>NC_081405.1:266288691-266888691 GCF_030272615.1 Cryptomeria japonica | reverse complement strand
CATAGAATATTCTTACTAGTTTAGATACAGGAAATTTGAAGCCATTTAATACATGCTTCATCTAGATTGTCTGAGTGCAGTTCATGAAAGCTGCAACATACTCCACTTCCACTGTAGACTGAGAGATACAACTCTACTTCTTGCTCATCCATGAGACCAGTCTACCACTGAGAAAGAATGCACCACCAGTTGTGCTCTTCTGATCATCTACATTACCTGCCCAATTAGCATCTGTGAATACTTTCAGGTTGAAATCATTGCTATATGGGTACCACAATCCATAGTCAACTGTTCCCTTTAGAGACCTAAGAATCCACTTGACTGCAACCAAGTGGGATTCTCTTGGACTTTTCTAGAACCGTGCAGTAATGCCAACTGCATGTGCAATACCCAATCTATTGTGCACTACATAATGCAACTTACCAATCATTGATCGGTATTCCTTCTCATCAACCAATGCCGAGTCATCCTCTTTGGATAGTTTACAACTGGTCACCATCGGTGTACCAACCAGTTTGCTATCTTCCATGCAAAAGGTCTTCAACACCTCTTTGACATACTTGGACTGAGTGATAAAGATTCCATCTTTCATCTACTGAATCTGCAGTCCAATGAAGAACTTAATCCCCCCTATGAGTGACATCTCAAACTCCTTCTTCATCTTATCTACAAACTCATGACTCATCTTGTCATCTCCACTAAAGATAATGTCATCAACAAATACCTCACAGATCAGAATCTGATCTCCTTCAGTTTTCAAGTAGATATTTCTATCTTCACTTGTTCTCTCAAATCCAATTTTCACAAGATGGGAGTGCAGATGTTCATACCATGCTCTAGGTGCCTACTTTAGACCATATAAGGCTTTATGTAGCCTACACACCATGTCACTGTCTCCAGATAGGGAAAACCCATCTGATTGCTCTATATACACCTCCTCTTTAAGTACACCACTTAGGAATGCAGATTTTACATCCATTTGATATACTTTGAATCCTTTAAAAGATGCATATGCAAGAGGCATACGAACTCCTTCCAATCTGGCTACAAGAGCAAAAGTTTCTCCATAATCCTCTCCTTCTTCTTGGGCATATCCTTTGCACACTAGTCTAGCTTTGTTTCTAATCACTGTGCCATTCTCATTCAGCTTATTTCTAAAAACCCATTTGGTACCGATGACATTTTTATGCTCCGATCTGGGTACCAAAGACCATGTACCATTTTTCTCTATCTGGTCAAGTTCCTCTTCCATTGCCTTGATCCAATCTTCATCTTTATGTGCCTCTTTCAATGACTTAGGCTCAAATTCAGAGATTAAACATGAGTTTTCTCTGACCTTTCTTCTTGTAAGGATTCCAGCATCCTTATCTCCTATGATCTTCTTAGGATCATGATTCAGCTTGACATACCGAGGAATGGTCTTAACAAATTCCTCTTGCTTTTCTTCTTCATCCTCATCTCCATCAGTATTAGCATCTATATCTGTCAGTATAGGAACAGTGTTACTGGTACTTGGTTGACTAACAACCGGTTCCCAGAAGGTTACAATCAATTCATTTACCGCTTGCTCACTGCCGGTTTCCTCAGTTTTCTCAGAAGTTTCATCAACTCTTACATTGATGCTTTCCATAATTCTCTGAGTTCTATTATTGAAACACTTGAGAGATTTGCTCTTGGTGGAATACCCTAGGAATATTCCCTCATCACATTTCGCATCAAATTTTCTCTAGTGTTCACTCCTCTTGATGTAACATTTGTTACCAAACACTCTAAAGTAGCTAACCATAGGTGTCTTACCGGTCCAATACTCATAAGGAGTTTTATCCTTACCTTTCTTGATGAGTACCCGGTTCATTGTGTAGACTGCAGTGCTCACCGCTTCTCTCCAAAAGGTGTGAGCTACCTTTCCTTGAATCAACATGGTTCTAGCTGCTTCAACCATAGTCTAGTTATTCCTCTCTGCTAGGCCATTCTACTACAGAGTCTAGGGGCAAACAGTTGCCTCTTGATGCCATGTTCTTCACAGTACTTGTTGAATTCACCAGAAGTGAATTCCCCTCCTTGATCAGTTCTTAGGCATTTGATCCTTTTACCACTTTCCTTCTCCACTAATGCTCTGAAAGCTTTGAACTTTACAAAAGCTTTAGACTTATCTTTCAAGAATGTGACCCACATCATTCTTGAGCAGTCCTCAGTGAGAATCATGAAGTACCTATCACCCTGCATACTTCTAGTTTTCATAGGACCACAGAAATTAGTATGCACAAGATCAAGAAAATTGTCAGCAGTGAAAGGTTCACCTTTGAAGGTTGAGGAAGACATTTTCCCCAATTGACACTCTCTGCACAAGGTATTATCCGATTTTCTTAGCACCGAAAACCCTCTAACTGCCTTGATCTTATTGGCCTTTACAATGTTATCAAAGTTTACATGGCAGAGTCTCCTATGCCATATCTAGCTATCATCAAATTTAGCCATAAGACATGTACTTATATTTGCATTAAGCTGAAATAGGTTACCTTTGGTCTGCATGCTGGTGGCCACCAATTCACCATTCTTTCCTTTGATTCTGCACACTCCATTCTTGAATTCCAGAGTGAGACCACTATCATTTAGCTGGGCAACACTTAGAAGATTGTGTCTGAGACCATCAACCCAATATACATTCTCAGCACTGCTCTTTCCATTCAGAGAGATGAACCCTCTGCCTTTGACCATGCATGGTGCATCGTTTCCAAAGTGAACCACATCACCATCATACTCTTCCAAGGATAGAAACTTGCTCCGGTCACCAGTCATATGGTGAGAACAACCACTGTCAATTATCCACTCATTGGAATTATCAAAGCGGGAGACAAGAGCCTTCTTGTCTGACACATCTTCCTTGACAACAACAAATACAATATCTTCATTTTCTTCATCTTCTGATTCCTTGTCTGTGACACCTTCATCAACTGCCACAAAATAGTTTCTCCGGTTTCCTCCTTTGATTTTCTTGAACCTTTTCGGTTTGTCCTTATTGTCGCCATTAGGACAGTTTATAGCAATATGTCCTATCCAGTTACAAGAAAAGCATTTCAAAGGGAGCTTACCTCTGTATTTGTTGGTTCCTTTAGGAAGTTTCTTGGCAAGAAGAGCTTCAAATGCCATCAGAATCTCCTCATCATCCATTTCTCTATTCTATCTTGGTTCACCACTAGTGCTAGCTTCTTTTCCTTTTCTAGATGGTACAATAGAAGCTTTAAAAGCTGATTCAATCTTTTGAACACTACCATCAAAACTATTTAGCTCATAGGTTATCAACTTTATAATGATGGAGTCTAGGGATACCTTGGTCTTGTCTATAGATCTCAGCTCTTGAATAGTAGCAACCCTTATTGCATAGACCGGTAATAAGGATCTCAGGACTTTGCTTACCACAGTGGAATCTTCCATTTTACCACCTGCACTCTTGATATCTCCAACAACGGTTTTTATTCTTATTCCATACTATTGAATGGTCTCACCTTCAACCATCCGCATGTCTTCAAACTTCCCTCTAAGGCTTTCTTCCTTAGCTTGTTTTACATGCTCATCACCGCCATAGATATTTTCAAGAGTATCCCATACCTCTTTGGGATTTACCTTATCTTGGACATCAATAAACTCAATGTCAGATAAACTACTAATTAGGGCTTCCATGACTTGCCCATTCTCCTGCATTTCTCTCTTTTGGTCATCGGTGAGAGTACTGGTAGGGGCAACATAGGCATTCTCAACATAGCTCCAGTGTTGAGAACCCATGCTTCTGGTGTATATCTTCATTATGTCTTTCCATATACTAAAATTTTCTCTGTTAAACTTTAGACCTTCCCTCTTCATCATTAGACTGGGATCTTTACCTCAAGCGGTTAAGCTTATAACATAGAGGACCTGGAGGATGCTCTGATACCAATTGATAACTCAATGATGAACGAATAGTACCAAACTGGTACTAAGAGGGGGGGGGTGAATCAATATAGACAAAAACACAACCTTAAACTGGTTTGTCAGCAGACACTATGCATTGACAGACAAGCAGTAACATTGGTTCTTAAACAGAGTATAACTGGTGAAACCTAGAATAACTGAGACAAGCATAAACCGGTTGACACTTATCTTCTCATATAATCTAACACTTAATTTCCATTTCACCCTAATGCATGAATAGGTAATCTACCATCAAAGATGTACATATTACTGCAAGATCAACATGAATCACCGCTTAACAGATAACAATCATAGCATCACATGAAGAAGACATCACACATGACACACATATTTTTCATGTGGAAACCCAACTAGGAAAAACCACGGTGGGGATGACTACCCACAAGCTTGTTTTTGAACTTTTTAGAAGTCTGCTCTATTAGGAGCCTAGTCTGGTTAAAGACTGATATAATAGGTTCTGTTAGGAACCAATCTTGTGGCTAGAATACCTGGTTAAGGGTTAAACCCTGTTAAAGGTTACCTTGTTAGAGGATTTCAAGAACTCAAAAGCTAAAGGATTTCAATAACTCAATAGCTTCAAGTTACCCTATTAAAGGATTTACAACAAGTCAGTTAAGGCTACCCCATTAAGGGATTTCACAACTGTTGAAGTGGTTAAAGATCAACAGGTATAACAATGACCTGATAATAGAACTCAATGCTAATGCAGATCCGCTTAAGCTCCTCTTCACCTTCTGCACTTACACTTTGCAAGTATCACTTCTCTCCTCTGGTCTAGCAAGAATCACATATCTCTTCTCTTGGATACACACACCCAACTTTTCCCAGCAACCTCTAAAAGAATCACAACATTGACCTTATAGGAAAACAGATAGGTCGGTAGTATAAACCCTAAACCCTAAACCTGTTAGGTTAAGGAATTCACGCAGTTCAATCCTAACCATTGAGCACACTACATTAAATGCAATAGCCTTGATCCAATCTCAAGACATTCTCCATCATTCATTTTCCACCGACTTCATGGTGGCTGATAACCCATCACACGTTATCACCATTTATAGACTTCACACATTCTCGAGGTAGATAGTAACAATCTCCTTCATGCAAGATCCTTCACGCACACAAGGCTGACGTGGCATCATGATCTATTCTTCTATACAGTGCTCACTCAACACATAAAGTCACTGATTGAGCCACATAGGATTGAAGCACTTCAATCGGAAACCCTGAAGTTGAGACTACCAACCGGTAGTCATACAAAGCATCCATGTGCTGGTTCCCATAACCATATGCTGGTTCACCTTAAACAAACACATCACTTCACTTTGGCATAAATGCCAATTCACAGTGTTATACCGGTTCTCTTCTCTTTATCATATTGACATGAATGACAACATACAATATCATTATGTCCTTATGCCGGTTCACATAATGCCAACACCTATTACTTCTCTTCAGCGTAAAGGGAAGAAATTTGAGTGGACAAAGAAGTGGGAGAGGGCCTTTCAGGAACTCAAAAAGGCACTTAGTAGCACACCTATCCTTGTAGTGCCAAATCCCTCAGCAGACATCATGGTTTGCACAGATGCTTCCCTAGAGGGTTTAGGAGCAGTCCTTATATAGGATGGTAGGGCTATAGATTTTGAGTCTAGGAAACTTAAGACTCATGAGCTTAACTATCCTACTCATGACCTTGAGCTTGCAGTAGTAGTGCATGCATTTGTGAGGTGGAGACACTTCCTTTTGGGTCATCATTTTGAGCTTCATTCTGACCATTAGAGCCTTCAATACATATTCACTCAGCCAAACCTTAATGCACGTCAGAGGAGATGGATGGAGTTCTTCTATGAATATGATTTTGACATTCACTACATTAAAGGGAAATAAAATGTAGTTGCATATGCTTTGAGTAGGAGACGTCATGAGGTATACACCATATCTATGGGCACGGATTTGAGAGATCGTATATTGCAACAGTTGCCAGAAGATGGATGGTACTTAGAGGTTTGTCAGATGGTTCGATCTCAAGAAACTCTAGAAGGGAAATATGTGGATTATTCCTTAGAGTCCAATGGACTATTACGCCATAGAGGGCACATCTACGTACCTTCTTTCAGGGGATTGTGAGAGTTCATTGTCATGGAGGCTCATAGAGCTCCTTATGCAGCACATCCCAGAGTTAAGAAGATGCATGTTGACTCAAGATAGTTATATCATTGGCTAGGAATGTGGCAGCTCATTGTTGAGTTAGTAGCCCGATGCCTTGAGTGTCAGAGAGTCAAGGCGGAGCACCGCCATCTAGGTGGGTTGCTCCAATCTCATGCTATACCAGAGTGGAAGTGGGATACTATATCCATGGATTTCATCATTGGTCTCCCTATGTCATCTCGTTGCCATGATGCCATCTTGGTGACAATTGACAAGTTGACCAAAGTGGCCCACTTTTCACCAGTTCGAACTACCTTCATAGCACCAGCAGTAGCACAGGTGTTCTTGCGAGACATTGCTAGACTTCATGGCGTTCCATGCAAGATTATTTCTGATAAGGATTCCCTCTTCACTTCTTCCTTCTAGAAGGCATTACAGGCAGCTATGGGCACCAAGCTCAACTTCAGTATGACCTATCATCTGGAAACAGATGGTCAGACAGAGATAGTTAACCAGGTGTTAGAGGATATGCTTTGCATGTACATCATGGATCATCAGACCAAATGGGAAGAGTACCTTCTCTTAGTGGAGTTTGCCTATAACAATGGGCATCACACTTTGTTGGGGATACCACCCTATCAGGCATTATACAACAGGCCTTGTAGGACACCATTGAGTTGGGACCGCATAGAGGACAGAGTTTCTATTGGTCCTGAGATAGTTCAGGATATGGAGCAACAGGTAGATTTGATTAGGCAGCATCTTAGAGAGGAACAGGATAGACAGAAGAAGTATGCAGATGCGAAGAGGATAGATCATAGCTACTTGGTTGGAGATAGAGTCTTCTTGAGAGTGCGGCTGCATAAGAGTCCAATCCATTATGGAAAGGGTTCTAAGCTCGCACCTCACTTTGTAGGACCATTTGAGATCCTTGAGAGGATAGGAACAGTTGCCAATCATTTAGCATTGCCACCTAGCCTATCACGCATCCACGATGTGTTTCATGTATTAGTTTTGAGGAAGTATATATATGATGAGTCTCATATTTTAGATTGGGATGCCTTGTAGGTAGATTCGGATGGACAACTAGCTTTAGAGCCCATTCTCATTTTGTCACGCTAGACACTGACCCTTCGAGGCTGAGAGTTGGACTAGGTTAGGGTCCAGTGGGATTGCTATGACGAGGTTATAGCTTCATGGGAGGACACAACACATATGAGATCACAGTACCCCCATCTTTTTGATGAACTCCATGAGGAAGTTAATGCCTAGAGGGGGAGGGTGTGAGGCCCTACCCTGACTCATCCTATCATTTCAGTGATTTTCATGTTGAGACTATTATGGATGCTTTATTTTTATGCATTATGGATTTAGAACTTATATGATTCCATGATTTGGATAACATTGATGTATATTGATGCTTCATTTTTATGCATTATAGATATAGAACTCTATATGATTCTAGAATAGGATAACTTTGTGATGATGTATGTCATTATTGGATTTGCAGGACTTTACTATGATGATAGAAATAGGATGCATGTCTTATGTATGGATCAAAATTATGAGGATTATGATAATTGCTTATGTGGATGTATTTGGATATAAGATATATTCATTTGTTTAAATATAAATGGTATGCAAGGTGTTTGATGTGTATCCTTATTCATGTGTTTAATATTATATGAGGTTATTTGGAATTACTAATGTGTAATTGAGATGCGCAGGAAAATTATCCATGTGCCCATGGAAACATTATGGAGAACCAAACCTAGACCTATGTACGTTCGTAAAACTAGGGGTTGTCTATTTGGAGAGACAACACCCCGTATGTCTCGCATTTTATTTGTGAAAGTAAATGTTGCATGTGTGTTAAATTGAATTATTAATTTGTGTAAATCCAACAAGAGACAAATTTCATGTGTAATTTTGTAATGTATTTTATTGTGTCACTTGACACATGTGATGATTTATGTCTTGATTTTTGACTTGTCTCTTGGAGGGAGTTGTTTCAACCATAGCCTTTTCAAACATTTGAATGTGGTTCTAAATTTGCCTTGGGTAGAGAGTCTTTGGAGTGGTCAACTTAGGTTTGACCCGAAAGTTAACTTAAGATGGGTTTCTAAGGGGTCAAATAGACTCCTAGGGGTAGTTTAAAGGTTTTTCCTAAAGTCCATAAGGTATACCTATGGGTTAGGAGTATTTTTAGGCATGTGACTACTCCCATGTGACTGTTTAGTCACCTCAAAAAGTGGGTTTCCTAAGGTGAGCGAAAATTCAATTTAGAAGGTGCCATCTAGGTTAGATAACCTTCCTTTTTGATGTGAGATCCTTTTCCCCACTTTCTATTACTCTTTCCTTTTTCAGTTTTATTAACCTGTGAGAACTCTCACTGAGGCCTTCTTATGCAAGGAACAGGGACTTAGTGGGTAATCACCCACTCTCCATTTTTGGAGATCTTGCAATTTTGAAAAGAATAGTTTTGGGATAGGAATTTGGCTAAGTGTAGAGAAAAGGATTGCGGAATTGGGCTGCTCATCCTCAACTAGTTCTAGCAAACCTTTGGGCAGATTGAAGGTTGGATTATCTTCTCCTTTTATTTCTCTTTACATTGCATGTTTATGTTGGAAAGATAGTTTGTATGTAAAAATTGTTTTCTTGTATTTTCCTTTGTGAAAATTATTTTGTGACCTATCTTTTATTTCTTGTATGCATTTTCTGTGATTTGGGAGTAACCAAGGTCTCCTACTCTTGGGAGAGAGGATGGTATTGGGGGTGGAAGAAGTTTGACAACCTTAGAGTGAGAGGCTCTCATTATGAGAGTGATCACAAGGGTTTGTTTATGTGACCCTTGCTGCATAGCCTTGTTTATGCATTTGGGGGTCATAAGGAGAGGAGGTATGGCATGAATGCCTTGGCGGGCATAAGGGTGTGGGGTTAATGTACTATTGATATATCTTAGTTTCCATGAGATGGCTTTGTGATCTACCATGCATGCAGTGTCCTCAAGGTATTTGGTCCACTTCCACCCTTGCAAAGACATCACATTTTGTGATGAAGTGTAGCCTTGGTTGGGAAAGTGTTTGTTGTATGTTTTTCCCTTGCTTGTTGTGTTTGCTTGAGTGTAACCTGTCTAGGGCTTGGTTCTCCAAGCTCGAGGGTGGCTTCCAAGAAGCCTAGGCTAGGAGGTGAGCTCTCCATGGTCATAGACTTATGATTTGCATGCAGGTTGCATGGAAAGAAAGAAAAAAAGACAAGCTAGGAGTGGCTAGATTCACTTGATTTGCAAAAAAAGATTAGGGGATGGGATATTTTATATTTTATTTGCAGCAATGAAAAAAAAAAAGCTATATGTTGTATTTACTTTGAAAAAAAAAAGAAAATGTATCTATTTTATTTAAAGTCCTCATTTAATAGAAATGAGAGACTAGTTGGGTATCTCACCCATTTGTAATGTTGACTATATTGTATTCTTAATATGTCTTAAAGAAATGCATTATTCTATTAAGTGATTATTGCAAAAAAATGAAATGTGTATTTCTAGATTAAGTTCCTATAGTTCTGAAAATAATATTTGTTGTGTATATGTTATTTTGAAAATCAAGAAATTCATTTTATCCCCTTATGCATTTGAAATATTGGAAAAGAATGAAAAAGAAAAGCATGCACGTTAGTAAGCTGGAAATAAAACATTCAGTCCTATTTATGGAAGTTCTAAATGCAAATATAGTTAATTAGCCATTTAGTATGAGCACTAATGTTGCATGTGGTAGTTTAATTAATTCTGTTATTTTTTCCTTGATTTATTGCAGAAAATAAATCTAAAATTAATAGTCTATCTCTAAAATTAGCAACTAGATTGCCCCAAAGAAAAAGAAAGCATTATTTAAACCTGTTAAATATTGTTAAACTGCTTTATGTGATTTTTTTTGGAAAAATAAAAATAAACAGATTCTTTAAAGTAAATAAAAATAATATACCTCTATTTCTATGCTGCCAATATTTTATTATTTTTGCATAGCTTAGGAGGTCAAGAAAATAAATCCATTTTAAGGTAAATCTGAATTAAATCTACCCCTAAGCTATCATGATTATATATATATATATATATATCAAATATATATATAAATAAAAAAATGAATGATTAAATCTATATATAAACACACATATATATATATACATATTTAAATATATATAATTTAAAAAAAAATAAAAATTTAAAAAAAGATTTAAAAAAAAAAAAATTGGGTGGGCGAAACCCAACCTTACCCCCCGGGCGGCGTAGGCCCTCTGCGAGCCGCGACCCACAGAGATGTCGTGGGTGCCGCTATGGGCCGTGGTCCATAGAGGCACCGCAGCACCGCTGCGGGCCGTGTCCCGCAAGGATGTCGTGACGTCTTTGCGGACCGCGACCCGCAGTGGCATCGACGACACCGCTGTGGCGGCCGCGCCCTCTCTGCCACCCTCTCTGTGCCCTGCGGCCCCCAATAAACCTTCAACCCTGCAAACAATTAAAGGCCACCATGGTAAAATTGAGCCCTGGAAGCAAATAAGAACAAACCCTAACTCGGTTCGGGTTAGGGTAGCTAGATTTGTAAATAAAAAAATTTAGGTTGTAGTTTTTGTCTTATAATATCATGTTCGTTTAGGGTTTTGTTTTGTTGTTGGTATTTAATAAATTTTAATTAGGTTAAATGGGCGATTTTTATAATAATGTATGTTGGAAAATAAATATCCTCACATATAAATATATATGTGTAAAATATACACACACACACACACACATATATATATATTTATAAATATATGTATATATATATATATTATAAATATATGTATATATAGATAAATATAGGAATGTATAAATCTAACATTAGTTTAATTATTTTATTTGTACATTCATATTTTATTTATGATTATATAAACCGTTAAATAAGATGATTGAAAATTTAAAATACTTATGAAGTTTAATCTTTTAGAAAATTTTATAACAAATTTGGTAAGTTATTTTGGCTATAGGGGATTATTTTTAGTCCACCTAGATATAGGTTTTTGAGATTAAACTTTATAGGACAATTTTCATTATGGAATTATTTGACCCTTAGTCGAATTTTTGACATATTATAATTATCGTTAAAATAAATCGTGGGATTTAAAAATCCAATTGCTAGAGTTAATTTAATTAATTCCTACAATAATAAAAAAAGAATAATTGAGATTAATAATATCCCTTGTCAATTAATTTAGGGGTTTTGGCTTAAATGAATTTATTATTTATTAATTGATGAGGTAATAATAAATTCTTTGGAGAGTTAATTTTTCACATGTAATTTAGATCTATCCCGCTTACTTAATATAGTTGTTTAAATTAACTTTAGTTGAAAAAGAATTCAAACGTAGTTAAGACAAGACCTGATTCTGCATTATTTTAATGAACTTAGCTTCATTAGGTTATGTTAAAAAAAATAAAAATTATTCCGTTCGTGCCCAAAAGTTTGGGCATGACACTTTCCTTAACCTACAAACCATATCCTTATCATCTATTGTGAAAATCCATCAGGTTGTTTAATGTAAACTTCTTCTTCAAGATCTCCATTCAAAAAGGCACATTTTACATCCATCTCATAAACTTTATAGTTCTTATGAGCTGCAAATGCAAGAAATAGTCTTACTGCTTCAATTCTGGCTACCGGTGCAAAAGTTTCATTATAAGAAATTTCTTCTTTCTGAGAATAACCTTTACAACCTAATCTTGCTTTGTTTCTGATTACTTGATCATCCTCATTAATTTTATTTCTAAATACCCATTTAGTTTCAATTACATTTTTGTCTTTAGATCAGGGAACTAATGTCCAAGTATTATTCTTTTTAATTTGTTCTAATTCATCTTCCATTGCTTTTATCCAATGTTTATCTTGACATGCTTCAACAACTAATGTTGGTTCAACTTGAGAAATTAAACATACCTTTTCATTTACCAATCTTCTTCTTGTCATAACATCTTGATTTTTATTTCCAATTATCTGATTTTCTGAATGATTCAATCTTACATACTTGGGTTTATTCTGATTTCCACTTACAGGTTGTTGTTCTTCAGTCACAGTTGAGTTTTTTGGTGATGCTAGTGTGACTGGTTCTTCATTATGTTCTAGTGCAATCTGTGCCAGTTCACTTATAATCATTTCTACTGCCGGTTCAAAACCTACAAATCTTGTCTCTCCTCTAAAATGTTCATCTATCTTCACATTAGTACTTTCAATGATTTTCTACAATCTTTTATTATAACATATATATGCGTTGCTTCTAGTTGAGTAACCAATAAATATTCCTTCATCACTTCTAGGATCAAATTTTCCAATAGACTCATCTCTCCTAATATAGCATTTGCTTCTAAATATTTTGAAGTATTGAAGAGTAGGTGTATGACCAAACCATAGTTCATAAGGGGTCTTACCGGTTTCACCTTTGATGTGAACTCTATTGAAACTATAAACTGATGTATTCATTGCTTCTCTCCATTACACATAAGGTAGATTTTCTTCCATCATCATGGTTCTTGCTGCATCAAGTATAGTTTTGTTTTTCCTTTCCACAACTCCATTCTGCTAAGGTGTCTGGGGTGCTGATAGTTGTCTTTTGATTCCATTCTCTTCATAGAATGCATTGAATTTCCTATATGTAAATTCTCCTCCTTGATCAAATCTCAAGCATTTGATTTTCTTGTTGGTTTCATTCTCTACCATTTCCTTGTATATCTTGAATCTCCCAAAAGCTTCTAATTTCTCCCTAAGAAAATTAACCCAACACATTCTAGAATAATTATCAATTATTAGAATAAAGTATCTATCACCCTAAAGACTCCTTGTTCTTGCTGGACCACATAAATCATTATGAATTAAATCAAGAATATTATTGGATTTCTCATAAATGCTCTTAAATGTTGTTCTAACTTGATTTCCCATTTGACATTCCTTACATACCGGATTATGAGGTTTCACAATCTTAAGTAAATCCCTTACTGCCTTGGTTGAATTGATCTTTACAATGCAATCAAAATGCACATGAAAGAGTCTTTTATGCCATAACCAATTTTGATCAATCTGTGTAATCAAACATCTCTTATCACTAGTATTCAAATGAAAAATATTACCTTTAGTCTAATTACTGGTTGCAATCTCCAATCTAGTTCTGTTCATGATTTTGCATTTTCCATTCTTGAATTGTAATCGAAATCCTTTTTCCACTAACTGACCAACACTCAAAAGATTATGTTTTAAACCATAAACATAATAAACATTGTCAGTGTTGTGCTTACCATCCAAAGATTTAGTGCCTCTTCCTTTGATTAAACAAGCTTTGTCATCTCCAAATCTTACTAGACCTCCATGAATTTTTTGGAATGATAAGAATTTGCTTTTATCACCAGTCATATGATGCGAGCAACTTCTATCAATGATCCATTCATCCTTTTCTTCAATTTTTTCTACCAATTCCTGTTGTACCGGTTTGACAATATGTGTTAGTTGATCTTCTTTTATTGCAACAAATGCCCATCCACTATCTGCTAGATCTTCATCTGAATCATCTGTAACACCTTCATCTGCATAGTAACATGACTTATCTCTATTTTTCTTAAATTTGTATCTCTGATATTCAGGGTTAGGTTTATATGTTCTCTTAGCTTCATCTCTTAGTCTTGCATGTCTATCAGGACACCTAGATGCTATATGACCAACTTTATTGCAATTAAAACATTTGAAAGGTTCTTTACCTTCATACTTACTTCGTGCTGGACCTTTAGGCATCTTTCTTGCAAATAGTGCTTCAAGTTCTTTTGCATAAAGTGCTTTCCAGTCAGATTTGTCAGATGATGTTGATGATGATGCTTTGAAAGCTATATCAGTTTTGACTGTAGCAAAAGGACCAAATTCTTCAAGCTCAAATGTTGAAAGTTTTCCAACCAAAGTATCTCTAGATATTGATGTATTAGGCATTGTTCTCAACTCATTAATAGTTGTCACTTTCATTTTGTAAGCCAGTGGAAAATCTCTTTAACTTTAGAAACAATTTCATCTTCACTTAAAGATCCTCCACAACATTGTATTCCTAAAACAATTTCATTAACTCTTTCCATAAATGCAGAAATTCTTTCATCTTCTTCCATTTTTTAATTTTCATACCTGACCCAGTAACATTCCAATTTTGCAATCTTGACAGTGGTATCTCCTTCATTCAATGTTTCTAGTTTATCCCAAATATCTTTTGCAGCAGATCTATTTGATAATCCCATGATTTGTAGATCTGATAATGCGCTTAGAAGTGCTTCTCTTGCTTTGCAATCATTTTCCAAGTCTTTAGCCAATGTCGGTGGATGATGGTTATTCAGAGTAGGACCAACATATCCATTCTTTGTAACATCCCATATATCTCTTCAAATGCAGTTCAGATATGTTTCCATTCTAATCTTCCATATACCATAGTTAGGTCCATCAAGTTTGGGATTGTTCCTAAAGATATTTGTTGCCATAGGATCTCAAGTTGTTAGGCTTCTGTAAAAAGAGGACTATGCTCTGATACCAATTGTTAGGAACTGAGAAGGAAAACTAAGAGGGGGGGGGGGTAATCAGTTGTCAATAAATTACAACCCAAAACCAATTATTCCAAATTAAAAATTAGTGTCGGTAAAATAGATTAACAGTTATAGCAGTACCGGTATAACAATGCATGAAACAGAAAGGAAAACAACATTCACAACAGATGACATAGAGATTTTGACATGGAAATCCTAGAAGGGGAAAAACTACGATGGGAAACCTTACCCACAATCAGATGATACTACTACAGATAGTAAGTGAATACAATAAGGGGTCTGCACATGCAGAAAGGTCAACCACCTAGAGCTCATTGCTCAATCACAAAATAGGAGTCACACTAACTACAATTGGATGGTTAAATCCAATAAACAATATACTACTTTAGTATAGCATCTACAATGCTGGATTCAGTACCAGTTTAAGCTCTAACCATGAGTGCCAAACACCTTCATAACCTTTCCTTCAACCTTCAGATAATATCTATGTGATTTGCACAAGGATCTGCTTATACAATGATCTTCAATATTCACACACTCATATATGATCTTCAAATAAGATCTTACAATTATTTATACAAAACCCTAAGACCTTATGATTAGGTTGGCTCCCTAAAGATATTACAATTACAAAATAAGTCTTGATGTGATACAATATGTCGGCTCAATACATTTACACATTATCCAATCAATAAACTATTTCCAAAATATGTCATGCTGATCTGGAACATGATATCTTGTACCGATGCATAACCTGGACCTATCTGTCGGTAAAGGAAAATATGTGAACCCGATCAGACCAATAAGAAAAACACCAAATCCAAACATCCAATCCATGTCTTTGACATAACCAAATGATCTCTAGATGATAAACAGTCATCATCAACGTCCTGAGCTACCAGTGAAACATATATCCTATCGGTGAAGCATATATCGGTGACTGTGCATAAGCCAATATCCATGTCGGGACCATAATGTGTTGGTTCAACAATAAACCAATATAACTAGAGTGCCAAATCAATAATGTATACCTCTAGAAAGATAAGTGTTGACATCAATGACAAAACCAATGCAACACATGACAAAGTCATCAATAATACCAACATAGTGCAGATGATGTCTATTGGGTTGAAGGTCTAAAACACAATCTTTTGAGTGTCACTCAACTCAATGACAGAGGATATCCATTGGAGTTAAATAATGATATGTGAAAAATCTATGGGAGCAAAGGTGAACTAATTGCAACTAGCAAGCAAACTAAAGGTAACTTGTTTCACCTGAATCCTAAAGTCAGCAACTGTTTAATTGCTAAAATGGATGATTGTTGGCTTTGGCATATGAGATTTTGTCATTTGAATTTTGATAACATTATTAAAGTGAGTAAGTCCAAGATAGT
Source organism: Cryptomeria japonica (assembly GCF_030272615.1). Taxonomy (NCBI): domain Eukaryota; kingdom Viridiplantae; phylum Streptophyta; class Pinopsida; order Cupressales; family Cupressaceae; genus Cryptomeria; species Cryptomeria japonica. The sequence goes on along the minus strand of NC_081405.1, from coordinate 266,872,588 downwards.
GAGAGGTTTTCCTCAGTTAGACAAACTGGTTAATTCTCTATGTAAGGAATGTGAGTTGAGAAAGATGGCATCCTCAACTTTCAAGAGCAAGTCTTTTTTAGTGGAGCATCTGTTAGATTTGGTTCATACAAACCTATGTGGACCAATTGGGACTAAAAGTATTCAAGGTGATAGATATTTTATGATCTTCACTGATGATTGCTCAAGGATGATGTGGGTCACATTCTTGAAAAATAAAACAAAGGAATTTGGTAAATTCAAGGCATTCAGGGCCTTAGCTAAAAAGGAGAGTGGTAAGAAGATAAAATGTCTAAGGACTGATCAAGGTGGTGAATTTACTTCTGAGGAATTAACTAGATATTGTGAAGAGAATGGTATCAAATGGTAGCTTTCTGTACCGAGGACACCACAACAGAATGGTATTGCAGAGAGGAACAACTAGTTAGTTGTTGAAGCTACTACGATGATGTTGATACAAGGAGTTGTTGCTAAAACCTTTAAGAGAGAAGCTATCAACACAACTATCTACACAATGAACAAGATTTTTGGTAAAAAGAGGTAAGGATAAGACTCCTTATGAATACTGGTATGGTAGATAACCTAATGTTGGTTATTTCAAGATATTTGGTAGCAAATGTTTTATTAAGAGAGGTGACTATATTAGCAAGTTTGAGGCGAAAAGTGATGAAGGTATATTTCTTAGTTATTCCACCAAGAGTAAAGCCTAGAAATGCTACAACAACCAGACACAGAAAATCATTGAGAGTGTTGATGTTCGATTTGATGAGTATCCTAAAGTCTTAGGGGAAACAGGTGTGGAGAAAAAGGATGAAGATCCTTGCATTTTTTTTTTGGAACCAGAACATGTGAAACCTGAAACCTGTAAAGCAAATATTGATGTACCAATTCAACTGGAACAGGTAGACTCAAAAGAAGAAGATGATAATGAAGAAGATGAATCTAAAGAAAATGATCATGTTATTCTTAGGTTTCTGAGACTCAATCACAATCCTGACCAGATTATTGGAGATAAGGATGCTGGAGTACTAATGAGAAGAAGAATTGGAGAGAATTCTTTCATGATCTCCATTATTGAGCCTAGAACTGCTAAGGAAGCATTTGAAGATGATCATTGGGTCAAAGCTATGGAGGAGGAGCTTGATCAAATTGAGAAGAAAACTACATGGACTCTAGTACCCTGACCGGTGAATAAAAATGTAATAGGTACTAAGTGGGTTTTCAGGAACAAGTTGAATGAAGATGGTGTAGTAGTCCAAAACAAAGCTAGATTAGTTTGCAAATGTTATGCACAAGAAGAAGGAGAAGATTATGGTGATACTTTTGCACCAATTTCTAGACTGGAAGGTGTCAGAACTTTACTGGGTTTTGTAGCTCATGAGGGATTTAAAGTATATCAGATGGATGTGAAATCTATATTTTTGAATGGAATACTAGAGAAGAGGTATACATTGAGCAGCCATATGGTTATGCTTTAACTGATAAAAAGGACATGGTATGTAAGTTGTGCAAGGCACTATATGGATTAAAGCAAGCACCGAGGGCATGATATGAAAGCTTTCACTCACACCTGATGAAGATAGGTTTCAGAGAACCAATGAAGATAGTAACATATATCTCAAATCTGAAGAAGATAAGATACTAGTTAGTGAAGTGTTTGTGGATGATATCATATTTGGAGGAAATGATGACATGAGCAAGGACTTTGCAAATGAAATGAAAAGTGAGTTTTAAATTTCTCTAGTGGGAGAGATAAAAAATTTCATAGGTTTGCAAATACAACAAATGAAGAGTGGTATTTTCATTACACAGTCTAAGTATGTGAAAGAGGTGTTAAAGATATTTGGTATGAGTCAATATAAACTAGTTGGGACACCAATGGTTACAGGTTGTAAGTTGTCTATGGAAGATGATGCCACATTTGTTGATGAAAAAGAGTACATGTCAATGATTGGTAAACTGCACTATGTTGTTCACAATAGACCAGATATAGCTCATGCAGTTGGTCTAGCTACTAGATTTCAGAAGAATCCTAAGGAAACATATTTAATAGCAACCAAGAGGATATTCAGGTATTTGAAAGGTACTATTGACTATGGATTATGGTATCCATATCAAAGAAACTTTGACTTGAAGGTGTACACAGATACATATTGGGCAAGTAATGTTGATGACCAGAAAAACATAACCGATGGAGCATTATTTCTGGTAGGAAGACTTTTTTCATGGAGTAGCAAGAAGAAGAGTTGTATTTCATAGTCTACTATTGAAGTTGAGTATGCTAATACTTATATGAACTGAACCAAGGCTATCTGGATGAGACACATTTTGGAGGGTTTCAAGATAAATTTTATAGAGCCTGTAAAGATCTTATGTGACAATACCAATGCCATAAATATTTCAAAGAACCCTATCTTACACGCACAAACCAAGCACATTGAATTGAAGTATCATTTCTTGAGGCAAAAAGTGCAAAATAAAGATGTGATCTTAGAACATGTTTCTACCAAGGAGCAGCTTGCAAATATCTTTACTAAACCTCTACCTAAGACTACTTTTGAGTATCTTAGAAGTCAGCTAGGGGTTGTACCCCTTCATGAGGTCAATTAAGCATGATGTAGATTATATCAGTCCTAGAGCTACTTGTAGAATTTTTCCAAGAAGATTGGTTTAGGAGTGGAGTTATTCCATAGGGGGAGCATCAAGTTGTTGATTTTGATCAGTGAGTTTGACATTGCATGTTTTACTTTCAATTTGGCATTGTTGTCAAAGGGGGAGAAGAACTATGTGATTTTTGGAGGTAAAGTATTGTAATGTAAACCATGATTCCTATTCACAATCACAAAAATCAATGGTATTTATATTTGTATTGCCATCAATGCCAAAGGGGGAGATTGTTGGCATATGCATGAAGATTGCATTAATGATTTGTTATTTTGTCATTGATGTCAATAAACCAGTAATGTTATTGATATAATGTTATTTAGTAACCGGTAGCAAGAGTATCAAGGAGGAAAATATGAGTGAAATATATGCCCCCATGTTAAAGCGATCCTGTATGCCTTATCAGGAGAAATTTATTTAAGATAGGATACACCCAAGAGAGAGAAAAGAGAGGGAGCACGTTATCACAAGGATTTAACCCCCAATCAAGGAATAATCCAAAGGCTAATAAACACAAAAGATGGGGTAGTTTCTCTTTCCTTGGAGTTAGTATGTTGCATGATAACTCATGTATATCATATGTGCATATAATAATTATCATTCCCCAAATAAAGGAAACTTCCTTGGAAGAAAGGGAATAGAAAGATGTCTTTTTGAGTCAACATGAAAGAGACCAAAAGAGATCTTTGTTGGCTTGATGATGCTTGTAATAGGTGACTTCATGTGTTATCATTGATGGAACATGTATACACACATATGTTCACAATAACCAATATTACTTTTAGAGTTACTCATATTACAAATGGTATTATTGAAGATGGTTTGGAAGATGTCTAACCGGTGTATGCAAAGAACTGGTATGTGCAGAAATGACCTGACAACAACTTGGAGATTCAGTGGAAACCATCAAAGAAGCAAATTGAGGACAAACAATTTATATGTTAGGAGTGGTTAACTCCAAACCAACATCAATGTTTTGTTGGCATTTGCATGAAGATTGCATTAATGATTTGTTATGATGTCATTGATGGAAATAAACTGGTAATGTTATTGATATAATGTTGTTTTGTAATTGGTAGGAAGAGCTAAGTGAAAGGAACTATAATCAATAGGTAAGTCTATGGAGTGAACCGATATTGCTAAGAATTGGAGAGTTGAACTGGTAAACCCTACCTGTTGTTTTGAGAAACCCTAACCGATTAATTCTCGTGAATTGGTTATATCAGTTTATAATCTGATGATGAGCGGTAATGATTATGACATGTGTGCATATTGTATGAGGAGAGTTTCAAAGAGTTTTTGGCACGTTGAGTTAAATTTTTTTTATCTTGGGAATGAGAAAGTATATTGCATGTAATGCAAAGTGCATGATGAGTTACTAAGTTTGATGAAGTGGTGATCAAGGAGCGGTCGAGGCTTTCTTGAATGATGTGCAGAGATTTTTTTTTAATCCAACGGTCAAACTTGAAGTGACTTGTTTGTAATCTCTATGTGAGAATAATATTTTTGTTGTGTTACCAACCTAATTGATTTGTTTATAAGGTCGATGAGTTGTCTTTGTTTAGTGTGTTGGCAAAGTTGAATTGAGTGTGAGATTGTTGAATCAGATGATGTATCTGCAGTTTGAGTAAAAGAAGATAAGAGCATGAAAAGGATCTGAACAAGCAAGTGAAGTGCTATTTTAATAGATCAAAAAACCCCTATTTTTTTCTAACAATTACAGCAGTAAAATCCCCTAACTGGGTAAACTCTAACAAGCTTTATGTTATTCAAATCCTCTAACTAGGTGATCTATTAGCTTGGATTCTAAATCCTTTACAAAGGTTACTCCTCATAGGGTATTGCTTCTAACAAGGCATTATAGTCAATTTGTTAACCAGGTGGTCCCTAACAGGATCTATTCTTAACAAAACTTTTTGTAAAAGCTTTAAAAGGCTTGGCTCCTAACAAGGCAAACTTAAGAAGAGTTCAAATAGTTATCTTGTGAGTCTCATCTCACCGTGGTTTTTCTCATTGGTGTTTCCATGTCAAAAATATTGTGTCAAGTGGTGAATGTTTTTGTGGTTATCTTTTTATGATTGAATTGCTTAATTACTTAAATAACTTTGATAAGTTATGATAATCGGTAACAACTTGAAATAAGGTTTTACTTATGTCAAGTAAAAGTATTTGGATGATTGAGAATTTTCAAGTTGTTTACTATTAACTGTTGGAACAGTCAATTGGTTTATCTTGATAGTTTTATTCTAATAGAGATATTGAATTTAGGTTCAGTAGTTTAACTTGTCAGTTTCAAAGTTTACCTGAGAGGTAATTTATCAGTAAGGTGAAATTTTATCAGTTTTTCTATCTACTGATTCACCCCCTCCCCTCTCAATAGTTGATCGGATTCCTTTTCTTTCATCATACCATCATGTTTCAACTAGTATTCATTGATTATGTGATGAGTTACCCTTAAACAACATTTTGGTGGTAAATTGTGATGAGTTATGTTTTTTATTGTCCAGATACACTGCACCTAGGTAATTGTGATATGATTTCTAAGCCGATATGAAATCTAGTGTCTATATAATAACATTATGATACAAGAACACAGAGAGACATGATGCAAGATAGAAGTTGAAGGCATTTCAAGATATGTTTGTGATGAAATTGGTGATGTAGTTTTGAGCGAGTAGAAGAGGATCTATTCAAGCAAGTTGTGCTACTATTAGATCACACCCTTGTTATTTTCCAATCACTAGAGCAGTCAAATGCCCTAATTGGGTAAGCTCTAACAAGCTTTATTGTACAAATCCTCTAACCAGGTGATACATTAGTTTGGATTCATAAATATTCTACTGAGGTTACTCCTAATAGGTACTACCTTTAATAGGGTATAGCTCCTAGTAGAGGTTAGGGATCTTTAACAGGATTCGCTCCTAGTAGAGCAACTTTTGTAGACCTTAACTGGTTAGTTATCTATTTTTGCAAATAGTTAACTTATAAGTCCCATCTCACCATGATTTTTTCCATTTGGGTTTTCCACATATAAATACTTGTGTTATGGTGGATGTTTTACTTATTGTGGATGCTTTAATATCATTTTGGATTGCATGCATAGTGTTTAGCAAACTTGTTAAGTATCTCAATCGGTCAATGTTTAAAATAGTATTGTTTTTATTGTCACCGATTCACCCCCCCCCCCCCTCTCAATGATTTTTAAGTATGTCAATTGGTATCAAAGCCAAACTTATTTAAGGCTTAATCACTTTGAAGGAAACCCAAAAGCCACCATGGGGGATATGAGTTACTTGGAGATGGCTAGAGTGCTTGATGCTACCAAGGATGAGCTTGAAACCCTAAGGGTTAGATTTAAGGCTTCACAAGTCAAAAGGAGAGAGTTGACTGAACAACTATTGGAGATAACTGACAATAGTTCTTTAGATGAAGCTAATATTGATGCTTTAGCTGAAGAAGTTGAAAAGTTGAATGATGAAAAGCTAAATCTAAGAAGAGAGTTAGAAAGCTTAACTATCTGCATGAGTCAAGAGATGGAAGCTAGGAGGACAATTAAAGACCTTGTCAAAGAAAGAGATCTTACCAGAGAACTCACTGAGAATAATAGAAAGCTATAGAAGTTCAATAAAAGTACTTCTATGTTGGATGAGAAGATCCAATCTCAAAGGATGAAAGGAGATACTTCTAGACTAGGCTTTAACACATCTGAGAAGGAGAATCTTTTGGAACAAGGAGAAACATTCAGAAGGATAAAACTACTCCTAAACCTAACAAGCATACCGGCAAGAAAGTTTTGAAACCTATTTGCTTTGTCTGTCTTAAACCTGGTCATACTACAAATCTATGTAGAAATAGATCAAATGGGAATGCAAGCTAAAATGCAAATACTAGATATGCATCTAAGAGATTTGAAGGTCATTGTTTTACATGCAACATGTATGGACATAGATTAGTTGAATGTCGATATGGAGAAAATAATCCAGTACCTCACATGAGTCCAAGACCTAATGGTAACAGAATGAGAATCTATGACAATTAGGGAAACATGAACTGGCAGAGACCCTATGTCAACCAGTTTAGTCCATTTGAGATGGAAAAGGTAACCAGTGTCATTTCCACCATCTGTAACAATTATGGTCATGTAGATATGATTTGCAAAATAAGAACTGGAAGAGGTAATGTAGGACCTTGGAGATCATCAGGAATGGCTTGCTATCTTTGTCATAAACCGGGACACATGGCGAAGTTCTATAGAACCAGAATGAACAAACCGGTCAATCATTCTATAGATTAGAAGGGTAAGCAGAAGGTAAGTATTGAGAAAACTAGAGAAGAGATAAATCGAATATAGAAAAAGAAGAGTGATGATATGCCTGCAGACGAACTGAATCCTTTACCCAGTGTGGAGAATCCTGCACTAGTGAATTAAGCATTTTTCATCAGGGCTAAGGAGAGCATAGCAGTAAATCTACTTCTGGAACCCTTGAAAGATGAATGGTAAGAAATCTTACATTTTTAAATTATTCTATGATAAATTTTGATATCTCTGTTAACTGGTTTTTACACATGTTAATATTGAATGTACCGACAAGCAGTGTATTAGGGTTTGTTATTTGAAGAGAATTCTTGAGCACTTGCAGAGTAAAGAGAGAATTACTAGCTTGTCTTAGATAAATTTATGCTATGAATTGCATAATTGGAGTTGATTTAAAGATCATTGAAGGTTGAATTGGTGTGAATCTGAATAACCAACTGGTAAATGAGGCAACACACAAGAATTAAGGTATTTCTTTGTAAATCCATTTCCGAAACAAGTTTATATGAATGGCTTCATCATCAAAGCAAGTAGAAAGATTAATGATCACTTCCGAACCTATGAAGGTTGTGGAATTAGAACAAATAGTGTCTTACAATGTTTTATCTCAAGTTCTTGAAGGTGTCATTGTAAAAGGAAATTTTTTTGGTTATATTGTTTGCAAAATTGAGGATTTGGGATCATTGTCTATCTATTCTCAATTGAAATCCCTGTGTGATAAGAACAGTTAGATAAAACCCAAGTTTATTAGGGTTTATGAGAAGGGTTTTCATAATGCAGCTTATTTTCTTGAGGATTTTGAAGAGGAACACATTAGAATCATTCTAAGTCATATTCATGGTGAAAACATGTATGTGGAAAGGACACACACTATAACCAAGGAAGCTATCCATGGTGTGATTGGTTTTTGGTCAACCGATGAAGTTCGCAAGCTGAGGCAAATTTCTAAAGAGACAGTAACCACTTTAACCTTGTCTACCTCTGATGGGCATGCATTTTTTGTTAATAACATTAAGGACCCAACAGTTAAACTGGCTACTATGGTCATAGGTTATCGGATATTCTATTCCAATAGGATGAACAACATGCCATCTATAGCAGTGCATACAACCTATAAAATGATTGCTAAAAATGTAGATTATGATCTTTGTGAGGCCATAAGAAGTCAATTGATGTTGAATCTATAGCCAATTAAGAAGGAAAATAGTCTGAAGTTCAAATTTGGTTAGTTATTGATTGGCTTATTCTTTTACTTTCAGAATTTCCTATCGGGAACTAGTGATATTGAATGGTCTAAATACCTACCGGTAACTGCTCAGATCAAGAACAACATTAAGGTTATTAAGAACACTTTTTCTGCAATAATGATCAAGTACTTCAATGAATTTTAGAAGAAAATGAGTATGAGGGTTAGGCTACCTGAAGATGTGGTGATAAAATTTGTTAAGGACATCATTTTCACAGTCACCACTGATTTTTGTCTGATGGAAGCTATTGAACCCAAAGAGGAATAGAGAATGGAAGCATAAACCTTTCAAAATGTAGTAGACATTTTGTCACTGCTACAGGGAACTTTTCAATTCCCATTGGAAAGCTTGGCCAATTGGTTGTTGATACCTTTGCAGAGAAAAACTACAAAAAGAAAAGAGGAGAATAGATAATGAAAGATATTGATACAAGGAGAATTGCCTTATCCCTGAACAAAGATCTATTAAGAAAAGTTATTAAGATAGGAGGAAGAATTCTTGCATTTACATCTAATGTTTCATTCTTCTATACCAATATAATTCAAATGTGAACAAAGACTGAGCAAGAACTAGAAATGATATGTAATGCCTACATACCTTTATAAGATTCTGCTTTAATTTTTGGAAAAATGATTGATTATTTTTAAAATCGGTTAGATTTGTATGATTTTGAACAGGCAAAGAGACTCCGATCCCTGAAGGAGTTGAAGAATTTATTAAGACCAAAAGTGGACATCCTACAAAGAGCCTACAAGAATGCAGAAGAAATTTTGGATACTCCTAAAATGAGTACAATTCATGCAATGGAAGAATTCTATGCACAGGTCATGACTACAATCGAGATCATTGAAACCTTGCTGGAGACATGGGAAAATGAATTTTCTCAATTGAAGCGTACTTTTAGTGACATTTTCCTAAGAATTGTCGTGAGTACTTCTTGATACAGACTTTCAAATTTTTGTACATGTAAACTCTTGATGCAAATTTTGCTATATATGTATATATTTTACTTTTCAATTTGGCATTGTTGTCAAAGGGGGAGTAGAAATATGTGTGTGTTGTGAAAATTTTGTATATTAAGGGATTAGAGTACAAATTAAGGGGGAGTATGTATTGTGATATGTTTGGTGTATATTTTTTTTTGTAAGCACACTTAACTGTATAGTTTGAAAATTTTCTAAATGTTGCCATCAATGCCAAAGGGGGAGATTTTTGGCTTGATGATGATTGTAATAGGTGCCTTCATGTGTTGTCATTGATTATGGAATATGTATACACACACACATGTTCACAATAACCGGTATTACTTTCAGAGTTACTCATATTACAAGCGATATTATTGAAGATGGTTGGGAATATGTCTAACTAGTGTATGCAGACAACCAGTATGTGCAGAAATGACCTAAAAACAACTTGTGGATTCAGTGGAAACCATCAAAGAAGTGAATTAAGGACAAACAATTTATATGTTAGTAGTGGTTAACTCCAAACCGGTATCAGTGTTTCAATCGGTATTCATTGATTGTGTGAGTAGTTACCCTTAACCGGCATTTTGGTAGTAAATTATGATGAGTTATGTTTTTTATTGTTTAGATACACTATACCTAGGTAATTGTGATATCATTTCTAAGCCGACATGAAATCTAGTGTCTATATAATGACATTATGATACAAGAACATAGAGAGACATGATGCAAGATAGAAGTTGAAGGCATTGCAAGATATGTTGGTGATGCATTTTTGAGAGAGAAGAAGAGGATCTATTCAAGCAAGTTGTTCTACTATTAGATCACACCCCTGTTGTTTTCTAATCACTACAGTAGTCAAATCCCCTAACCGGGTAAGCTCTAACAAGCTTCATTGTACAAATCCTCTAACCATGTGATCCATTAGTTTGGATTTAGAAATCCTCTACTAAGGTTACTCCTAATAGGGTACTACCTTTGATAGGGTATAGCTCCTAACAGAGCTTAGGGATCTTTAATAGGATTCACTCCTAGCAGAGCAACTTTTGTAGACCTTAATTGGTCAGTTATCTATTTCTGCAGATAGTCAACTTGTGAGTCCCATCTCACCATGGTTTTTCCCATTTGGGTTTTCCATTTATAAGTACTTGTGTTATGGTGGATGTTTTACTTATTGTGGATGCTTTAATATAATTTTGGATTGCATGCATAGTGTTTAGAAAACTTGTTAAGTATCTCAACTGGTCAGTGTTCAAAATAGTATTGTATTTGTTGTCACTGATTCACCCCCCCTCTCAGTGTTTTTTAAGTTTATCAATCTCAATGCCTTGCATTGTTATCAAATAGACATTAAGGGAAAAATAGAAGAACATGGACACACATAGAAGAATAGTCATAAAAGAGCAAGAAAGGAGAGAGAGAGAAGACCTATTGTGCTACTGTTGCTAATCTAGCACAACATCCACCTCCTGATCTTTTTAATCACTATTTCAAGAAGGTGAGGAACATGCCATGGGAGTGACATCGAGAAAAATGGGTGGAGATATCACAAGATCCAAAAAAGGACTATTCTCATGCGGTAAGTCACTTTGTTCGACTCTAGGACCTAGGATTAGGGTTTTTGAAAATTCAGCTAATAAATGCTTGTCAACGTCAACATATTCATAGTCACTATCAGAAGCATTAGGAGTTGTATTCCCATCATGAATAACATTTTCACCTATTCCCTTATCGAGATTTATAGAAAGAGGATCTCTCACATGAATAGAAGTAAAACCATCACATGTTTTTTGTAATTTATGATTTGGATATTTAGGTTGAACATCTTGATTAGGAGAAAAGGGAGTCATGTCAATTGTTGGAGTTCTAGGAGATTGAATATTTTGAGGAACAAATTCACGAGATCGAACATGGCATCTTTGTCGGTGTTCTCTCGCACAACAATTTTGTCAAGTTTTAGCAGAAGGATGGGAAGAAGGAGGAACATTTGTTGAAGGAGGAATATTATCCTCTTTGATAATTGAAGGTTTAGGTTGAGGTATTCTAGGTTGAACAAGAGGAGAGGCAAACCTCTTCTCTCTATAATAGGAAGGAGGTGGTAGTGCACCATATAAAGGAGAAATATTTGGTGTAGGAAGGATACTAAGTCCATCATTAGGAGGTGGTACAGGTCTAACCTTAAGAGGAATATTGTTGGTCTTATTAGTAGAGGGAATAGATACATCCATAGGAATAGGTTGAGGATATTCCTTAGGAGGAAGATTAGTTCTATTTGTTAGGGGAAGAACTTAATCTTCAAGAATGATAGGAATGTCACGTGTTGGGATCTATGTTGACTCAAGGATAAAATAATATCTTTCTTCCATTTTTCATAAGATTGGAAAAGAGTATCACTCCTTGGTGGAAGAGATTGAAATTGTTTAGGCCAAAAGAAATCAATAGGAACACTAGGGCTTCTTTCAGATGGGAAAATTAAGACATGGTTCACGGTTATGAATTCTCCATTGTGGGGAAATTTAAAACACTTATGGATTGGAGAAGCAATAGCCTTGAAGGAAGATAACCAAGGATATCCTAACTTCACATGGAATTGCTCGGAAGAAGGAATGATAACAAAATTGACATGCATAGATTTAGTGTGAACTTCAACAAGAAGGGTGATAGAACCAATGGTAGGACAAGATAATCCATCAAATAACTTCACAACCATATTACAATCATCATATATTGGTTTATGAAATCGTAAGTGAAAAGATACTCCTCAGTGATAATGTTAACCATGCAAGAGGGATAAACAAGAGTACCATGACAAGGTATATCCTTAACCTTCACAACTATGTATAAAGGTCCATCAGTTGCTCTAATAGTCTCACTAGGGTGATAGAAGGATCCTTAGGTGTCACTTATTTCTCTACCATGTTCACCAAATTCAGAGTCATAGAGGTGAAGTCATTAGGAGAAAAATAGGTATGTTTAGTTTCAATCATGTTAGAGGTATGAGAAGGCAAACAATCTATGAAAATATTAAGATTTTGATTAGGAGGAGCTACTGATTTGTTTCTAATATCATTCACACTTGCCACAAATATAGTATTATTATCAATCAAATATTAAATCTTACTTTTCAATGTAAAAAATTTCTCAATATCATGACCAGGCTGACAATGAAATTGACAAAAGGAATTGTTATCAAAATAAGGGATGGAAGCTTAGACGAATCAACTAGTTTTATAGGAGGAAGTTTGATAAAATTTCTTTGTAATAGCTAAGACATAATACTATGTAAAGATTCATTCAAAGGAGTAAATTGTCTGTCTCTTTTGAAAAATTTAGAAATAGGAGGCACACCTATTGTAGCATTCACATTGTTGTTGTTGATTGTATCATTAAACTTGATGAATCCTTTTGTTATTTTGACCTTCACAAATGGTTGTTGAACACTCCCCCCCTTATCACTTGGAGCCATAGGAGTAGGTTGCTCCATTTGACTCACAACCAGTTGATAATTATGGAGTATTGCACACAAATATGGAAAGGAAGTAAACTCGGACAAAAGAAGATTTTCCCTAATATATTTTTGCAAATTAGAAATGAAAATTATTTGAATATCATTATCAAGTATAGGAAAATAAATTTGAGCACACAATTGCTTGTATCTGCCAATGAGATCAATCACTTTTTCTTTAACACCTTGTTTACAATGCATTAAATTAGTCAAAGTAATTTTAGGACCAATGATCTTTTGAAATTCTTGAATGAAAGCATTTGATAATTGTTGAAAAGAAGTGATAGAATAAGAAGGCAAAGAGAAATAACATTGTAAAGCCTTATCTCTAAGTGTTCTTGTAAATAATTTTGCAAGCAATCTTTTATCATAAGAAAAATTAGTACACAAGGTTTGAAATGTTTTGACATGCATTAGAGGATCACATTTTTCCATTATAGAGTTCCAATGGAGGGACCTAAACATGCTTAGGTGGGATGAATTTAACAATATCAAGGGAAAGTGGGCTTGCAACATCAAATGTGGGCACACTAAACTTGGATTGACTCATGGAAGCAATTTTTTGTTGTAAGGAAGACATGTTTTGAGCAAAATTGTTAATGGTCACTTCGGTAGAATAATTGATGTTAGATATGGTTGATTGAAAAGGTGGTGTGATTTTATTGAAAGAAGGCATTGATTGAGAATAAGGTGGTGGGACACTACGATAAGTAGGGATAGGTGATGATTGAGTAGGAAAAGGGTCACTTAAAGGAGGAATAAAATTATTGAATGAATTACCCCCTTGTGGTACATTTATTGGTTGAGGGATAATAGGAATTCTTATTGAAGACATAGGTAAAGATGGAGGATTAAACGAGGAAGAGGGATTTCCCCCATGACTATTGGCTATAGGGATGACATTTTGAGTTGAAGTAGCCATGATTTTTGATGTGAAAGTAGGAATACTAGTTATAGGAGTAGTCAAAGGAATAGAAGGATTGACTTGTGTTGAAGGTTGTGAATAACCTAGGGTTTCAGCACAACTCTTTATAGGCATGACATTGGAATAAAAAATATGAGCAATGCCACGTAGTATATCAAATTCCATTCTTATCACTTTTAATCATGCATTTAATTCCTTCAATTAATGTAAGCACTTCACTATTAGGGTATTCTTGGGACATCCATTGTTGAAAGTTATCAAATTGATTGTCCAATTTTGAAAGTTGATCTATGGAAACTCTAGTCAAAGCTTCTTCTTCATCATGGGATTCATCAATTGGATAGATAGGGACATGGTTAGGATGGGAAGAATTAGCATTATCCTCATTAAAGAAGTCATCCAAATTAAGCTCCATCTCCTTGGTAACTAAACCTTGGGAAGCCTTAATTCTAATGCTTCCTCTTCTTGGTGTAAATAATTATTCATCATGGATATTATTACACTTTACTTAAGTTTACTTAGGAAATGTATTTCATAGTAGTTTGGGTATGAGACACTTGGGTGTTTGTGCCACATTGGGATAGTGTGTGTAGGAGAATTTCCACCTTTTGTGGACTTATCTTGTTGTTACATTCCACATTCAGTGGGTGATCCACCTCATGTGGAATATTATATTTTTTCTCCTACCTACCTACCCTTGTTTCTTTTTGAGCCACATGTCATGTTATATAGGCTTGCCTATATAAGCAAGCTCATATTCATTGTATGTAACACTTGATGATCTAGTAGATTAGTATTTTCATCTTGATAGAATGTTGTTTATTTATATCATCTATTTTGTCTCTCTTATACTTTTCATTGAGCTCTTGATCTTGGCAAAATCTTGTTAGAGTAATCGGGTCTTTACTTGAATAATTAAACAATATTTGTTTAATTAATTAAGTTCCCCTTTATCTCTTTTACACGTAAGCTAACATTAGGTGCATAATAATTAATTCTTTATTAATTATTATGTGCAAGCCTAGGGTTTTCCCTTTTAGGGTTTCTTGACCTATTAGAGGTTAATTATTTTCTTTGTATCATGATTCTATTACACATTTTTGTGAATATTGAGCTCTCATCTTTTTGAGCATTTTCTATGTATTTGGTTTTTCTCTATTGCTTCCTTGCTTCTCCTTGTAACAGGTTTATTGAGCTTGCAGAGATCATTTGGGCTCCTATGGTGTTGTATTTCTCAACTCTCACATAGTATCAGAGCTTCAGATCTGTAGCTACATGTTCTTGTTTTGAGTATTTTGCATTGGAAACAGATCTAGGGTTTTTCAAAAGTTGTTTTGTGCACCTAGGGATAGGCCTTTTTTGAGCACTTTGGGCCTAAACGGACCCCACCATCGTGCTCAAAAGGCCCAAAAACCCCTCTGGTCATATAAAACTTGACCACTTTCAACACCTGAGCCTTTGGGGGTATATTTTTTTGGTACTAGGTTGTACGACCCTGGCACACAGTTCAAGAAAAAAATAAAATTAATTTTGCCTTTTTACGTCATCCAGGCCAAAATTTGATTTTTTGAAAAAAAAAAAAAAAAACTAAAATTGGCAAAGTCTTTTTCAAAAAAAAACATTTTTTGGGGGGTTTTCAATCCCTGTCAGCTTGACAGTCTGGCCGTCGGCCCTTTCAGAGCAGGCCCCGTCGACTCCCGGCCCCCGCCGGCCTTGCCAGCTACCGTCCCTCACCATTGGCCACCACAGCCCTACCCACCAGCCACCCACCTGCCACCATAGCCTCGCCATTGCTCAACTCCACCACTCCACCACCAGAGTGCCACCTCCGCCCAACCCTGCCATGAGTCAGTCACCATTGCCCCTCTCTCTTGCCTTTGAAGGGGGGGTTGGTTTTTTCATCATATCTTGAGCATACAGAGTCATTTTTTCAAAAATGAATAGGCATAAAAAAGATGGTTCTGAGCCAGACCTCGTGGTATTGTAATTTTTTTTTCCAATTTTGATGTTTGACTATACTTTTTTCCAGTCGAAGTGGGGTCCCTTTTCTGCACTTTCGGGGTCGTAGAATGGGCAAACGGACTCCGTTTTTTGAAAATGAATAGGCATTGGAAATCTCTCAACATGCTCTATTTAGGTATGTGATCTTGTTTCTCATATTTTTCATCAAGTACATGAGATTTCAGTTTGAAATTTTTTTTGCTTATGCACTACTTCCTTCTCACCAGTATGTACTAGGGTTTGGGTTTATCTCTTGTGGGGGGTGTTTTTTTCTCGCTTTCTGTCATTTATAGAAGAAATATAGAACACCAAAACTCTCAAAACCAACAAACTCTTTTGCATCTTCTATCTATTCTGAAAGATCACATAATAATAAAAACACAAGTAGGTACAGGTGCAGAGTTTCATGGTAGATCCTTCAGTTGAGTTGTTGACATCACACAACTATCACACTTGGAAGCCTCACATCATGAGGCTTCTCCGGGCATGAGGGTTGTGGTCTTGTTTGGATGAGATTCAACCTCTATTGCAGCGTCCTTTTGAGATTCTTCACCACAGAAACAAGATGGATGAAGCCATGGGTTTTCTCTCTTTACATGTTTCTGACAATCTTCTATTTCACCTTGATGAGTTTCTCACTCCTTGCGCTATGTGGTTGAAGTTTGAGACTCTCTTCACGAGAGTTAATGAGATCTAGACATTATAGATTGAGGCAGAGTTGGTTTCCTTCTCACCTGATTCCTTTCCCACCATTGAGGATTTTTTGAATAAATTCAAAACTACCAGATCTGTTCTCTAGGGGTGTGGAAAGACCAAGACAGACACAGAGTGCATTTACTTGATCATTTCAAAGCTTCGAGGTCACTTTCAATTTTTTTCCTTTTCTTTCTACTCCATAATGGATGGCTTGGGTGCTTGTTTCACCATGCCTACCTTTGATGTGTTTTGTGAGTGTTTGTGTCATGAGAAGTCTCACCTTTCTTAGCTGGACATGCTCTTAGGGTCCAAGAGCAAAGTATTGGTTGCTTAGCCATCTAAGGAGAAGCAAAAGAAGAAACTAAAGCCAAAGAAGAATTTTGTAGGCAGTGAGCATTCCTCCAAGCCACCTCCTAAGTCTGATTCTAAACCACCCTTTCCTCCAAAATAAGGGAAATCTTCATAGTCTGGTGAGTCTTCCTCTAAGACTAAGAAGAAATCAGGAGATACTTGTATTTTTTGTGGCAAGGAAGGACATCTAGTTTCCAGGTGTTGGAAATGATTAGAGGCTTTAGAGGAAGTCTTGCAGCAACATCACATCTCCTCACCTTAGGTGTCTTCTCCTTCCACAAGGAAAGGTCATGATCTCACTGCTTGAGCTTTGACCTATGGGCCCACTTGGATTTTAGATTCTGGTGCTTCTCACCATATGAATCACACTCAGGAGTTGGATAATTCTCTTGCCTCTTGTGGTACTTCATAGATTGTAGTGGGTGACTCGGTTCAGCTTTCAGTCTTGGGTTCTGGTTATGTCTCTTTGGATGGGGGTACTCTATAGGATGTTCTAGCTGTCCCTAACATCTCGACGAATCTCTTGTCTATTTATCAGATTTTCCATTTTGGCTCTAGTAAGACAGTTGAGTTTTCACCACATGACGTGGTTATTTGGGACCTCCATGACTCTGATTTGGTTGTGGCTACTGGGAGTGTTGATACTGCATCTCATCTTTACAGATTTGATGGATTTGAGCCCTCTATGGGTGCAGGTTCATCTCTTATACCACATGCAAATTCAATGAGTAAGCTTTGGCATGAGCGCTTGGGCCATGTCAATTACAAATATCTTCAATAGATGAGTACACATGCACTTGTTCTTGGGCTCCCACATATTTCCTGCACTAATGGTGTTTGTCATGGTTGTGTGCTTGGAAAGCATCACAGGGATCCCTTTCCGAAGGGAAGCGCCCATCATGCTTTGGTACCTTTGGATTTTATTCATAGTGACCTCATGTCATTCCCTACTCCTTTTTCTGGGGCCAAGTATGTACTCACTTTTATTGATGACTTCTCCAGACGCACATGGGTGTACTTTCTTAAGTACAAGTCTGGTGTCTTTGATTCATTTCTAAACTTCAAGACATTTGTAGAGAAGCAGTCTGGTTGTTCTATTCAATGGATACATACAAATAATGGGGGGGAGTATGTGAATCAAGCTTTCAAAGATTTTTGCACTGAGCATGGTTTACAACATCAGTTTACTGTTCCCTACACCCCTCATTAGAATGGTGTCACTGAGCAAAAGAACAGAACTTTACGGGAGATGGTGAATTGTATGATTCAGTCTAGGTCCATGGATTCATTTTTTTGGGCTGAGCCAGTCAATTGTGCCAACTACATTCAGAATAAGATGCCTCACAAAGCAATTCAAAATATGACTCTTGAGGAGGCTTGGTCTCATGACAAGCCTGATGTTTCTTTTTTTCAAGTATTTGGTAGTGAGGCATGGGCATTTATTCCTGATGCTCAGAGGAAAGCAATGGAGCGGATGAGTCAACCCCTCATTTTTGTTGGCTACTGTGAGGATGTTAAGGCATACAAGTTGTTTGATCCTGATTCCAGAGGGTCCTATTTTGACAGGATGTTCAGTTTGATGAGCACCTTCCCACAGTGGATACCCTATCTCCATTGTCTACCCCTCTTCCTACTCCTCCCACTGCATCTCTTCAAGATTATTTTGAGGATGATTATGATGATTTTGCTAATGATCCACCATCCCCACCTCCACCTGCTACACCTTAGATGCTTAAGTGGTCTAGCTTTACTATTGAGGCAACACAATCTATGGCTGGTGATCCTTCAGATACTCATCGCACCCGTTCTCATACTATGGGTTCTAGTCTTTTGAGTCATGCCATTTCAAATGACCCTCAAAAGTTTTCAGAGGCTATAGGACACCCTAAGTGGGATTGTGCTATGGAGGAGGAGTATTCTTCTTTGATGAGGAATAATACTTGGGATCTCTGTCCTCTTCATAAGGGCAGAAAGATGGTTCGGTGCCATTGGTTGTATCACACTAAGTATGTTGTTGATGGTTTGATTGATAAGTACAAAGAACATCTTGTTGCAAAGGGTTTCTCATAGGTTGAGGGTATTAATTACTCCGAGACATTTGCCACTATCACCAAGATGAACTCAATTCACTTTGTACTATCTCTTGTAGCTTCTAGGGGATGGTCCATTTTTCAGATGGATGTGAAGAGTGCCTTCTTGCAGAGAGACCTACAAGAGGAAATCTATATGAAGCAGCCTCGAGGATTTCTGTAGGATAGTTCTTTGGTTTGCAGGCTTCGGTGTTCATTGTATGGTCTCAAATAGGCCCCTCGGGCTTGGTATGAGAAGATGGACTCCTTCTTGATCTCCACTAGTTTTGTACACTGTCATTTCAATCACACAGTGTACATTCAACTTCTTGAGGGTGAGATCCTAATTCTTGTGCTATATGTTGATGATCTCCTCATCACAAGTAGCTTATCCTATATGATTCAGCATGTTCAGCGAGCTTTGATGGACCAGTTTGAGATGACAAATCTCAGTATTCTGCACTATTTTCTTGGTCTTCAGGTGATTCAGTCTTCTGATGGGATCTTCATTTACCAGCAAAAGTATGCTCTTGACATTCTTCAATGCTTTGGCATGCTTGATTGCAAGCCTACTCCCACTCCTTTTCAGTTAGGGGTTGTTTTGATTACTATTTGCTCCACTCCTTCAGTAGATTTTACACTTTACAAGCAGTTGGTTGAAAGTTTTTTGTACCTGATGCACACTCATCCAGATCTTTCCTTTGCGATTGGCCTTGTCTCTCGATTCTCCCATGACCCTCATGAGAGTCATTGGCAAGCTTCCAAACATATTTTGTAGTACATTCAGGGCTCTATTTCTCATGGCATTCACTACACATCAGGGAATCCTCACATTGTTGGCTACACTGACTTAGATTGGGCTGGTGATGTCAATGATCGAAAGTCTACTTCTGGCTTTGTTTTCTATCTTGGCTCTGATCCTATCACATGGTCTTACAAGAAGCAGACTGCTCATGCATTATCATCTATAGAGGCTAAGTATCGAGCTGATGTGCTCGCTAATCATGAGATCTTATGGCTTCAACAGTTGATGACTAAGTTTGGTTTTCCTCCTGATAGTCCCACTTTTCTTTGGTGTGACAATCAGAGTGCTATTCCTATTTCTCGCAACCTGGTAGAGCATCAGCAAAGGAAGCACATTGAGCTTCACATGCATTTCATCCGCCAGTTGATTCGGGATGGTTCTCTCATTTTGGAGTACATTCCCACTATCGAGTAGGTTGCAGACATCTTCACGAAACCTTTTGCATCATCATGCTATCTTTAGTTGTGCTCTATGCTTGGGGTGAAGGAAGTTGTCCTTGGGGGATCTTTTGGAGGCCTTCCTTCCTTCTTATTTCTTTCAGCATGTTCTTTTATCTCTTTTTGGAGAGGAGTTTTTTCCCACTAGGTTTTCTCCTTTTTCTCCGTTTCATAGAGATTTCTTTATATTTGGGTACCTGATCAGGTCTTGTTGTCAGGGCCCATCTTTCCTTCTTTCAGTAGTTGTTTTAGGTTTTAGCTTCTCCCTAAGTCTAGCTTAAGGGGGGTGTTAGAGTAATCGGGTCTTTACTTGATTAATTAAATGACATTTGTTTAATTAATTAAGCTCCCCTTTATCTCTTTTACATTTAAGCTAACATTAGGTGCATAATAATTAATTCTTTTATTAATTATTATGTGCAAGCCTAGGGTTTCCTGACCTATTAGAGGTTAATTATTTTCTTTGTATCATGATTCTATTACACATTTTTGTGAATATTGAACTCTCATCTTTTTGAGCATTTTTTGTGCATTTGGTTTTTCTCTATTGCTTCCTTTCTTCTCCTTGTAACAAGTTTATTCATCTTGCAGAGATCATTTGGGCTCCTGTGATGTTGTATTTCTCAACTCTCACAAATCTCACATGGTATCAGAGCTTATAGGGCTTCATTGATTAGTCTTTTGGAGACAATTTGGAGGCTTCAATTTTTGGATTTGGAGATCTTCATTTTTGGGGGAAACATACAACGATTTGGACATCACAGTTGAATCTGGGAGGCCGTTTCCATAAATTTTGACTCTAAAGTTGACTATATTTGGTGAGAAATTATTTTTGCCTATTTTGGCTATAGTTGTACGGATTTCTATTTTTTTTTTTGAAAAATAAAATTATTTTTGAAAAGAAAGTGATAGTGAAAAAATAAAAATAAAAAAAACATCAAAAAGTTTTTTTGGGGGGTCCGTAGACCCCCCCACACTCTATTTCACCTGCATTTTTTGCAGGGTGCACAGAATTTTTGAAGTTGGCGCTCATACTTCCTCCAACACATGGGCTCCACCACTGTACTTGCTCTGACCATTGGTGACCTCCATCCGGCAGTCTACTCCTGCTAGACTGTAACCCTGATCGATCATGCCTACCGACGACCATGCTGACCTTACCACTCTGCTCAGCACCAACTCGGGCCCCTCCACCACCTTAGTTGCTCCCCTTCGTCATCGGTGTTAGCTCCTCAACCACCTTCTCTGGCTACCATTCAGCTACGTGGCCTGAACTCCATGTCGCCTAACGTGTTATGTCACTTGGTCCACCACTTTATGCCCTACCCATGTGGCACCCTGTACCCTGCCAGCTCACCTGCCATATCTGCAAAACCGTACAACACGTCAGTATGTCTGTACGATACGAACGCCACGTAGTGAGGGAGGCAAAAAAATTTTGACGAGAAGATGAGCGTTAAATTTAATCTCGTCATTTTCTGATGTCAGTGCCACATCAACAATATTTTGAAAATTTTTAACCCCCTCTCAATGAGCTTTTCAGTTTTGCAGTTCAAATTTGGAAGGCCATATCTTGCTCATTTTTGCCCCTTTATTGGTGCAATTTTTTTTGAAATGGGCTAGAATTTTGTGCTCTTTGTAGTGGTGGAAGATTTTTCTAATTTTGATGGATGGATATTTCAAAAATTGTAGATCTTCATGACTATACCTATCTAATCCCTAATTTTGCAACTTCAGAGGCTTCGTTTGGGGTCATAAGACCTCCTTTTCAAGTGTAGTTTTTTTTTAAAGTGCATAATTTTTCATCTACTTTCATAATATGCCATTTGTTTGCAGTGATTTTGACTAGAAATTGTACTTTCAGTATTTGGTCATTTTTGGCCTATTTGGTACTTGTATTTTTCTTGGATCTCAGTTTAGATCACTAGCAGTATTTGTTGAAGTCTCTTATAAATCATTTTGAGAAGTTGTAAATTGAAATCAGAAGTCCACTTTGCCTTGTTTTGCAAGTGGTCCATTGTATATGCACTAAGTATAAAGTGTCAAATCACCATTTGGGGGGGGGGGGGTTTCTTGATTGAGTATTTTGGGGGAGTTTCTTGTGTGATTGTGTCTCTCTCTATCTTGTGTTTTTTTCATTTTGGTGCTATGGGTTCTCCTAAATTTCCACTTTTAACTCCTCATAATTATGCATCATGGAAGATTAAGGCATGGAGTAAACTAATGGAAAAATGACTCATTCATTATGTAAATGGAAATATTACAGCACCACCTAATCTTAAGGCTGATCCTAATGCTCAAATGGAATGGATTACTAAGAATTCTATGGCACTTGGAACTCTTAGAAAGTATGTATCAGATGACCTCATTTTTCACATTGATAAGTGTACCACAATTAAAGAGGCTCAAGATATTTTTCAGAAATTATATGGTCAAGTTGATGAGATTAAGGGCTACAAGCTTGATAGTGAACTCACAAATTCGGATACCAAGGATTTTGATACAATCCAAGATTATGTCACAAAAGCAAATGAGCTAAGAGCAAAGCTAAAGGATTGTGGAATTGACAAAATAGATACTCAATTGGTTTATAACTTGTTGGACAAGCTTCCTTTAGAGTATGCAGCCTTTGTATCTAGCTTTTTTTGGCATTCTACACTCTAATGAGAATTGATGGTGTTGTCATTGATGGCAACCATGTGGCAACCTTCAGGCAACCTTCTGGAATTCATTTGGTAAACCACCAGTAGGCACCGACACTGGCATAGACATCTACATACACTGACAAGCACTTCATTGGAAGTGGCAACAATGCATACCGACACCCCAGCAGACAAGAATAAACTTTTTTTTAATTGTAATTATTTTTTGTAAAGCTAACATGGCATATTGTAATAGATATATATGTATGAGATCTTGTAATGATGTAATATGGTAATAAGAATGAGAGAAGGATGATATATGTGAATGCATAAGGTAGATTTTGTATAAGGTTTATGGTTATAGTATGAGCTTAAACCGATACTAAACCTGGCATAGATTATGTTGATTTGAAGAAGTACATTATATTGGATTTTCATAATGCATTTTGTAAGTCAGTGAGACTTCTATTTTGTAGATTGAGCAGTGAGCTCTAGGCAGTTGGCCTTCCTACATGTGCAGGCCCCTCATTGTAAGTAATATTTATTCATTGGCTAGTGAGTGAATATTGTGGGTCACAAATCCCACTGAGGTTTTTCCCACACCGGGTTTCCTCGTTAAACATCTTGTGTTATGGTGTATTTTCTATGTTGTCTTTATTGTTCCTATTTACTGCACTAATTCTTATTTACCAGTACACTATTTTGGAATGCACAATATTTAATAAGGTTAAATATTTTGTCAACCAGTTAGATACTGATTCACCCCCCCCACCTCAGTATCTTTGGAACTATCATTAATACTAACAATTGGTATCAGAGCCTGGTCCTCTATTTTTAAAAGCTTAACAACTTGAGGAAGATTCTGACACCAGTACAGATGGAGAACTTAAGAAAACAATTAGAAGGAGCTCTTGTGGACTATGATGTAGAGAAGTTGAAGAATATAAAACTAGAAGAAGATCTAAAAGATTGTACAGGATTCATTCAAGGACTTCAGAAGAATCTTACTATAGCCTGGAATAAAAGAAAAGAACTTCATGAGAAGATGCAGAGTGATGATGATGAAAAGGAAAATCTTAATGAACTTGTGAACAAGTTGAGACAAGAAAACAGTACTATGAAGAATGAGACGCAAGATATGACTATGAGGTTTTGTAAAGACATTGAAGATAGAAATTAGAATGAAGATGACTTGACTAGGAGACTCAATGATGCTGGAAATGAAAATCTAAGACTCAGTCATGAAAATGATATGTTGAAGGTAGATTTGATACACATGCAACATGCTAAAACTAAACTTATGAGTCAAATGGGAATTCTAGAAAATGAGTTGGCTACTAAAAATCAACATAAAGAGAAATTCAAGAAAAGTTCAAAGGAACTTGATGATATACTAAAAAGTCAGAAACCTAATGGAGATAATAATGGACTTGGATTTGAAGTTGGAGAAAGTTCTACTACTAAAAACAATCATGATCACAACAAACTGGTAAGACAACCTAATGCCTACAAGTTTAATGGGAAATGGTTTAACTGTAACAAGTATGGTCACAAAGAAAATCAATGTAGATCTAGAAACAATCAGAACATTAATGCACCCACCGGTCAATGTTCAAAATGCAACAAAGTTGGTCATAATTCAGAAAACTGAAGAATGAATGTGAGATGTTATGTTTGTGGAAGATTTGGGAACTTATCTAATCAATGCAGAACACAAACCAGCATAGGATATGGAAAGGCAATTCAAAAGAATAATGTGACTTGTTATTCTTGTAACAAGATTGGACATATTACAAAATTTTGTAGAAGCAAGACTTCACTGACAAATAATAAAGGACCCAGTTTGAAAGGCAAAGAGAAGGTAGATGATGTAAAGAAAGAATTTTCAAAACAATGGATTAGAAAGATAGATCAGAGTGCTGATAAGACTATTCCTTTACTGGTAGAACAAACTATTACTCCACCGGTAGGAGATTCTTAATCCCACTGAGAAGTAACCCTTTGGGGGTATTGTAGCAAATTGAATATCATGTAGATTACCCTCGGTCGATGGTGAGAAGATAAATTTCTTCTTTACCGGTAGATGTGTTAAGTTTCACTTAATCGACAAGCATTTAATGTGGTTGTTGAAAAAAAAGTCATTATAAATCATCGGTTTTCCCTCTTTTTTGATTCACCGAGCATTCAAACTAGCAGAGAGCATGCAATATAAGAAAAGGCATTCAAGGCAAAGAAGTGAAGCGATTTATTTCAAGCACTCAAACATTATCAGGCAGCTTAAGGTATTTTTCAAATGGCTTCCTCTTATGTTCCTGAATTTATTGCAAACCCTACTATTGTGGAAAATATAAAATGCCCTAGGCCTGTATTCAAAATTAATCCTGAGATAGTTAAGAAAGATGATTCTATAGGTGCATTTTCAAAGATTCCTAAAGGTGTAGCTTATGCTGAAGAACCTAGGATTTATATTCATTGCACTATTGAAGAATTAGGTTTTGAGGAGTTGTTAAAGATGTTTAAAACCATAATTTGTGATGAAAATGGCATTGTAAAACCTGAGCACAAAATTATTGAGACTTTAGGTTTTGTGGAAATCTTGAACATCCCTGAACTTCCAGAGGAAGTAGTGAGAATTATCCTAAGTACGACACATGGAGAATTTCTTTGGTTAGATTCAGTTTGCAAATTCACCTGGGAAGCAATTAGGTCAATAGCAGGGTTACCCTTAACCAACAATAGACTAGACAAAACTAAGAAGGTTCCTAACAACATAGTCATGACCTTAACTGGAGCAACATCTGATAGTAGATCTTTGAGAGTAAATGACATCAAGGATATCAATGTGAGATTCAAAAGTATGATTCTAGGTTACAAGACTAGACATGCAAATAGACTTAATTCAGTTTCTACTCTTTGCATTAATAGTGCTTATGAAATGGTAAACAATAATGCAAAAATAGATGTATGTGAATGGCTGAAGGATGAACTAATAGACAATTTGAAGAAGATAAAAGGTGATAAGAAAGGGACATTTCATTTTGGCAATCTCTTAGTATGCTTAATGCTATATTTCACAAAGGAAATCCCTGGTATAGGACAGAAAGATTTTGGATATGATATACCGGTAGGCAAGCAATTACAAGAAGCTTTCACCGGCATGGGTACTACTAAGGATAGCAACATCTCTGAATACTTTAAAACATTTCAAGCCAAAATGAGAGAGACTACCACAAAGTGTAGTAGATAAATATGACAATGAAATTTGTTTTTTAATTAAGAAAGATGAAACATGGATGGAAGTTGTTCTTCGTAGAACTGTATGGGTAACTGAAATGGGGTATGAGGCTGATGTGAACATTATGGAGACTTATGCTAAAGCATTATTAGAAGCACCTAGAGAACCAACAGAAAAAGATTTTGGTAGTGCAGAAACAATTGAGAGTGGTGTACAAACTATGAAACAAAGAAAGAAAAGAGAAAAGTATATTAGAAGTGCATAAAACCAAGTTAAGGAAATCAAAGAAAACATCATGAACATTACTGGTATAAAGGCTAGTGAGTTAAAAGAATTGCAACTAGAGGCACACATTTCACCGGTTGGTACATCATCTGCCAGTGAGATACCTGTTGAATTCAAAAGAGTTGATAGGAAGAGAAAACCCTCATCGGTACCCTCTCCTTCACCCAAGAAAACAAGAACCTTGAGAAAGAAACAACAGGTGATAAGGCAATCGACAAGGAAGTTAACACCTAAGAAGAAACAAAAACAGGTTATACCTCCTTTGGATAATTTACTGAATGAAATCAATGATGACAGTAATTTGGCTAATGTGATCAAATTGTACAACACATTCACTAATTCAGAAAAGGAAAGTATTGGAAATAGTATAATCTTGCATCTAGACATATACAAGAAAGTCCTAATCGAAGTTGTGGATGACTTGCCAAATGATCTGTATAGAAGGTTAGATGCAAAGAGGATTGTAGTAATGGAGTTGGACAAGAAACTTAAAGCTGAAAAACTTCTAGCTGTACATCCAGTTAAATCTAAAGAGGAAATTGATGACTTAATTTGTGAAGCTAACAGATCAGTTTTTGCTAGCAGTCACCGGCAAGTGAGCTTAATAGCTAGAAGAGTTAATGAAATTGCAAAGGAAACGACTGATAAATGGGATATCTTTTTTGTAGAAAAAGAAAAACAGGAAGAATTGAATAGGCCTAAGAAAACATTTAAGGTATATCAGAAGGATAAGGATAAAGGGAAAGGTAAAGTTGGTGGAATACCAAACATCAAAATAAATAACAACTTAACACCACCCTTGGATACTACACGAGTACATACTAATGATACACCGGCTACTGAAAGTGTAGACATAAGACATGATGACACTAACCCTGAATCAGAAATTCTATTCACCATGAATGTTGATACTCAGGAAGTGAACATTATTGTGGATAAGGACAACATAGAGGTACAAAATGATACTGCTGATAGTGGAAACATTGTTGAGCAACCAATAGAGAATGTTGAGGTTGAAATTCAAATAGAGCAAATAGAGAAAACACTACAAAATGAGCAACCTTCGGACATTGGAATGAATACTGGTAGTATAGATGTTGGCATAGAGAAACTGACAGGGAAACCAACAAAGGCACATGTACATATTGAGATAGTGAAACCGGTAATCACTAAGAAATCCAAACCATTGCTAGCTAAAATGGAAACTTAGACTGATCCACTGGAGAATAATGCAAGCAGATTGGTTACTAATACTGGAAGCACTGAAATAATAAAGGCAGTTGGTTAGACATCAGGTACTTCATGAAGTGAATTCGGGCCTACCAATGTGACAGAGGTACTCTTGGACTCTATTAAGAAGATAACTAACTGTAATGCATTGGCTTACAAGGCAATTGATGATACAATACCAACTCTTAAGATGATTGCACCAAAATGTAATATAGATCATGTAAAGGATTCTTTAAGTCAGTTGGACACATTGTCTAAATTTATTGCTAGAAATGTAATAACGGTTGATAAGGTGAATGAGGACACCTTCAAAGAGAAAATGGAAAAGGAAAAAGAAAAATTCTTTGAGGACACAATAAAGAAGTGCACTGAACATATTAAAACACTTTTACCAGCACTAAATACAACAATTTTGGAATATAAGGAACTGTACAAAGAAACATGCAAGCCACATCTGTTGACACGGGACATTGAAAAGGAAATAAGAAGAGTACAAAAGGAAATAGATGATATAGCTGATAACATTATTGGTTCATCTGAACCTATATCAGTTATTGAACAAGAAATAGCAGGATTTGAAGAAAAGATGGAGAAATTTGAGAAGGAAAAAGAAAGGATCAAAGCAAATGCCAAAGAGCTTAAGTATAAACTGTCCTAAATTGGATAACCTTATCTCTCTGAGAAATGAGATCTCTAAGGCACTAATTCAAGGGGAAAATTCACCAAAAGAGCATATGCATCATCTCACCAGCATGATCCAATGAACTAAGGTAACCATGAATGACATCAACAGATTCATTTAGAGTTTAAACTTGGTTTTGGCAGACATATTTCAGATTGTAACCAACCAGTTACAAACCTTAAGGTGAAATTTTGCACTCGTTTGACAATTTTTGACAACCTTTGTCATTGATGTCAAAGGGGGAGTAGTGGATAGAGAAAAATGACTAATCAGAGGAGATAATCTACTCAGGGGGAGCATAGTTTTTTTGGTAAATTTTTGGACTTATCTTTTTGGAACAGTTTTTGATTTTTCTCATGAGTGTTGCCATCAATGCCAAAGGGGGAGATTGTTGGCATTCTACACTCTAATGAAAATTGATGGTGTTGTCATTGATGGAAACCATGTGGAAACCTTTAGGAAACCTTCTGGAATTCATTTGGTAAACTATCAGTAGGCACCAACACCAGCATAGACATCTACATACACCGGCATGCACTTCACCGATAGCGGCAACAACGCATATTGGCACCCCAACCAACAAGAATAAAATTTTATTTAATTGTAATTATTTTTTGTAAAGATGACATGGCATATTGTAATAGACTCATATATGTATGAGATCTTATAATGATGTAATATGGTAATAAGAATGAGAGAAGGATGATGTATGCAAATGCATAAGGCAGATTTTGTATAAGGTTTATGGTTATAGTATGAGCTTAAACCGGTACTAAACCTGGCATAGTTGATGCTGATTTGAAGCAGCACATTATATTGGATTTTCATAATCCATTTTGTAAGTCAGTGAGACTTCTATTTTTTAGATTGAGCAGTGAGCTCTAGGCAGTTGGCCTTCCTGCATGTGCAGGCCCCTCATTGTAAGTAATATTTATTCATTGGCCAGTGAGTGAATATTGTCGGTCACAAATCCCACCGAGGTTTTTCCCACACCAGGTTTCCTCGTTAAACATCTTGTGTTATGGTGTATTTTCTCTGTTGTCTTTATTGTTCCTGTTTACTGCACTAATTCTTATTTACAAGTACACTGTTTTGGAATGCAAAATATTTAATAAGGTTAAATATTTTGTCAATCGGTTAGATACTAATTTAGGCCCCCCCTCTCAATATCTTTGGAACTATCATTAATCCTAACAACTTTCACACCCATAGGTTAGCTCAAGGTTCCTTATACACTTCTCCCTCATTTGATTCATTCATGGAGATGTTGATACTTGAGCAATCTAAGTTGACTAAGATGGGGATTCTCAAATCTTCAAAGTCACAAGCTTTGGTGGCTAATAAAGGGAATCAAAGCAATCAAGGAAAAGTCAAGAATCAAAAGAAACCTAAATCAAAAACACAACAAGATCGAGCACAATATTCCTCTCCACAACAAGGTAATTCACCATTGTCACCTAAGAGGAAATCATATAAGGACAATCTTTTTTGTCGATATTGCAAGAAGTCAAGACATGATGAACATCATTGTTATAAGAAGGATATTGATGAGTTGAAGAATATTCTTGAGAAGAAGAAAATCAACTTACCTTGTAGAATGTCTACATTGGCTTCTTCTTCCAAGGATAAGGATAAAGGAAAGGATCACTCTTTTGGGATATATAAAGGAAAGGGACAAGCTCTTTGTGATACTACAAGTCATGATTCAGGGAGATGGCTTCTAGATTTAGGGGCTTCTCATCATATGGCATCTTCATAGTCTGTGTTTTCTACATTTGAGCCTTGCCACATGCCACAGATTTTGATGGGCAATCATACATACATGGATGTGATTGGGAAAGGATCTATTGCCATTGGGGATAACTCCTTCAATGATGTGTTGTGTGTACCCCATGTGAAAAACAATCTTCTTTCCATCTATCAAATCACACATGGGGCAACTAGGAAAATTGTGGAGTTCACACCTGATTTAGTTATCATTACAGACTTGGAGAGTGGAGCTATCATTGTGACTAGGGTGGTTGATCATGCATCTCGATTGTACTCTTTTTCAAATTTTGGTCCTATTAATGAGGTTGATTATTCCTATGCTAATGATTCAGATTTTGAGGAGACCATTGGGAACTTGAACTTGGGGATTCTCACAAGTGACCCCATTCTTGAGCCTTGCATTTCATCTCCTTGTTTTAATATCACACCACCTATTGCAACCGATGATGCAACTAGTGCGATAGTTTTGCCTTCTTGTGATTAAGTGCAGTAGGATATTTCATTTCTTCTAGCTTTAGTTGATTGGGATGCCTACTTGACAAACATTTCAGGTTTGTTTGTGGAGTCCTACATTCTAGATTTGGGAGACTTCATTGATAACATGCATCTTCTCTTTGATGAAGATGGTCCTTCTTTGATTGTTGTGAGGGAACACTCTAACCCTCTTGTGCATTATCTACATGATCATTCTTTCGAGGTTGACATGATTGTGGATACTTTCGTACAATAGTTCGAGGAGGTCTCTTTATTTTTTGAGCAGACATGTGAGTCTTTGGATATTGTTCTACATTCTTCTCCACTAGATCTTAGAGTGTCTTTTTCAACAATGTGGTGTAGTTTACCACCTTTGGAGGGGATAAATTTCAGCATCGACATGGGGACACTTGAGCAATTTTTTAGAGATTCCTTTCATCATGAGTATTTTTCCTACATCTTCCTTCCATGATTGGGGATACTTTTTGGATACACTTTTGGTTTTGTTTCTTCCTAAGGGGAGGAATGTGGTTCGACATTCGTGGAGAAATTTATTGATTCATCATTGAGCTTATACCATTGGTGTAGATTCTACATTGAGGGGGGGCTACTTAGCTTCTCTTCTTCTCTCACATGGGGGGGACTTTTTCCTCACATAGGGTTTTTTCCTTCACATACTTCTATGAGAGTTCTTTGTATGTAGTTTTCATCTCTCTTTTGGGGGAGGGTTTTTTCCCATTGGGTTTTTCTATCTTTCCCCGCTTTGTGAGAGATTTAATTGCTTTGGCTTGCATGAATTTGCATTTATTTGTGGGTACCTAACATGGCCTATTAGTCAGGACCCATCTTGCATTGCTTAGTTGCATTGTAGACTTAAGTGCATTCCCCTAAGTTGCACTTAAGGGGGGGTGTTGGTGTAAATAATTATTCATCATGGATATTATTACACTTTACTTAAGTTTAGTTAGGAAATGCATTTCATAGTAGTTTGGGTATGAGACACTTGGGTGTTTGTGCCATATTAGGATAGTGTTTGTAGGATAATTTCCACCTTTTATGGACTTATCTTGTTACATTCCACATTCAGTGGGTGATTCACCTCATGTGGAATATTATATTGTTTCTCCTACCTACCCACACCTATTTCCTACCTACCCTTGTTTCTTATTGAGCCACATGTCATGTTGTGTACTCACATATCCATATAGCCTTGCCTATATAAGCAGGCTCATATTCATTGTATGTAATGCTTGATGATCCAATTGATCGGTATTTTCATCTTGATAGAATACAGTTTATTTCTATCCTCTATTTTGTCTCTCTTGTACTTTTCATTGAGCTCTTGACCTTGGAAAAATGTCACACATCTAACAGAGATAGTATAGGTAGGACTAATAGTGGTGAAACTCATGCACTATAGGGAAAATTTGAAAATTTGATTTTGAATTTTGAATTATAGGAACAAAGTTTACAAAATTGAATAATGCAAAATTTGAGAAAATAATGATTAAACAATTTTGAACTTTATTGAAAGGGGAAAATAAAACAATTTCCAAAAATAATGAAGGAAAAGAAATTGAAATTTCAAAATTAGGGCCAAGGGGATACCACTTAATCTTAAAATTGACAAAATCAAAAAAATTAAAATTACGACAGATTATAATTAACCACTTAATTTAAAAAATTTTCTTGAAATTTGAAATGTTGAATTTGAAAGGTAATTTTGATTTTAGAGAGATGAAAATTTGACAAAATCAACCAATCTTCTAGATTTATCTATTAAATATAGTCATAACAGTCTCCCGAAAATTCAAGAAAAAAACCGAGGACCATGTTGAAAGTGCACACGGTTCGACCAACTTTTTTCAAAATTTTTGGGGATGAAAGCTACGATGATTTTAAAGATAAACCCCAAAAATTAGTGGATTTAAAGATATCTAGATAGACTAAATTAAGGTTTGAATGTGAAAACAAGACCCTACTAGGGTTTTGAAAAAATGAGGAATTGAATTGCAAATTTGAAAAGGGTCAAACCTAATGGATAGGGACACCTTGAAAAATGCTTAGAAACTGAGATTTACACAAAATCCAATTAAATTTGAAAATTAGGGTTTTAGGACCTAACCACTTAATTTTTGAGATTTTGAATTTTGAAAAAGGAGGGAAATTGAAAATTCGAATTTTAAGAAAGAGGAGAATTCTAAAACAGTCACAAATTTGAAAATTAAATGGAAATTCAATTTTTTCTCAATTTAAATATTATTTTTGAAAATGATGGTTTTGACAATTAACCACTTAATTTTATGAATTTGATTTGTAAATTGAACAAGACAATGAAGAAATTGAATTTGGCAAACAAAGCAATTTTCAGATTTAAGACAATAGCAAGCAATTTAATTTTTTTTACAAAGCACAAGTTCAATTTCAATTTTAAAAATGAGGGTTTTAAATGAACTAACCACTAAGTTTTTTAGAAAAATTAAACTTGTAAATAAAAAATATGCAATGATTTTTAGAATAAAGCATGCAAGACGTCGGGTTCACCAAAATGTAATGGGGTGAAAAGTGAATGATGGAGAGGTCAAGAGGAAAGTTTGTCTTCCCTCCAAGGAGAGATGAAAGTTTCACTGTGGATTTCCCTTCAATCACCTCACACACATTACATTTAAAAGAGGGGGGATAATTCACTAGATCCAATATTTGAGGAGAGAGATTGAATACTAAATGAATTGATAATGGTGTGAAATGACAAGTTGACCCCTCTTTTAGAATGAGTAATGGTTGAATTATGTATTTTGGGACTAAGTGTAAAAGTATCAAAGAACAGATTATAACTCAAGATAGAAGCATGGGATGAAGCTATGCACTTGTATTTGGTTATAATATGTCGAGATGATGTCGCCCAGTGAATTTGAGGAAACGTTGACAGGACCGTGTTGAAATTACATGCAGTCCTTCGAAAATCCATGAAATGAAAAGGGTATTTCCGCCTCTACAAATGGAGTCCAAATCTACAAATACAATTTTGTACCTGCAAC
This sequence comes from Cryptomeria japonica, assembly GCF_030272615.1. NCBI lineage: Eukaryota > Viridiplantae > Streptophyta > Pinopsida > Cupressales > Cupressaceae > Cryptomeria > Cryptomeria japonica. The sequence goes on along the minus strand of NC_081405.1, from coordinate 266,839,234 downwards.
CTACACATAGAAAAGAGAGGAAAAGGAGTTTGGATTGGGATTTTTCCTTCAGGTCAAACCCCAATTTTGGAATTAACCAAATGATGAAAGAAAGTACTTGCAAGTAAATGTAAATGAAAGATTGAAATGTAGATAGATTTTCTTGTATGGAATTGAATGTTGAAAGGGATCTCCTCTTCAATGGTTGAATCCTTGACTTGAATGCAAGACCAAGCCTTGAAGGGAGACTTGAGAATACTCAATGCTTCAAAGGAATTCTTGAATGATTGAATTCTCTTGAATTCTTGAATGTACGATCTCATGTATACGAACTTATGCCCTTATTCACCTTATCTAACTTATGCAAATGGTAGGGAAAATACAACTTATATACTTGTTGATTAGGGTTAATAGGCTGATTTTTCATCATAGGCTGACACAGGGGAAGTTTTCCCACTAAAATTGCAAAGACTAATGCATAGTTTGAATGAAAGGGCCCAAAAATAAGGCAAGGACAAGGATGCCACACCCCTATCCTAGGAGGATAGGGATGCCACACCCCTATCCTATGGGGGATAGACAAGGGTGCCATGCCTTAGTCTTTCCCTTTATCTAGGATAGAAAGCAGGTTTTAGGACATACAGAGTGGGGAAAAAGTACAATTTTTCAAGGATTGAGCAAGTCTTGGATCACTGATCAGGCTTGGGGATTCGATTTGCCAACATGAGGACCCTAATGTGGTCAAAACTTGTAAGGATCACAATTTTATGACTCTACAATTTATACGATTAATTATAATAATACTTATTGTACATAGCCGATGATAATCCTAATAAGATATTTTGACATCTATCTCCCACAAGCACACCATGGGTGAGAACATTGCCAAGCACTTTTTCGCCCAACCATGAATCACTTATGCATCCCTAGGTTTCTTCATGACACGAAGAACTGTCAACCCTACATGAGGTCATCTAGCAACTCAAAACTGGCAAGGAGATGGAATATAGTGTGACATATTGTATCTACATTCTAAGATACTAATGTATTGGTACTATGATATGGAAGAGGGTGTGAAACATAGTGATTCAATTAGTAATAATATGCTAACAGATCAAATGCAATCACATGAACACACAAAAGGAATCAATCACATTTGACTTTCATTACACCCATTTGTGTTTCTCTCAATTGCTCACAACATGAACATCAATTCCTTGGTCACCCAAGAAGGCATAGATCAATCATCCAAATCAATATAAGTCAAAAATTTAAAACAATATCAAACCAACTCTAACATGTCAATTTTACATTCTTCTGAGTTTAATCATCCAACACATTACTACATTTATATTCCAAACATGCACAAGAGTGAGAGAGAGAGAGAGAGCAAGAGAGAGAGAGAGAGAGAGAGAGAGAGAGAGAGAGAGAGAGAGAGAGAGAGAGAGAGAGAGAGAGAGAGAGAGAGAGAGAGAGAGAGAGAGAGAGAATAAAAGCTTTAGGAAGCATGTATAAGCATATAAAACCATAGGTAAGCATTAATCATTACAAAATAACTTGGGACCATGCAAGATTTAGATACTAATTGATTCTCAACTCCTCATGAGTCAATAATAGAAAACTACTTGATAAAATAAAGTATCCAATTATATATTATAATATCCAAGATCATGAATCATGGTATTATAATTTTCTCTTGAAATGATGCATTAATAATTTTCAACTACCTTAAAGTCTAAACGGTTTGCTCATCATTAACTATAATGAGGCACTCTGAATCAAACATTAAAAGAACAACTTTTACATAAGTACTCTTGTATTTATCAATCCGTGTTCTTAATATGCACGCTACAAGTAGGGTGTCAAATGAAGATATTATAGTGTTTCCTATAGCATCATGTTAATAATTGTGTAGATGACATTGAAGTTAATTTCTTATATTGATGTTAATCCTTTTTTTCACAAATTTTTAGATAGAATAAAGCATCTATAATGACTTGTTGAATTGCATTCAAATAGAAACTATACACTTAAGATACATGAATTACACATCATTTTACTAACCTTGATTAACCCATTTTCCTTTGATTTTAATTTATCCTATCATGACCATAACTAATTGAAGAGAAACTCAAATCATGCCAAATAAAAAAATAATTTAAAATATAAATATAACATTCCACATTAATCCTTATTAGTGTCAACTGAAAAATTCCAAGTCAAAATAAATATTTCTCAAAACAATTCTACTTGTCCAATAATATTTAAATCCTTCATGTCATGCATACCAGTACTTACCATACCCTTGTATTTCAAAAATTTACCCAGGTTGTTAAGTATTTTCTTAACACCACTCTCGCCATGTCCTTATATCTATACACACTCAAACTATCTTTAGCTCATTCACAAAAATAAATACCTTAGAGCAAGATCATTTTGATATTATAATTTTTATATAAATATTATAATCATTCAACTAATAATTGCAACAAGCTAGATCACAACTTGATCAAATACAAATAATTTGTTCATGCATACCCTTTCGTATGTGATACTTAGGTATGTTCATAGATCATCCATCCATACTCGTAAATCACCTAAAAAATTAAGTGGATCTACCTATCTAATCATGTGTGACCTAGATATTGTGCCTATCTTGTCATAATTTGTTCATCCTTATAGCACACAATTCTCAATATTAACATCATATCCATTCAAAGACTCAAATGCGATCTTGGAACACCAATGTTCTAGACTCCAAAGGTAACCATATTTTGATCAACAACTCAATATTCATATTATCATAGATAAAATCACAAGATTATTAATATATGATCAATAATTATGTATATGTTCCATCATTATATGTTATAGTATCAAATCAAAGATCATAAAGTGCATGATTACACATGTTACAAAAGATGACATGGGCAATCCATCACCAAAAAAAAGTCACATTACTTAGGGAAGTCCATCGCCATCAAGTCACAACAATAAAATATGAATACAAGAAATGACTTAGGTAGTCCATCTCCATCAAGTCACATCAATTTCTCAAAAGTAAAAATTAGCTCAGTTCATCATGATATGAAAATGCAAGGTACATAACCCTTAACTATCTCATAGAATATACATATACTCATATTTGCATAAATATAGATATGAAATGAAATATCTTCAATTAATTTTTTCTATATATATATAATTCAGGTATTAGCACTGTTGGTATTTTGGTATGGTTTTGTCATTGATGTCAACACCTACTAAATACGCCTACTTTGGAGATCCAACAACATTCACCGGCAATTAGTAAACTGTTCAACAATCACCGATATATGGTTAACCGACAGGATATAATGTTCACCGGTACCTACAATGACATGGAAGACACTTGGTAATGTCGAAGACATCATGTGGACACTTTTCCTTGAAGTAATATCATTGGTATATTCTTATTTGCATATTTGCTTTTACCAGCAAATAGGTCCAGGTTATCTAGGGTTACACCGGCAAGTTTATCTTTTCCAGATCAGCATGGCACGCTATGGAGATGATTTATTATTGTTATAAAAGCATTAAGCCGACATGTTCAATCAATTATTGCATCGGATATTGTATTATTTGTAAAATGTTTTATTGTAATATCTTGTAGAGCCGACCTACTAAAATTGGTCTTAGGGTATGGTATAAATGTAAGATCTTATTTGTAAGATCAAATGTGGAATGCGAAAAGAATTGTAAGAAGATATATGTGAGATTAAGCAGAGGTATACACAAAGACATCATTTGAAGGTGAAGCTAGGTTTTTGTAGAAGCATATCAGCATTACACCGGTACTGAATCTAGCATATGAAGATGCTATTTTGTGCAGTACATTCTCATTAGATTTGACCATCCAACTGTAGTCAGTGTGACTCCCATTTGTGTTTGAGCAGTAAGCTCTAGGATGTTGGCCTTTCTGCATGTGCAAACCCCTCTTTGTACACTTACTATCTGTAGTAGTATCATCTGATTGTGGGTAAGGTTTCCCACTATGGTTTTTCCCCTTACAGGGTTTCCATGTACAAATATTTGTGTCATGTGTTATGGTTGACTTTGTGCTTATGTTTCATGCATTAATTCTTATCGGTACAACATTTCCTGTTAACACTGTTTACCAGCACACTTAACTATCTTACTGGTATTAAGCATTAAGTTGTTTAATAAGATTTTGGTTTGAATTTATTAGACAACTAATTCACCCCCCCCCTCTCAGTTGTCCCCAAGACCTACAATTGGTATCAGAGCCTAGTCCTCTTTTTTTGAAGTTTAACAACTTGAGGAGATCCAATGTCTACTAATTATTTCAGAAAGGATAGTCCTAAACTTGATGGAACCAACTATGGAATATAGAAAATCAGAATGGAGACACATCTGAATTGCATTGGTAAAGACATCTAGGAAGTTACTAAAAATGGTTATACTGATGCTGTAGCTGGTCAGCCTGCTCCTATTACTTTAGGTAAAGATGAAGAAAATGATTGCAAAGCAAGAGAAGCACTTTTGAGCACATTATCGGATCAACAAATCATGGGATTATCAGATAGATCTACTGCAAAAGCTATTTGGGATCATTTGGAAACACTGAATGAAGGGGATTCCATAGTCAAAATTGCAAAACTAGAAAGCTTCTGAGTCAGGTATGAACATCTGAAAATGGAAGAAGATGAAAGAATTTATGCTTTTATGGAAAGAGTAAATGAAATTGTTTTAGGTATCAAATGTTGTGGAGGAACCTTGAGTGAAGATGAAATTGTTTCAAAAATCTTAAGAGGTTTGCCACCGGCATATAAAATGAAGGTTACTGCTATTAATGAGTTGAGAACAATGCCTAATACATTAGTAACTAGGGATACATTGATTGGAAAACTTTCATCTTTTGAAATTGAGGAATTTGGTCCTGTTGCTACTATAAAAACTGATTTGGCCTTCAAAGCATCAACATCATCTACTCCATCTTTTGACAAATCAGACTGGAGAGCCTTTTATGCAAGAGAACTTGAAGAAACCATGAAGGAGAATGAAGAACTTGAAGAACTTGAAGAACTTGAAGCACTATTTGCAAGAAAAATGCCAAAAGGTCCAATTGGAAGTAAGTATGAAGGTAAAGCACCCTTTAAATGTTTCAACTGCAATAAGATTGGTCATATGGCTTCAAGATGCCCTAATAGACATGCTAGACTAAGAGAAGAAGCTAAGAGGACATACAAACCTAATCCTGAATATCAGAGATACAGATTTAAGAAAAACAAAGATAAATCTTATTACATTGCTGATGAAGGTGTGACTGATGATTCTAATGAGGATCCAGTAGACAATGGATGGGTCTTTGTTGCTATAACTGAAGATCAACCGGTACCTATTGCTCAACTAGTAGAACAAGCCCTAGCAGCTAAAGTTGAATCAAAGGATGAATGGATTATTGACTCAGGATGCTCACATCACATGACTGGAGACAAAGGCAAATTCTTGAACTTTCAAGAATACAATGGAGGTTTAGTAAGATTCGGAGATGACAAAGCCTGTTCAATCAAAGGTAAGGGTTCAATATCTCTTGATGGTAAGCATAACACTGACAATGTTTACTATGTTGAAGGATTAAAACATAATCTTTTAAGTGTTGGTCAATTAGTTGAGAAAGGTTTTCAGTTACAATTTAAAAATGGAAAATGCAAAATCATGAATAGAACTGGTTTGGAAATTGCAACCAGTAATCAGACTAGAGGTAATATCTTTCATTTGAATAATAGTGAAAAGGCATGCTTAATTGCACATATAGATGAAAGTTGGCTATGGCATAAAAGACTATGTCATGTAAATTTTGATTGCATGGTAAAAATTAGTACTTCTAAGGCAGTTAGAGATCTACCTAAAATTATGAAACCTCAGAATACAATTTGCAAGGAATGTCAATTTGGAAAACAAGTTAGAACTAGTTTCAAAAGTATTCTAGAAAAATCCAATAATGCTCTTGATTTAATTCACACTGATTTATGTGGTCCGGCTAGAACTAAAAGCTTACAAGGTGATAGATATTTCATGTTAATTATTGATGATTATTCTAGAATGTGTTGGGTTACTTTTCTCAGGGAAAAATCAGAAGCACTTGGGAAGTTCAAACTATTCAAAGCAATGGTTGAAAATGAAACCGGTAAGAAAATTAAATGTTTAAGATCAGATCAAGGAGGAGAATTCACATCTAGAGATTTTAATACATTATGTGAAGTAAATGGAATCAAAAGATAGTTATCAGCACCTCGGACACCACAACAGAATGGAGTTGTTGAAAGGAAAAATAGAACTATTTTGGATGCAGCAAGAAGTATGTTATCAGAAGCAAATCTACCACATGTGTACTAGAGAGAGGCAGTAAGCACTGCTGTCTATACATTCAACAAAGTTCACATCAAAGGTGAAACCGGTAAGACCCCTCATGAACTATGGTTTGGTAATACTCCTACTCTTAAGTATTTCAGAATTTTTGGAAGTAAATGTTATATTAGAAGAGATGAGTATATTGGCAAGTTTGATCCTAGAAGTGATGAAGGAATATTTCTTGGTTATTCATCTAAGAGTAAAGCTTATAGATGCTTTAATAAAAGATTGCAGAAAATTGTTGAGAGTACAAATGTAAAGATTGATGAACAATTCAGAGGAACTTCAAGGTATATAGACTCTGAACCGGTAACATAAATTATGACAAATGAACCAACAGTAAATCCACCGATACAGAATGATGATCCAGTTACTCCGGTATCATCAGAGGATACCATAGTAATTGAAGAACAACAATAGACCAAGACACCCCAGTATGTAAGACTGAATCATTCTGAAGATTAGATAATTGGAAGCAAATTTAAAGGAGTCATGACAAGAGGAAGATTGGCAAATGAAGAAGTATGTCTTATTTCTCAAATTGAACCATTATCTATCAATGAGGCATGTGAAGATAAATTTTGGATTAAAGCTATGGAAGAAGAATTAGGACAAATTGAGAAAAATAATACTTGGACATTAGTTCCCCGGCCTAAAAATAAAAATGTAATTGGAACCAAATGGGTATTTAGAAACAAACTCAATGAAGATGGTAAGGTTGTCACAAATAAAGCAAGACTAGTGTGTAAGGGATATTCTCAGAAAGAAGGAGTTGATTACAATGAAACCTTTGCACTGATAGCTAGAATTGAGGTAATCAGATTATTCTTGGCCTTTGCAGCTCACAAGGATTACAAAGTTTATCAAATGGATATTAAATGTGCATTTTTGAATGGAGATCTTGAAGAGGAAGTCTATATTGAACAACCTGATGGATTTTCTTTAACAGATAACAATGATATTGTTTGCAGATTAAGAAAAGCTCTGTATGGACTAAAACAAGCTCCAAGAGACTGGTATGCAAGATTGGATAATTATCTTTTAAAAATTGGTTTTACTAAAGGAAATGCAGATAGCAATTTATATTACAAAGTAACTAATGATGACATTTTGATTATGGAAGTATTTGTTGATGATATAATCTTTGGAGGAGAAGATGGATTATGCAAAGAATTTTCTCTTAAAATGCAGCATGAATTTGAAATGTCTATGATTGGAGAAATAAAATTCTTTTTAGGATTGCAGATTTTATAGACTGATAAAGGCATATTTTTGAGTCAATCTAAGTACTTGAAAGAACTACTCAAGAAATTTGGGATGGATAACTCTAAACCAGTAAGCACACCTATGACTACAAATGACAAATTATCTCAAAGGGATGAATGTACACCTGTTAATCCAACTAGATACAAATCTATGATAGGAGGTTTACTGTATTTGACACAAACCAGACCTAATATTATGAATGCAATATGTATAGTTTCTAGATTTCAGAGTAATCCCAAGGAAAATCATGAATCAATAGTAAAAAGGATTTTTTGGTACTTACAAGGCACAACAAATCTTGGATTATGGTATCCTAAAGATGAAAATTTTGATCTATATGCATACATAGATGCAAATTGGGCAGGAGATGTGGATGATAGAAAGAGCACCACTGGAGGAGCATTCTTTCTTGGAAAGAGATTAGTTTCTTGGTTAAGTAAGAAACAAAGTTGTACATCTTTATCAACAGCAGAATCAGAATATGTTGCAGCAGCAACAAACTATACACAGGTACTTTGGCTTAAGAAAAAGTTGAAAGACATAAAGGTAAAATGCAAGGAACCTATTACTATATATTGTGATAACACTGCAGCAATTGATATATCTAAGAATCCAGCATTACATTCTAAAACAAAACATGTTTCTATCAAACTGAATTTTCTAATGGAAAAAGTTGAAGAAAAGGAAATAAAACTGGTTTATGTGAATACTAAAGAACAACTTGCAGATATTTTTACAAAACCTTTGCCTAAGGAAACTTTTGAGTATCTCAGAGATCAACTCAGAATCTTACCTCCACCGGTAGAGACTTAGACATTTGATGATTGTCATCAACCGACAGAATTAAATGGACAAATCTTTTATTCCGGTATTTGATGAGGAAGCTACTTCTCAGGGGGAGAAGTTGGTATATTGAATTGGTTGGTATTTTGTATGAACTTGAACCTTTTGTGACTTTGGTATTTGATGTCAAAGGGGGAGAGATATATGGAAAAACATTAAGGAAAGATATATTGAAAAATGCATTATCTTTTTGAGGAGAGATTGGTATTGAAAATAAATCTTTGAATAAACACATGTTACTCTTAGGGGGAGAAATGGAGATTGTTGATTTTTGTACTTGGCATTTCTATTTTGGCACTTTGATGGTTTTTCCATCTTGTGTTGCCATCAATGCCAAAGGGAGAGATTGTTGGTATTTTGGTATGGTTTTGTCATTGATGTCAACACTTGCTAAATACGCCTACTTTGGAGATCCAACAACATTCACTGGCAATCAGTAAACTGTTCAACAATCACTGATATATGGTTAACCGACAGGATATAATGTTCACCGGTACCTGCAATGACATGGAAGACACTTGGTAATGTCGAAGACATCATGTGGACACTTTTCCTTGAAGTAATATCATTGGTATATTCTTACTTGCATATTTTCTTTTACCAGCAAATAGGACTAGGTTATCTAGGGTTACACCAGCAGGTTTATCTTTTCCAGATCAGCATGGCACGCTATGGAGATGATTTATTATTGTTATAAAAGCATTAAGCCAACATGTTCAATCAATTATTGCATCGGATATTGTATTATTTGTAAAATGTTTTATTGTAATATCTTGTAGAGCCGACCTACTAAAATTGGTCTTAGGGTATGGTATAAATGTAAGATCTTATTTGTAAGATCAAATGTGGAATGCGAAAAGAATTGTAAGAAGGTATATGCGAGATTAAGTAGAGGTATACACAAAGACATCATTTGAAGGTGAAGCTAGGTTTTTGTAGAAGCATATCAGCATTACACCGGTACTGAATCTAGCATATGAAGATGCTATTTTGTGTAGTACATTCTCATTGGATTTGACCATCCAACTATAGTCAGTGTGACTCCCATTTGTGTTTGAGCAGTAAGCTCTAGGCTGTTGGCCTTTCTGCATGTGCAGACCCCTCTTTGTACACTTACTATCTGCAGTAGTATCATTTGATTATGGGTAAGGTTTCCCACCATGGTTTTTCCCCTTATAGGGTTTCCATGTACAAATATTTGTGTCATGTGTTATGGTTGACTTTGTGCTTATGTTTCATGCATTAATTCTTACCGGTACAACATTTCCTATTAACACTGTTTATTGGCACACTTAACTATCTTACCGGTATTAAGCATTAAGTTGGTTAATAAGATTTTGGTTTGAATTTATTAGACAACTGATTCACCCCCCCCCCCCTCTCAGTTTTCCTCGGGACCTACAAGCACATGAAATGAGATATAGCATAACTTAGTCCCATGTGCCTTGTAGTCCACACCATAATGTTATACAATACAAGTATTAATTTAAGAACATAATCAATGAGGTCTTTGAACACCATTGACCCACATGGTCATCTACAAAGCCTAAGAGACAAGAGCATGGTTCAAGTTCTTTTCGACCCAACCACAAAGCTTACACTTCCTCAGGATTCTTTGTACTTGAAGAATACCTGACCCTGCAATGCCTAGCTTCCTTGAAACAATTGGCAGGAGGGAATCTGGTGCAACCTAATACATCTACATACATTTGTAATTATGGAATGCAATGTCTTATTATCAGGATATGACAGGAAATCACATTAATAACTTTTTCTAGGATAATTCTATCTATTTCAATGGACACGTGACTTTGGCCAAAGTACTTATAATTCTCTGTTATTCCATATTCAACACCCATCCCAAAATCGTAAGCCCATTACACACATAGAAAGATACTATATTAATTGAATTCATTATATCATGCATATCACTCAACATTAACTCATGTGATGAGCTATAGCCTTATCACTTTGTAATGTTCAATCAAGATACTAATACAATTTAAGTTTGGTACGTTCTTCGCTATCTACTCCCTTATACATTCTATCAACATTCACAATGAGCATGATGAAGATCAACACTTAACACAACATAGGACTGGCATTGTCAAACATTTGGAATAGGTACCATAAGAAATTAACTCAAGAGGAAGAATAATCAAATTAAATACAAAATCATAAAATATATTGGCAACTTCAACAATTATTCAAGTGTGACAAGTATCACAAAATAAATAGAGAATAGAGTTGGTGACTATTCTGATCATAAGAAAACTCAAAAGGATTCAATTATTATTCTTACATCACAAGAGATGATTTCACCAATAAACAAAAACAAGCCATCAAGCTATAGTGTCGTAAATTGTACGCCCTTGCTAGGGTAGTACAATTTCACACTTAGGTTAGCACCCGCCTTAGTGTGTTTTGTATCTTGCATTTCTCATTCCCCTTTAAGCATTTAATTAATTAATTTAATTAAATCTAAGGTCGTGTCTCATCACTTTACACATTATAAAGTTTGGCCCTTTACCCTAAGTGTGCCCCTTTTCATATGATTCCTCCAATGGATCATTTAATCATAAACCCTAATTATGTATTATTTCAACCGTTTAGGCCCAATTTCGCATATCAAAACACCTCAAAATCAGCTATAAATTTGGGATGTGATCTAATATAATCATATCTAACAGATCTAAAAATTTGGTGAAAAGTTGGTCGGATTGTGGTGAGAATTCACATAGTCCACGGTTTTTTTTCCAAAATTTTGGGAGCACAGTCCTATGATATGATAATGCTTAACCCCAAAATATCAACAGGAAATTAAAATCCTAGGTTGGCCTAAACATGAAATTAAGATCTAGGGTTTCATACTTAAGAGTTCTCTTTCTTCATTTGAAGGGGTCTTCTTCTGAGAATCTAAAAGAAGTTTTTTGGAGTATTAGAGCCTTCTTTGCAGTGAAAGAGTAGATCTTTGAAGTCTTCAACAATATTCAACATTCATCCATAAAAAATTCATCAAGCATCATTTTATCAATAGGGGGATTTTGAAGATGTAGAAGAACAATAGGAGATCACCGACTGACGATTGGCTTGTACCTCTCCCTTGGGGTTGGGTATGGTTTCATGTTGTTTTCAGATCTTTGCATAAGCTTCATTTTGATTCATATCCATCCTTTATATCACTTTGCATTATGGATTTAGAGCATTTAATTTGTCAATTATAAGCAATTAGGGTTTACTTTTTAGGGTTGCTCTAGGTTGTTTACTTTCATTCTTAGGATCTTGCATATACACAAGGTTCTTGTACATACTATTCCAGTATATTATCGACTATTCATGAAGGTGGAAATCACCAACATGGGGGTTTGACTATGGTAAAAACCTATATAGCCACCCCAAACCTTCCCTTTTTAGATTGCAGGTATAAAAAGAGGAATCTGGAAGCAGGTACAGGTCTGGAACAAGCATCCACATCACTCAGTGTAGAAAACCTATCAAGGATAGGGGCATGGTTCCCTAGTCCTCCCTAGGATAGGGGTGTGGTGCCTTGGTCCTACCCTCTGTCAGCAGCACTTGGCAGAACTATAATTCATAGGTCTCAAAATCCCTCCTCTTAGTTGTAGCTCTAGAATTGCAAAATCAAGACAGTGACATGGCACCCTAGTCCCGCACATTTCTGCTTAGATTTCAGACATAGGTGCAGCTCTGATTTTCCCTTTTGATTTATACTTTTCAGAAATGTATCAATTGTTCTTTGATCTGTATTCTCAGATTAGGATATGTTTGCTCACTTGCTTTCTAGGCTAGATTGCATTTTGCATTATTCCTCTCTCTCATTTACAGCGAAGGAATAGAAAAACTAAGAGGTAATCCATGGTTCTCTCTTTCTCATAAGAAGTAGGTGACGTGCATTACCTCCCTAGGTTCTTTTGTATTTCATGAGTGTGTATGAGAGTGGGATTAGGGTTTCCATACTTAGTCTCACTTCTTCCCCTACACATCTTTGGTGAACCCGACGTAAATCCAATTTCATTTGCATTGCATTGTATTGTTAGATCTAGATCTATTTTATTTTATTTTCTTTCAAAACATTTAAAAAAAACAAAAAAAGAGAGATAGGTTTCTTTCATTTTCCTTGCATTATGTTTAAGTTTCATGCAATTTTCGTTTCAAAATGTCAGATTTCTATTTGTAATAACTTCATACTTTTGATGATGTATGCAGCTTTGTTGATTATGAGTTTAGTAAGGATGAATTAGATGAATCTCTAGATGAGTTTTTGAACTGTAAGCCTTCTAAACTGTCATTTTGCCAAAAATTAGTCAACCTTGTTACTATGCCATTTCATGGTGATGAGAAAGATAAGTTGAATGATTCCTCTCATGGGTACATTTCTATCAACTCCTCCACTAGATCTATCAACATAGTTGATTTCCATGATTCCCTCTATAATGTTATGTCTCCTTTTGAATCAAAATATTAGCCTTTCAATAACTATTACCATACTTTATTGGATGATTCCCTTGATGACTTTATGTCTCTACCTAAACTTCCAAACAATATTAATGCATCTAAAAAGTTAATCAACATGATCAATGTGAATGAACATAGAAAACCACTTTTTATTGTCCAAGGTGTTGTCCAAGGTGCTTTTCCTTCTCCAACTTCACCTCTTCCTAATCAAACTCTTTTCACAGTTCAAGATGGATATGGTCATGATTCCTTTAACACTCTGAACAAACCCATCATTATGGTTCAAGGAAGGAATCCCACTAAGAGTCCTTATAGCTATGCCAGACAACTCGCTAAGCAGAGTTATAATGCAGTTGCCCATACCTACAACATGAGAAACAATAAGAAACCTAACCCTCCTCTGATTATTCTGAATTCTCTACCTGATCCTCAACTCATTCTTCCTCAAGCACCTCGTATTTCACAAACTCTTGGTAAGGAATATAATCTTGTTAAACAACTTAAAGTTACTCTTGCCAAGATATCCCTCTAGGATTTTCTTCAAAATACCTCGACTCATCATAGAATGCTACAAGATTCCTTGAAAATGTTGGCATTTTGATGATGTTGTGATTGTCATTGATGTACACACACTTGCTTTGAGATCACTTTTTGTATGTATGAGTTATGCTCAACCAGTATTTGTTCCAACTGGTATTATGTATTATAGTCTTTAGACTATCGATGTTTTGTAGAAAGTGTTTACCGATCTCAAGTGGTATGAAGACCTCAAACGGTTTGAGGATCACAAAGTGATACGAAGGAATAAATCAGTTTTTAACATTTTCCCAGTCTTCATTTTGACAAACCAGTAATTAGTAAAATGTATGAACCGGTATTACTCTGTGATGAGTTACCAACTGGTATTTCTGTGATGAGTTATCTTCCACCGATACTTTGGTGGTGATTTTGTGCCATGTTACCAAATGTGTCTAGATGCACTGAACCTAGGAACTTGCAATGTAATCCTATTGGACCGACATGAAATCAGATTCCTTTTTAAGGACATCATGTCTAGGGTTTTAGGTGTTGATAGGGTTTTAGAACTACATGAGGTTTTTGTATATGCGATTACAAAAGAGAAGATTAGGTCTATGTGAAGAAACAAAGTGTGAAGATACTAAAGACTGAAGTAATGCTAAATGTGCATTAACAGTGAGCTATCAAGGATCTAACCAAGTATACTGTGCTAGTATCTAGATCACTCACTTGTTGAATACTCACATCTTCGACAAGTCTGAAACCCTTAACCGGGTAGGCCTAACAAAGCCTTTGTAAATGCTCTAACAAGGTGGTTCACAACTGTGGATCTGAAATCCTCTCAAAAGGTAGTCTTTAACAGGACTTATCTCCTAACAAAGATCTAGATTCCTAATAGGATCTATTCTGGTGAAGAACATTGTATGACCTTAACCGGTTTGGTTACTATTCTGTAGATAGTTACTTGTGAGTTTCAGCTCACCATGGTTTTTCCCATTTGGGTTTCCACATCAAAACCTCTTGTGTTATGGTGATTGTGTTCTTGTGGGTGAATGCTTTATTTGTTGTTTGGTTTGCATTTGTCTTAACCAGTTTGTTAGTAAATATGTTACACCGATTGACAGCTAAACTGTTTAAGTGTTCGAGTTCAATATTTTTTGGGATACTAATTCACCCCCCCTCTTAGTATTCATCAATTGGTATCAGAGCCAACCTTTCTATAAGTTTAACCACTTGGAAGGAGATATGGGGGAATAAATTGTGAGGGAACTTACTCATCATCTCACTCAGACTAAGAAAGCCTTTGATGAACTCAAATTTAAATATAAGGCCTCTCTAGAAAAAAGAAGAGAGCATGCTAAGAAAATGATGAAGCTTACTGAAAATAGTTCTTCTAATGAAGTGGACATGGAAGCCCTAGTTGAAGAAGTTAAAAAATTGAATGAGTCTAATGCCAACCTAAGGAGGGAACTGGAATGACTGACTATCAGAATGTGTCAAGAACTTGAGAACCAAAGGAAAGTTGAAGATTTGGTAAAAGACAAAGATCATGAGATCTCCAAGCTAAAACAAGAAATCAATGCCCTTACCACTCATCTCCAAGAGAGTAAAGTGGAGAAAGAAGAAATGCAAGGTGAACTAAACATGGCTATTTTTGAGAATGCAAATTTGAAGGAATCTAATGCTTCTATTACCAAGGAACTCACTGAGAGAAAGGAGATACTTGCCAAATTCAATCAAAGTGCTGCCAAGTTAGAGAAAATGCTTGAATCAGCCAAACCAGTAAAGAATACTAATGGACTTGGTTTCTCTGGGTTTGAGGAAGGTGAGACCTCTGGAACAAAAGATGTTGCATCAAAGAAGCAACTGACATCAAAGGATAAAGGTAAGAAAAAGTTTAAACCTGTTTGCTTTCATTGTCTCAAGGAAGGACATACTGCTAATGTATGTAGAAATAAGGCTTACAATAATTTTCCTTACTTTCCTAAAAATAAGCCTAGAACCAATAGATTCAAAGGAAACTATTATGCATGCAACAAGTTTGGGCATAGAGCATTTGAATGTAGGTCTGTTATGCACAACACCAGGAGATATCCTCAAAGGACTCAAGGAGTTTTTCTTGAATCCTCTGTGAACCAAAATCTAAATCGGTATAATGCCTATGACCATCAGTCAAGTGGTGGTGGCTATCAAGCGACAATCAATTGGAGAGAAACCTATTTGATTTGCCATGGTAGTGGTCATGGTGCTGCAACATGCAGGAGGAAGAATGATAGAATGAACAATGGACCATGGAGAACACCTGGAATGGTATGCTATCATTGCAACAAACCGGGACACCCTGCCAGAACCTGCAGAATGAGAAAGAACCTATCAGATGATATATTGATCACTCCGGAAGGAAATATTGATGTTGAAATCATTCAAGAAGGAATGAATAAAACATGGAAAAAGAAACCTGAAGAAGTGTCACAAGATGAACTGGTTTCTACACCTAGTGTAGAAGTCTCTGAACTGGTAAAATGAGCTTCAGAAAAGCTTAGGGGGATCAAATTGGTGAAATATTTTGAACCCCCAGTTTATATCGGTAAAAGACCTTAACCAGTATGTGTTACTTATCAATCGATAGAAGATCGGAAATGGTAAAAGGAAAAATTAGGGTTTATGCCCTAACAGTGGAGCATTTATTATGGTAGGTGAAGAATTTGTTTAAATGGGATTTTCAAGTCATTTTCACTTATCAATTTGTGAGTGAAGAAATTTTCAAGAGCAGAGCGACCAAAGGCGATTCAACTTGCGATTTAGAGTGAACTGAAATCTAGTAGAAGAATTCTGAGGTACTTGCAACCTATCTGTGAAGAACACAAAGCGGTATTCTAGCAACCAAAGTGGTGTGAAGAGAAGCTAAATTTGCAAACCCTAAATCTCGAAATTCTAAAGGTATTTCTCAAAATTCTTGTTTATTAGTTAATCACGGCTTCTGCATCACACTCTAGTTCTAGTGCACCTATCACTTTAGCAGATTTTATCCAACGGAAGATGAAATACAATGCCTTATCTTAGATACCCATTGGAGTTACAGTGAAAGGTGATATTTCAGGGTACATTGATTGTAAATTGGAAGACCTAGGATCTCTAGTGATTCATTCAGAGCTAGATTTGTTTTGTGGGGATGACAAAAAGATCAAACCAGAATACAACATCCTGGAAAGGAAGAAACTTCACAATGTGGTGTATTTTCTTGAAGAATTCACAGAAGATCACATCCGCATCATCCTGAGCAGAGTGCACGGTGACAAGATGTATCTCGAGAGGACACATGACATTATGCCTGAAGCTATTCATGCTATCATCAGTTTCTGCAACACTGGTGAGGTACCTTCCCTAAGAAAAGTCATCAAGATTGAAATGACTAAGCTCACCAGTTCTGTGAGCGACCAATGGGGAATGACTGTCAACACCATCAAGGATGATTTGATCAAGTATGCTTGCATGGTGATCAGATACCAGACGTTCTATGCTAGCAGAATAAACTTTGTCTCTGCTGCTACGATAAATGCCACCTACAAAATGATCATGGAAGATGCATAATTTAATCTATGCACCTGTATGCAGAAGCAATTGTTAATAAACCTAAAGTCTATCAAATAGGACAGTGCCCTAAGATTCAAATTTGGACAACTTTTGGTAGGTCTATTTTTCTACTTTCAAGGCTATTTTTTGAGAGTCGGTGATATTCAATGGTCTGCTAACCAACCGGTTACCAAACAAATCAGGGAAAGTCTCCAAGTGGTGGGAACCGGATATCCTGAGGTCTTGAATAAAATTTTTGATGAATTCAGATGGGAGATGAGCTAAAGGATGAGGATATCTAGAGATATTGTTAAGAAGTATAAAGAGGACATCTGCTTTACCATTAAAGTAGATGAGTGCATAATGGAGGCGGTTGAGCCCAGAAAAGAAAAAGTTGAACCCATGGGATATGAGGTGATGTATGACTTGCTAGATGGGTATGCCTCCACCCTACTTGCCTCACCTCTTGATCTGTAGAAGAAGAGAACCAACACCTACTTGGAAAGGATAAAACCGGTTGAAGAACCTTCAGTGAAGAAGGGAAAGGTAGTGCCCTCGGTTTCGACACCGGTTACCTCAGCAACTCCTAAAGTGACCAAGCAGTCACCTGCTAAGAAGAAACTGGAAGTTTCACCTGCCAAGGTTTTTGAAAGAAAGCGGAAAACTAAGAGCAACTCACTAGATTCTGAGGATACAGAACCTGAAGTGCAGCCTAAGAGGACTAGGCAAACAAGGAAGAAGGCAAAGACAACCAACAATGAACTGACATCATCAGCACTAGTAAATATAGACATTTCCTCTTACAAACCCTTGATACATTGTCAAAGGACTATCAAGAATGTTAGGAGAAAGGTGCTAAGTGATTTAATAGATCACTTTGATGATTTTAATGATAATGAAAAAGAGGAAGTTGAACAGGAAGTCATCCAATATCTATGTATTAATGATCGGTCACCATCAAAAATTAGATTGGTGACACCAGATTCTTTATACAATTCTTTAGATAACAAATGGTGCATTTCCATTGAAAAAGAACAGGAAATAAGAGAGGAAATCTTTGCACAATATTTTCCTGATGTGTCAAATTCTGAGCTCTATGAAATCATGGATAAGTACAAAGGCCTCTTCTTCATGAGAAGAAGAAGACTCTTATTACTAGAAGGCAAAGTCTCTGAAGTGGTGAAAGATGCACACTCCCATGCCAAAGCCACTTTGAGATTGCACCAAGTATCTGAGGCCAACAAGAAGGCTGAACAGGAACCGAAAACCAGAAAACCGGATGAGGTATATGATAGTGAAGGAGAACCAATTACTGAACAGGTGGACACTATTGACGTTGAGGCTTTGGATGGTGAAGATGTCACTCTAGATGCAGTAAAGGAAAAGGCTGACAAAGAAAAGAAAGACAAGGAAAAACAGGATAAAGAAAAAGTAGAGAAGCAGAAGCTAGACAAGGAAAAAGATGACAAAGAGAAAGCGGAAAAACAAGAAAAGAGGAAACAATATGAAGAGAAAAGGAAAGAAGAGGAGAAGAGGAAATAAAATGAGAAGAGGAAAGAAGAGGAGGGCAAGAAACAAGAAGAGGAGAAGTGGAAAGAAGAAGAAAGAAAGGAGGAAGAGAAGAAAAAGCATGAAGCTAAGCATGTTGGCAAATGCACACTCCGATGAGAAATTGTAGGTGATTGAAGGTTTTGTGATTGATGGAAACCTTGCAATGATATGATACCGACAAGACAATTTACTGGCACTAGCAATGACAAACTACACCGACACATAGAACACCAACAGTGAAAGGAAGTATATCGGCACCCAGGCTAACAGGAATTTTGTTTATAATATATTTTGTAATTAATTGTAAAATCATTGTAAGCCGACATGGCGAGTTGTAAAATGACTCATATATGTATGAGATCATTGTAGAACATTTTGTAATAAGAAAATAGGTGAAATTATGCAGACCTAATATGCGAATTATAGGTTAAGGGTTTTTGTATGAAGCAGAGCTAAAACCGGTACTGGATTTGGCATAGCAGATGCTAATTTGAAGCAGTACAAGACATTGGATTTGTATAATCCATTTTGTAAGTCAGTGTGACTTCCTTTGTAATTGAGCTGTGAGCTCTAGGCACTTGGCCTTCCTGCATGTGCAGGTCCCTCTTGTAAAATAGTAATATTCCCTTATTGGCTAGTAAGTGAATATTGTGGGTCACAAATCCCACTGAGGTTTTTCCCACATTGGGTTTCCTCGTTAAACTACTGTGTTATGGTGTGATTTTCATGTTGATGTTGTTACTCTTGTTTATTGCATTATTTTTGGTTTACTGGTACACTGTATTGATATGCTTTACATATTTTAAATCAAGTAAATTCACTAACTAGTTAGATACTGATTCACCCCCCCCCCCTCTCAGTATCTTTGGGAATCCTAAAAATTGGTATCAGAGCCTGGTCCTCTATTTTTAGAAGCCTAATAGCTTGAGGAAGATCCTAACACCGGTAGAGATGGAAAACTTGATGAAGCAATTAGAAACAACTCTTTCAGACTATGATGCAAAAAATTTGAAAAATATCATACTTGAAGATGATCTAAAGGCTGCACAGGATATTATTCAAGCACTTCAAGAAAATCTTACCATTGCAAGAAATAAAAGAAGAGAACTTTGTGAAAAAATGCAGAATGAGAATGATGAAAAAGAAACTCTTAATGATCTGGTAAACAAGCTAAGACAAGAAAACAGTACAACAAAGAATGAGATGCAGGATATGACTATGAGATTTTGCAAAGAAATTGAAGATAGAAAGAAAAATGAAGAAGACTTGACTAGAAGGCTGAATGATGC
The DNA here is from genome assembly GCF_030272615.1 of Cryptomeria japonica. Classification (NCBI taxonomy): domain Eukaryota; kingdom Viridiplantae; phylum Streptophyta; class Pinopsida; order Cupressales; family Cupressaceae; genus Cryptomeria; species Cryptomeria japonica. Next base: position 266,819,327 of record NC_081405.1, on the reverse strand, counting down.
AGCAAATGAAAACACAAGACTTAGTTATGAAAATGATATGTTAAAGACAGATCTGATGCATGCACAATATGACTCAAATGAACTCATGAGACAGAAAGGTATCTTGGAAAGAGAACTGGCTACTGCAAATCAACACAAGGAGAAATTCAAGAAAAGCTCAGAAGAACTTGGTGACTTGCTAAAGAATCAGAAACCTAATGGTGATACAAATGGCCTTGGCTTTGAAGTTGGTGAAAGCTTCGGTACTACAAACACACATGATCATAGAAAACCGGTAAAACAACCAAATGCTTATAAATTTAATGGCAAATGCTTTAATTGTAACAAGTATGGTCATAGAGAAAATCATTGTAGATCTAGAAATTATCAGAGCACTAATACACCCACCGGTCAATGTTCCAAATGCAACAAGGTTGGTCATAATTTAGAGAATTGCAGAATGAATGTAAGATGTTATGTTTGTGGGAGATTTGGACATTTATCTAATCAATGCAGAACACAAACCGACATAGGATATGGGAAAGCTATTCACAAAAATAATGTGACCTGTTATGCTTGTAACAAGATTGGACATATTGCAAAATTCTGGAGAAGGCATCACCAACAAATAATAATGGTGCTAGTTTGAAGGGTAAAGAGAAGGTTGAAGAGGTAAAGCAAGAATTCTCAAAACAATGGATCAAAAAGTTAGATCTAAATGTTGATAGGAATACTCCTCCACCGACATAACAGAGTAACACTCTGCTAGCAGGAGACTCTTCATCTAATTGAAGAAAATTCCTTTGGAGGTTTAGCAACCAAATGAGAAACATGCTATTATTCCCTCGGTTGATGGTGAGAAGTTGAAATTACTTCTATACCGATAGATGAGTTAAGTTGTGACTTAACTGGGAAGCATTAAATGTGGTAGGTGAAGAAAATAACATTATAAAATAAGTGTTTTGGCTCCATTTCCATTCACCAAGCATTCAAACTTTTGAGAGCACGAAAATTCTTGAGCGAATGTATCCCAAGCAAAGAAGTGAAGCAATCCATCAAATCATTCATCCTTAAGGCAGATAAAGGTATTTATAACCATGTCTTCTTCATCTACTCCTGAATTCATTGCAAACCCTACTGTTGTTGAGGTTGTCAAGTGCACTAGACCCGTCTTCAAACTGGTTCCTGAAATTGCTAAGAAAGATGATAACATTGGTGCATTCTCTAAAATCCCTAAGACAGTAGTTTATGTTGAAGACCCTAGAATGTATATACATTGTCATATAGAGGAATTGGGTGATGATGAAATCAAAAACATGTATAAATTTGTAATTTGTGATGAATCTAGAAATATCAAACCTGAACACAAGATAATAGAAACCCTAGGTTTTACAGAAATTCTTAGTATCCTAGATTTTCCCAAGGATATATAAGAATTGTGCTAAGAAGGGTTCATGGTGAATTATTTTGGTTGGATTATATTCACAAGATTACTAAGGAAGTTGTCAAAGTTGTAACAGGGTTACCTTCCACCGGTAACATATCGGACAAAACTAAGAAGGTCTCAAATGACATAGTGATAAACCTAACCAATGCAACATATGATAAGAGATCACTAAGGGTAAATGATGTAACAGATATCAATGTCAAATTTATCAGTATGATCTTAGGCTACAAAACTACACATGCAAATAGGTTAAACTCAGTCTCTAGCCTATGCATTAAAAGTGCCTATGATATGGTAAAAGATAATGCAAGAATGGATGTGTGCGAATGGCTTAAAGATGAACTGATTGATAATTTGGGAAAGATAAAGAAAGACAAAAAGGGAACATTCAGATTTGGAAACCTACTTGTTTGTCTAATGCTGCACATAACCAAACAATTACCCGGTATTGGTATTAGAAATTTTGGTTTTGATATATCGGTAGGCAAACAATTGTTACATTTACTGAACAGAATGGGAGAGAACAAGGAAAAGAACATAAATGAGTATTTTCAGGCATTGAAGGCCCGAATGAAAACTAGAGTTAGATTGTCACAAGAAATTGTGGACAAATATTAGGATGAAATCTGTTTTGTAATAAAGAAGGATGAAATTTAGATGGAGGAAGTTATTCCTAGAACCATCTAGGTAACTAAAATGGGGTATGAGACTGATGACAACATAATAGAAACTTATGCAAAAGCCCTCCTGGAAGCACCTAAGGAACCTAAAGAAAAAGTATTTGGGAATGCTAAAACTATAGAAAAACAAATTCAATCCAAGAAAAATGTTAAGAAGGTTGAGGCAACTATTAGAAAAGGAACCAAGCAAGCAAAAGCTATTAAGAAAGATGTACTAAAATGAACTGGTATTACTGAAAATGAGTTAGAAGCACTTCAATTGGAAACTCACCTTTCACTGGTTGGAACTTCTTTAGAAAGTGACATACTAGCTGTATTCAAAAGAGTTGAGAGGAAAAGAAAATCTTCACTGGTATCCTCACCTTATCCTAGAAAAACAAGACAGAAATAACAGGCAGTAAGGCCCCCAGCTAAGAAATTAACTCCAAAGAAGAAGATGACCCCTAAGAAGAAGACTCAACAAACTATTGCTCCTATTGATAAACTTCTCAATGAAATAACAGAGGGTGGAAATTTGAAAAACATTAACAAATTATATGACACACTATCAGTTGATGACAAGGAGAAAGTAGAGAATAATCTAATCTTACACTTAGATATTTATAAGAAATTTTTGATGCAAGTTGTTGATGAAATACCTCCAGATCTGTATAAAAGAATAGAAGCCAGAAGGCTAGCTTTTGTTGAGCTTGATAAGAAAATAAATATTGAAAAACTACTTGTTGTACATCTTGTCAACTCACCTAAAGAGATAGATCAATTGATCTCTGAGGCTAACCGGTTAGTATTTTCAACTGCTCACCGACATGTAGCACTGATGGTAGGTAGAGTGCATGAGGTAACAAAAGAAACAACTGATGCATGGGATATATTCCTTGTAGAGAAGGAGAAGCAAGAAGAGTATTGAAGCCCTAAACCAATCAAGGTATATCAAAAGGATAAGGGAAAAGGTATGGTTAGTGGACCACCCAGTATAAAAATAACGGACAACTTATCCCCACCACCTCTAGATACTCCACCGGTAGTCACTACTGACAATCAACCAGTTACTGAAAGTATGGACATACCACATGAGGATACAAATCTTGATTCTGAGGTGTTATATACAATGAATGTTGACACTCAAAAAGTCAATATTGTGGTAGATAAGGAATCAACTAGGAAATTAGATGTGGCAACTGAGTCACCGGCAATAGGCAGCACAAAAGAAAAATTGATAGTGGACAACACTGAGAAACAGGCAGAGCAACAAGCTCCCTCACAGGAACACGTTCATGTAGAGATAGTGCCACCGGCAATAGCTGAGAAACCCAAACCTTTGCTTAGAGAAATGCAAACACAAACTGACCTACCAGAGGTCACTATAAGCAAAGAAGTTACTCACACTGGCGGAATACAGATTGTTGGTTCTTCCATGGAAAAATTTAGACCAACAAATGTGACAAAAGTTCTATTGGATTCAATCAAGAAAATAATAGAGTGCAATGCAGAAGCATACAAAGCTATTGACAATACAATCCCAATTTTGAAAATGATAGCACCCAAGTGCAATGTGGATAATAAAGATTCTTTAAATCAACTTGACACATTGTCTAAGTATATTACTGGCAACATTGTGACAGTTGAACAAATAAATGAGGAAGCATTCAAAGAGAAAATTGAGAAAGAAAAACATAAATTCTTTGAAGAGGAAATAAAGAAGTGCATGAGACAATTTGACACTCTTTTACCGACACTATGTAAAACACTAAAAGAATTTAAAACGTTGTACATAGATACATGTAAAACAAACTTTTTGACAATAGATATAGACAAGAAGATCAGTATGGTACAGGAAGAAATAAATAAATTAGCTGACAATTTCATTAATTCATCTGAACCATTATCAGTTTTTAAGTAGAAAATAACAAGTTTTGAGGAGGAACTTCAGAAATTTGAAAGAGAGAAGGAAAGAATAAAAGGAAAGGCAAAAGATCTGAAATGGAGACTTAGTCCAAAATTAGACTACCTCACCTCCTTGAGAAAAGAGATATCTGAGGCATTAGTTCAAGGACAGAAGAAACCAGAACAGCAAATCCAACACCTCACCAGTACAATTCAGAGGACAGAGGTCGCATTAAAGGACAGTGAACAGTTCACTGAGAGCCTGAATCTGGTATTGGCAGACCTTTTTTAGATTGTAACCAATCGATTACAGGGATGAAGCTGGAAACCACACTCAGTTGTCACTTTGGCAACCTTTGTCATTGATGCCAAAGGGGGAGTAGTGGTAATGAGAAAAATAATCAGCAAATGGCTCATCAGCTCAAGGGGAGCACATATTTTTTTTGCCACACAGTTTTGGGTAAGACAATTTTGACAGATTCTTTTTGGATGACACTTTTTGGATTTTTCTCATGAGTGTTGCCATCAATGCCAAAGGTGGAGATTGTTGGCAAATGCACACTCCAATGAGAAATTGTAGGTGATTAAAGGTTTTGTCATTGATGGCAACCTTGTAATCATATGATACTGGCAAGACAATTTACCAGCACCAGCAACGACAAACTCTACACTGGCACATAGAACACCGACAGTGAAAGGAAGTATACTGACACCCAGGCTGACAGGAATTTTGTTTATAATATATTTTGTAATTAATTGTAAAATCATTGTAAGCCGACATGGCGAGTTGTAAAATGACTCATATATGTATGAGATCATTGTAGAACATTTTGTAATAAGAAAATAGGTAAAATTATGCAGACCTAATATGCAAATTATAGGTTAAGGGTTTATGTATGAAGCAGAGCTAAAACCAGTACTGGATCTGGCATAGCAGATTCTAATTTGAAGCAGTACAAGACATTGGCTTTGTATAATCCATTTTGTAAGTCAGTGTGACTTCCTTTGTAATTGACCAGTGAGCTCTAGGCACTTGGCCTTCCTGCATGTGTAGGCCCCTCTTGTAAAACAATAATATTCCCTTATTGGCTAGTAAGTGAATATTGTGGGTCACAAATCCCACTGAGGCTTTTCCCACACTAGTTTTCCTCATTAAACTACTGTGTTATGGTGTGTTTTTCATGTTGATGTTGTTACTCTTGTTTATTGCATTATTTCTGGTTTACCGGTACACTGTATTGATATGTTTTACATGTTTTAAATCAAGTAAATTCACTAACCGATTAGATACTGATTCACCCCCCCCTCTCAGTATCTTTGGGAATCCTAACAGAGCAAAGGGAGAAAGAAGAGGAAAAGAAAAGAGCGGAAGAGAAGAAGGAAGCGAAAAAGAGCACACAAGTGGAAACCCCAAAGGAAATTGGTGGTCAAGCCAAATCGGCTGACATCACCAGTCTTATTGACCTCAAATCTGCAAATGAATCGGAGCTTCTCCAAAGCATTAAGCTTTCACAAGAGCGATTGGAAACATTAAGGAGGAAAAAGGAGCAAGATGTTATTCAAACTGCAGTTGACATTCTTACCAGTTTGATTCCTGGTACTAACCTCCCTAGTACCAATTCCTCTTTGGCCCAACTAAAGCTTCTATGTATAGTTTTAGAGGACCAGGTACAATGCCTAGAAGAAGTTGTTGAAGCTAATGCACTGAAGAAGCATCAAAAGGTACTAAACATTGCCTTAGTAAAGAAACTGAATGAGCTTCGATCTGAACTTCTGAAACAGCAGAAGAACATAAGTGTCATGCCCAAAAATTAGGGCAAAAATGGAATTTTTTTTTTTTTTAATACAACTAGTTAATTAACAAAGTTCACTATCACGACATGTGTTAACATGTTGGCCATAACATAAATCGAACTAACTCTGATACTAACTAAGTATCGAAACTTAATTAAAATTTATTTGCGGAAAACTAAATGTTTTAATTTATTTTCTCATCCAATATAGTTGTTAATGTAATTAAATCACACTCATTAAAAAATAGAAGGCGTAGATAAAAATTAATCTCCAATGAATCCATATTGTCTAAAATACATTTTAAATCATTAATCAATTTAATCGATTAAAGTGTCAAATTAATTTCTTATTGACATTATCCGATGAGGATAATTATCTTTCCAAAGTCAACTTTAGTTCTCAAGGAATTAATTTTCCCCTTCTATTTAATTCAAGGCTTCATAAATAGTTAATCTAAAATAATTAATTTTGAATTAAAAAACTCCTCCGTCTATTTAAGTTGTGAACCTAACTAATTTAAAATATAAATTTCCACAACTTATAAATAAATTTCATGTAAACCCTAATTTAAATCACATTATAAAATTACTACTTGACACTTTTTTTTAAAAAAATCCCTTAAACTTATTTATTTTCCCCTCTACCCTAGCTCTAATCGAGCTAGGGTTTTCTCCTTTTTAAATTTTTTTTTTTTTTTGACCCTACATTGTGCAGGGCAGCCATGGACGGCGGACGGGATGATCGAACAGCGGATGGGATGAACGAACGCAGGGAGGAGGCGAGAGGCGGGAGTCGGCGCCGCTGAAGTCTCCACTGTGCAAGGCACAGTGGGCTCAGCCACCGGCCACCATGTATCACACAGTGAGCATGGCCGCCGGCCACTGTGCAGTGCACAGTGAGCTCGGCCCGCTAGCCACTGTGCAATACACAGTGGACTCGGCCGCCGGCCACTATGCCATGCATAGTGAGCTCAGCCGCCGGCCACTGTGCATTGCACAGTGAGCTCGGCCCCCGGCCGAACCCTCTGTTTAAACATTTTTTTTTGTTTTAAATTTTTTAAAAAATATATATATATATTATATATATATAAATATATATATATATATATATATATATATATATATATATATATATATATAGATATATTTGTTATTATGAATATTTAAAATACATTGATAGAAGTTTATTTATATTTTCTATGACAGAGATGTATAATGTTTTTTTTTTGTCCATTTGCTTTGTGAATATAGGATTTAGATGGAATTTATATACTTTTAACACTCTGATTTTTTTTTACTGTTTATTATCAAAGGCATAAATATGATTTTGCTAAAATCTGAGGTAAATAAATATAAAAAGAACACAACAAAGTAAATAGCTATAGATTTATTTCCTGCATTAAAATAATGGCAGATTTAAATAAAACAACTATCTTTGAGCTTTTGACTCCTATTTCTGTAGCTTGGTAAATCTTCGGATATCAATAAATGTAATAGCAACTTAACAATCTAAAGTTTATTAAACTAAAGATAAGGGATTAGAAGAGAGAAAATGCTTTAGATTTTATTCCTACAATTAATTATGAAATTTCATTCTTGCAACTATTATTTTCTAGGATCCAAAAATTTAAATCTTACAATAGGAAGTATAAACTGCAATATACACCCTTAAAGCAACATGCATACACTCATTTAGATGCTAACAATAAATCCTTCTCATATTTTTCTGCAAGTAGAATGTAGGAAATTTCACAGATAAGAGAAAATACTGAATCAAATAAAACTGATTTTCATATTAAAATGACTATTGCATGCAAATCAGAAGTAGCTTTTTAAAAAAAAAATAGGAATAGAAATAAAACAAGCTTTTTACAACTCTAAGATATTCTGCAAAATTTACAGGATGTTTCTTTTTTTTCAACTACAATCCCAACTCTTATGTCTATATTTCAAATTTACAACTTGCCTCTCATTTCAACGAATGAGGGCATATTTCTCCTAATAAAACTAATAACTACAAATAAATTTAGATTTCTTCAACAATAATCTTCTGCAACTTTTCACTTGTCCTATCCTTTCCTCTTGACTTTCCTGCATAATAAATCACAAATATGACCATGGAGTGCTCACCTCCCAGCCTAGGCTAACTGGTAGCCACCCCCGAGCTTGGAGAACCAAGCCCTAGACGGGTAACAAACATGCAAACACATAGAAGACAAAAATATACACACAGATATTCAGACACACTCCCAACTTGGCTACACAGCACCACACTTTGGTGATGACCTTTTTAAGGGTGGTAGTGGACCAATACCCTGAGGAGAACTGCAAGTATGGAAAAACAAGTAGCCACCTCATGGCATAATAAATACATAAAAAATACCAACCCCTTATTCCTTATGCCCCCCAAAGGCATTCTAGCCTTATATCCCTCCTTATGACCCCCATTGCACAAACAGGCCATGCAGCAAGGGTCACACAAAGATCCCTTGTGATCGCTCTCAAACGAGAGTCTCTCACTCGAGGGTTGTCACTGCTACAACCCACAAGATCCTCCTCTCTCCCAAGAGTAAGAGGTCTTGAGAAAACTCCCAAAACACAACAAGACATTATGCAAAAATTCCAAATGAAATTCTAAAACAAGACATTCAAGAACACAGATTTCTTACACCAATCATACTCTCAAACACATACAAGAAAATAGACATTTTAAAGAATAATGAAACCAGCCTTAATCTGCCCAATGGTAGTATAATATTTGAGGAAGAGCTGCCCAATCCATGGATCTTCTTTTTCTACCCTTAGTCAAATTTTCTATTCCAAACTATTCTTTTCTTTTCAAAAAAATTCTCTTGTCTCCAAAAATGGATAGTGAGTGATTACCCTCAAATTCTCAAATTCTTGCTTAAGAAGCTCATTCTCTGAGTTCTCACAAGTTTCTAAGAACCAAAAAGGAAAGTAAAGCAGAATGGGAAAAAGACTCCCATTCGAATAGGAAAAATCTCAATTAGATTTAAACTTCTAATTTTCAATTTTCGCACAACTCAAAAAAGCCAATTTTTAAAGTGTCAAAAAGGTCACTTAAAAGTAGAAACTTGCCTAAAATTACCCCTAACCCCTAGGTATACCTTATGGGCTTTAGGAAACCCTATTAAACTACCCCTAGGTGTTCATTTAACCCATTTTAAAACCCTCTAAAGTTTATTTTCGGGTCAAACATACGTTGACCTCTCCAAAGATTCTTTTCCCAAAGTATTTATGACAACACGTTATATTATTAAAAAAAAAACTATAGTTAAACACTTTCCCACCAAGAAACAAAAATAAAACATTTAAATTTAAATCCACACATGTGTCAAGTGACACAAATAAAACACTTTTACAAATTAAAACATGAAATCATCTCTTGTGGGTTTTACACATTAAATTTAAATAACACTTAACACTCATGCAACATATACTGTTACGAATAAAATACAACACAAATGACGTGTTGTCTCTCCAAATAGACAACCCTGGCTTACGAACATACATAAGTCTAGGTTTGGTTCTCCATAATTTTCCATGGTCACATGGTAAATTTCCTGCACATCTCAATTTACACATTAGAACTTTCAAATATCCACATATAATATAATTCAAAGGAATAACAATACACATCATCACTTGCATACAATTTTCATCTGCACAGATTAAATACATCTTTTATCAAGCAATTTCACATAAGCAATTTCATCCCAATTCACATAAACTTAACCATACATCATAGTTCTATTATCATAGTAAAGTCCTGCAAATTTAATAATGACATCTATCATTGCAATATCATCCTATCTAACAATCATGTAGTGTTCTATCTCATAAAGCATATAAGTAAATCATCAAAACATAGCAATGTTATCCAAATCCTTAAATCATATAAGTTCTAAGTCTCAAAATGCATCAGAATAAAGTATCCATAATAGTCCAAATATAAAATCCACTGAATGTCAGACTGAATCGAGGTGAGGCCTCACAATAAGAGATGCTATGGATGAGGGCAAGCTACTGTTAAGCAAAATCAGCCAACCCCATCTATTTTGTGATGATGTGCTTGCACAAAAGGATAAACTGCAATCTGATTTGCAGGCATACATAAGCACCTTTAGATGCCCTATGATTATTTTACTACATATGGGCAAACTATGCACCGGTTTTAGCTCCAGTCTTCTAGAATAGAGTTGGAGATTAGCAATAAGACCAGAGATTTGCAGGAACTTCAACTAGTTTTATTACCTAAACTACAAATTCTTCAGAAGTGCTTTCTTAATCTGGAAGCATTAACAACCACTCAAGAGATGAGCACAATTGATGCCATGGAAGATCAGGTATCCCAGATGTAGACAGAAAGGGAGGTTGCTACCTCATTACTTGAGTCATGATCGTTATCCATGAAGACTTTTATGCAGGATTTTAAATCAGTTTTTGATAAGTTTTGCTCATTATTGTCATAAACATTTATTTTAATGATAATGAGAAGCAGGGGTTATTCTGCAATACTTTGTCAATGTTGGCAAAGGGAGAGTAGTATCTAAAATTTTGATGAATGTTATGTATACTTTCATGTTATTTCTTTAAGGGAGTAGTATACATTGTATTTTCTACAAAAAGGGATAGTGTATATGCTTAGGGGGAGTAATTTTGATTATGGCATATTTTTGTTGTAAAACACTTAGATGTCAAAATTTTCCTAATTGTTGCCTTCAATGCCAAAGGGGGAGATTGTTGGCATTTTGATGATGTTGTGATTGTCATTGATGGACACACACTTGCTTTGAGATCACTTTTTGTATGTATGAGTTATGCTCAACTGGTATTTGTTCCAACCGGTATTATGTATTAGTCTTTAGACTATCGGTGTTTTGCAGAAAGTGTTTACCGATCTCAAGCTATATGAAGACCTCAAGCGGTTCAAGGATCCCAAAGTGGTCCGAAGGAATAAAGCGGTTGTTAACATTTTCCCAATCTTCATTTTGACAAACCCGTAATTAGTAAAATGTATGAACCGGTAATCGGTAATGAATCGGTATTACTCTGTAATGAGTTACCAACTGGTATTTCTGTGATGAGTTATCTTCCACCGACACTTTGGCGGTGATTTTGTGTCATGTTACCAAATGTGTCTAGATGCACTAAACCTAGGAACTTGCAATGTAATCCTATTGGATCGACATGAAATCGGATTCCTTTATAAGGACATCATGTCTAGGGTTTTAGGTGTTGATAGGATTTTAGAACTGCATGAGGTTTTTGTATGTGCGATTATAGAAGAGAAGATTAGGTCTGTGTGAAGAAATAGAGTGTGGAGATACTGAAGACTGAAGTAATGCTAAATGTGCATTAACAATGAGCTATCAAGGATCTAACTAAGCATATTGTGCTAGTATTTAGATCAGTCACTTATTGATTACTCACATCTTCAACAAGTCTGAAACCCTTAACCGGGTAGGCCTGGCAAAGCCTTTGTAAATCTTCTAACAAAGGTGGTTCACAACTATGGATCTGAAATCCTCTCACAAGGTAGTCTTTAACATGACTTATCTCTAACAGAGATCTAGATTCCTAATAGGATTTGTTCTGGTGAAGAACATTGTATAACCTTAACCGGTCTGACCTTAACCGGTCTGGTTACTATTCTGCAGATAGTTACTTGTGAGTTTCAGCTCACTGTGGTTTTTCCCATTTGGGTTTCCACATAAAAACCTCTTATGTTATGGTGATTGTGCTCTTGTGGGTGAATTCTTTATTTGTTGTTTGGTTTGCATTTGTCTTAACCGATTTGTTAGTAAATCTATTACACTGGTTGACTGCTAAATTGTTTAAGTGTTTGAGTTCAGTATTTTTTGGTATACTAATTCACCCCCCCCTCTTAGTATTCATCAGAAAACATTGAATGTCCCACCCATAGTGACATCCAATAATATGGCTTCTTTGATTCACTCTATTACATCACCTAAAGCTCAAATTGTGTTTACACAAGAAGAGTTGCCTTCTAGTGAAATTCAACAACAATATGATTCCTTAATGATTATGGTTATCATAAATGGTAGCATGATAATATGAACATTATTGGACAATGGTTTTGGCCTTAATGTTTGTAGCAAATAAACTATTGCATAAGATCAATATTGATACATCTCTTATTAAGCCTGATTCTCACACTATTTGTGGCTTTGATAATGTTATCGAATCTTCACTAGGAATCATCACCTTGCCTATTAAGGTAGGTTTTGTTACTTTACCTACTCCTATCCATGTGATGTCTGGAGAGTTGACATACAAATTTTTTCTAGGAACACCTTGGATCCATAACATGCAAGTTGTCCCCTCTATATTACATAGGCAAATCAACAATATAACATATACTTTGTTAGGAGACATGAGATTTCAGGCTTGTTTACAAACATCAAGTTCTAAATCCTCTTTAATCAATTCTTCCCCAGCTATCTTAGACAATTCCTCTAGTATATTCTACTCTGATTAGTGAGAACAGTTCATCAAACTTGTCTCCTATATCTGGATTGATCCCTGATGCTTCCTCAAGTAGACCTAAAATTCTTGAGGAAGAATCTTCTCAGCCTAATTCTACAATTAAGAACACTTTCTTTCTTGAACAAATCCTTGTAGAATATGATTGGGGATCCCTTGATTTCAATCCTACTTTCGTAGGGTAATACAGAATCCCGCTAGAGAACCTAAGGTCGAAAAGAAGAAAGAAGAAGAAGAACCTAAAAAGCAATCTACTTTATCTAGGCTATTGAGTAATAAATTTGTGGTGGCTCCTCAAATTTCATCTCCTTGGTCTCTAGTTTGAAGGATTTTGATCCTTCACTTTTTGAAAATCCTCCTTCTTTGGAAATGACTAACCTTTATGGTCCTGGTTTTCACATCCTAGCTAGGTGTGGGTATAATGGGAATGGATGTGGTGCTAAAGAACAAGGGATTAAAGTTCCCTTGGAAAAAAACTTTCATGATATGACATTTGGGCTTGGTTATGATCCTTTCAAGCATACTAAAGACTCTAAGAGACCATCTATTAGTGTTAATGTCATTTCTGATTCTCTCTCGCTAAAATATCCAGAATATATTTGTTGGTATTATGGATGACTTCGTCATGTGTTGCATTGGTTTTGTCATTGATTTCATCACTTCTCTTCTTGGAGATCTACATTGTTGACTTGACACTATGGTCATATTTGTTTATTGTTATAATGACATATTATGGTTAGTGGCTTTTGCACAGTCACTAACATATGCTTCACCGGTAGGTTATATTATTCACCAGCAATAGTAATGACTTGTTATCATCTGGAGATCATTTGGTTATGTTGAATTCATTTATTGGAAGATTGGATTTAGTGTTTTGGTTATTGGTCTAATCGGGTTGACAAATTTGCCTTTACCGACAGATAGGTCTAGGTTATGGACCGATACATGTTTCATATTCCAGATCAGCATGACACATTATGGAGATTGTTTATTGATTGGATAATATGGTAAATGTATTGAGCCGACATGTTGTAACACATCAAGACTTATTTTTAATTGATTTTAATTGTAATATCTTTAGTGAGCTGACCTATACATTTGGTCTTAGGTTTTGTATAAATGTAAGATCTTATTGAAGATCAGAGATGTACATGGAAATATGAGCGAATATTGAAGATCGAATATAAGCAGATCCTTGTGCAAATCACGCAGACATTTTTTGAAGAATAAGGGAAAAGTTATGAAGATGTTCAAAGCTTAAATTGGTACTGAATCCCACATTGCACATGCTATTTTGTGTAGTACATTATCATTGGAATTAAGCATCCAATTATGTAGTTAGTGTGACTCCTATTTTTTGATTGAGCAGCGAACTCTAGGCGGTTGGCCTTTCTGCATGTACAGACCCCATTTGTATACACATACTATCTGCAATAGTATCATCTGATTGTGGGTAAGGTTTCCCACTGTGGTTTTTCCCTTACTGGGTTTCCACATCAAAATCTCTATGTCATGTGTTGTGGATGTTGTTTCTCTTTCTATTTTATGCATTAAGTTAAACCGGTACTGCTATATCTGTTTATCTGTTTTACCGACACTTAAGTTTGGTTTACCAGCATTAAGTGTAAGTTGGAATAATTTACATTTGGATTACAATTTATATAAATTGGTTCAAAACTGATTCTCCCCCCCCCTCTCAGTTGTACTTCTGGTTCCTAACAATTGGTATTAGAGCCAAGTCCTCTTTTTGCAGAAGCCTAACATCTTGAGGAGATCCTATGACAACAAACATTTTCAGGAAGGACAGTCTGAAACTTGATGGAACTAACTATGGTATATGGAAGATCAGAATGGGAACACATTTCAACTACACTGGAAGAGATATATGGGAAGTTACAAAGAATGGCTATGTTGCTCCTATTCCAAATCAACCTCATCCACCAACATTGGCTAAGGACTTGAAGAATGATTGCAAAGCAAGAGAAGCACTTTTGAGCACATTATCAGATTAGCAAATCATGGGATTATCATACCGATCTACTGCTAAATCTATTTGGGATAACTTGGAAACACTAAATGAAGGAGATACCACTGTCAAAATTGCAAAATTGGAATGTTATCGGGTCAGATATGAAAATTTAAAAATGGAAGAAGATGAAAGAATTTCTGCTTTTACGGAAAGAGTTAATGAAATTATTTTAGGAATACAATGTTGTGGAGGATCCTTATGTGAAGATGAAATTGTGTCTAAAGTTTTAAGAGAATTTCCACTAGCATATAAAATGAAATTGACTACTATTAATGAATTGAGAACAATGCCTAATACTTTAGTTTCTAGAGATACTTTGGTTGGAAAACTTTCAGCATTTGAACTTGAAGAGTTTGGTCCTGTTGCTACTGTAAAGAATGATTTAGCTTTTAAAGAATCATCATCATTAGTAGAATCATCATCATCTGATAAAATTGATTGGAAATCACTTTATGCAAAAGAACTTGAAGATATGAGAAGAGAAAATGAGAACTTGAAGAACTTGAAGCACTATTTGCAAGAAAAATGCATAAACGTCTAGTAGGAAGTAAGTATGAAGGTAAAGAACCTTTCAAATGTTTTAATTGCAATAAAGTTGGTCATATAGCTTCTAGATGTCCTGATAGACATGCAAGACTAAGGGAGGAAGAAAAAAGATCATATAAGCCTAACCCTGATTATCAAAGATACAGATTTAAGAAAAATAGAGATAAATCATGTTACTATACAGATGAAGGTGTCACAGATGATTTAGATGAAGATCTAGTAGATAGTGGATGGGATTTTGTTGCAATAAAAGAAGATCAATCGACACCTATTGTAAAATTGGTAGAGCAGGCACTGGCAGAAAAAATTGAAGAAAAGGACGAATGTATAAGATTCTGGATGCTCACATCATATGACTGGTGATAAAAAAAAATTCTTATCTTTTTTAGGAAATTCATGGAGGTCTAGTAAGGTTTGGAGATGATAAAGCTTATTTAATTCAAGGAAAAGGAAGTATATCTTTGGTTGGTAAGCATAATACTAACAATGTTTACTATGTACAAGGTTTAAAGCATAATCTTTTGAGTGTTGGTTAGTTAGTTGAAAAAGAATTTCAAGTATAATTCAAGAATGAGAAATGCAAAATCACAAATAGAACTAAATTGGAGATTGCAACCGGTAATCAAACTAAAGGTAATATCTTTCACTTGAATACCAGTAATAAGACAAGTTTGATTGCACACATTGATGAAAGTTGGTTATGGCATAAGAGACTTTGTCATGTAAATTTTGATTGCATTGTAAAGATCAGTTCAAGTAAGGCAGTAAGAGATTTACCTAAGATTGTGAAACCTCATAATTTGGTATGTAAGGAATGTCAAATGGGAAAGCAAGTTAGAACAACATTTAAGAGCATTACTAAGAAATCCAATAATATTCTTGATTTAATTCATACTGATTTATGTGGTCTAGCAAGAACAATAAGTCTATAGGGAGATAGATACTTTATGCTAATAATTGATGATTATTCTAGAATGCCTTGGGTTACTTTTCTCAGGGAGAAATCAGAAGCTTTTGAAAGATTCAAGATATACAAGGCCAAAGTAGAGAATGAAACTGGCAAGAAAATCAAATGTTTAAGATCAGATCAAGGATGATAATTTACATCTAGAGAATTTAATGCATTTTGTGAAGTGAATGGAATCAAAAGACAACTATCAACACCTCGGACACCCCAGCAAAATGGAGTTGTGGAAAGGAAGAACATAACTATTCTAGATGTAGCAAGAACCATATTAATGGAAGTAAATCTACCTCATAGGTACTGGAGAGAAGCAATGAATACAATAGTTTATACTTTCAACAGAGTTCACATCAAAACTAAAACTGGTAAGACCCCTTATGAACTATGGTTTGGTCATATTCCTACTCTGAAGTATTTTAGAATATTTGGAAGAAAGTGTTATATTACAAGAGATGCATATATTGCCAAATTTGATCCTAGAAGTGATGAAGGAATATTTCTTGGTTATTCATCTAAAAGAAAGGCATATAGATGTTATAATAAAAAGTTATAGAAAATCATTAAGAGTACTAATGTGAAGATAGATGAACATTTTAGAGGAGATTCAAGATCTGTAGAACCGGCAATTGAAATGATTATAAATGAACTGACATAGATTGTACTAGTACAGGATGTAGACTTGGTCACACCGACATCATCAGAAAAATCAACTGTGATTCAAGAATGGCAACATGCAAGTCAAAATCAGAATAAACCCAAGTATGTAAGATTGAATCATTCAGAGAATAAGATAAATTGAAACAAGAATCAAGGTGTTATGACTAGAGGAAGACTGGCAAATGAAGAGGTATGTTTAATTTCTCAAGTTGAACCAACATCTTTTATTGAAGCATGTCAGGATGAACATTGGATAAAAGCAATGAAAGATGAATTAGAACAAATTGAAAAGAGTAACACTTGGACATTGGTTCCTCGGCCTAAAGACAAAAATGTAATTGGAACTAAATGGGTATATAGAAATAAACTTAATGAAGATGTTGAAGTAATAAGAAACAAAGAAAGATTAGTTTGTAAAGATTATTCACAAAAAGAAGGAATTGATTATAATGAAACCTTTGCACCGGTAGCCAGAATTGAGGCAGTTAGACTATTTCTTGCATTTACAGTCTATAAGAACTATAAATTTTATCAAATGGATGTAAAATGTGCATTTTTGAATGGAGATCTTGAGGAGGAAATTTACATTGAGCATCCTGATGGATTTTCTTTGACAAATAATAAGGATATGGTTTGCAGGTTAAGGAAAGCTTTATATGGTTTGAAGCAAGCTCCCAGAGCTTGGTATGCTAGATTGGATAAATATCTTTTGAAGCTTGGTTACACAAAAGGTAATGTTGACAACAATTTGTATTACAAAGTTACCAATGATGATATCATTTTTGGAGGTGAAGATGGGTTATGTGAGGACTTTGCTAACAAGATGCAGGAAGAATTTGAAATGTCTATGATTGGAGAGATAAAACATTTTCTAGGCTTGCAGATTTCACAAATAGATAAAGGTATATTCATATGTCAAAAAAAGTACTTGAAAGAACTTTTGAAGAAATTTGGTATGGAAAATTCCAAACCGGTAAGCACTCCTATGACTACAACTAATAAATTGACATTGAAGGATGAATCAGCTTGTATTAATCTAACAAGGTACAAATCTATGATTGGAGGATTACTGTATTTAACTCAAACAAGACCTGATATAATGAATGCAGTATGTATTGTATCTAGATTTCAAGGCAATCCTAAAGAAAATCATGAATCAATAGTTAAAAGGATTTTCCAGTACTTACAAGGCACAACAAATCTTGGTTTATGGTATCCTAAGGATGAACATTTTTATGTATGTGCATACACCGATGCAAATTGGATAGGTGATGTAGATGACAAAAAGAGTACCACTGGCGGTGCATTCTTTCTTGGCAAAAGATTGATTTCTTGAATAAGCAAAAAGAAGACTTGTACATCATTATCTACAACAGAATCAGAATATGTTGCAGCAACAACTAATTGTAATCGGGTATTATGGATCAAGCAAATGTTGAAGGCTATAAAGATAAAATGCAAAGAACCAATAATATATCTATTGTGATAATTCAACATCAATTAATATATCAAAGAATCTGGTATTTCACTCTAAGACAAAGCATGTTTCTATTAAGTATAATTTTCTAAAAGAGAATATTGAAGCAAATGAAGTAAAATTGGTTTATGTGAATACTAAAGAGAAAATTGCAGATATCTTTACAAAGCCTTTGCCTAAGGCAACATTTGAATATCTCAAAGAGCAGCTTGGGGTAATATCCCCACTGGCAGAGACTTAGAAGATGAAGATTGGCATCAAACCGGTAGGGACTAACAAAATAATATTTTTCCGACTTTGATGGAGGAGAGCTACTTCTCAGGGGGAGTAGTTGGTTGAATGTTATGTTTCTTTTCAAACTTAACTGCTTTGGCATTTGATGTCAAAGGGGGAGAGATATCTATGGAAAAACATTGTACTTTTGGAGAAATGTATTTTGGTTTTTGGTTTCTATTTCTGTTACAGAACTTTGTATTGATATACCCTTGGGAGATTGTTGGTCTATTTTATTTTTGGCATTCTATTTTTGGCACTTAGATATTTTTCTATCTAATGTTGCCATCAATGCCAAAGGGGGAGATTGTTGGTATTATGGATGACTTCATCATGTGTTGCATTGGTTTTGTCATTGATGTCAACACTTCTCTTCTTGGAGATCTACATTGTTGACTTGACACTATGGTCATATTGGTTTATAGTTCAACCGACATATTATGGTTAGTGGCTTATGCATAGTCACCGACATATGCTTCACCGACGGGTTATATTGTTCACCGATAGTAGTGATAACTTGTTATAATCTGGAGATCATTTGGTTATGTCGAAGACATTGATTGGAAGATTGGATTTGGTGTTTTTCTTATTGGTCTAATCGGGTTGATAGATTTGCCTTTACCAACAGATAGGTCTAGGTTATGGACCAATACATGTTTCATATTCCAAATTAGCATGACATGTTATGGAGATTGTTTATTGATTGGATAATATGGTAAATGTATTGAGCTGACATGTTGTAATGCATCAAGAATTATTTGTAATTGATTTTAATTGTAATATCTTTAGTGAGCTGACCTATACATTTGGTCTTAGGTTTTGTATAAATATAAGATCTTATTGAAGATCGGAGATGTACATGAATATATGAGCGAATATTGAAGAGAGAATATAAGCAGATCCTTATGCGAATCACGTAGACATTATTTGAAGGTTAAAGGAAATGTTATGAAGATGTTCAGAGCTTAAACCGGTACTGAATCCAGCATTATAGATGCTATTTTGTGCAGTACATTATCATTGGATTTAACCATCCAATTGCGTAGTCAGTGTGACTCCTATTTTGTGATTGAGCAGCGAGCTCTAAGCAGTTGGCCTTTCTACATGTGCACACCCCATTTGTATACACATACTATTTGCAGTAGTATCATCTGATTGTGGGTAAGGTTTCCCACTGTGGTTTTTCCCTTACTAGGTTTCCACATCAAAATATCTGTGTCATGTGTTGTGGATGTTGTTTCTCTTTCTATTTGATGTCTTGTTGCATTCAATTTGGTGGTATTTGTTGGATATGGTTGTTCATTGTTTCTGCTAGGATATGTTGTTTTCATTGATGTTAATATATTCTCATGATTTATTCCTATGTATTTGGGAAGATTTTCTGATTCAGTTTTGTAGTTTGGTTTTGTTGATCATTGTTTTGTAAAGGTTGATATTTCCTTCGATATATTCTAGTGTGATCAGATCTTGTGTTGAGACTTTGGGACTATTTTTTGGTTGGTCTTGCGTATATTCATTTCAAATGGTTCATGATTTCGTACTCTGCAAGTTATCTTTCTTTGTGACATTTGTTGAATGGTTGTGTTCTTGAGATTCTAGATGTTGACCAATGAAGATTTGAAAAGTGGTGTTGGTGTAGTTGTTTTGGATGATTCTAACATGCTTGTTGGTGTTTCTTGGTCATGTCCTATTTGTCTTGGTGATTTGCATTGATCATTGTGCAATTTTTTGGTGGTTTTCATCAATCAGTATCAATTTTCATGTTATGGGATATTTCTAGTGATGTAGCATGTTGTGGTTGATCTTGGCATGATTTCTGGTGGATTTGATCATTTAGAAATTTGAATTAGGTCCCTGTTATGTTATGAAAATCATTATATTGGTCTAGAGGTCTATCTTTGTATCGTGTGATGTAATTTTGTAATTGAGGGTTGAGGATTTAGCCAACCTTGTTATCAAGGTTGATGAATTGTATATATAGGTGAGTTATTCATGTAGTTTGGGTGTCGGTATTGTGTGCATTATCAAAGAGTGGTGTATGTGTGAACAAGTGATTTATCATTTGGTGTTGAGGTTTAGATGAGATTGGTTTTGTAGAGAAGACAATTGTGCTTAACTAGAATTGTAATCAAGCATTTGGAGATGCTATTCTTTCAATTCATTTCTTCAGGATTGTAGCCCAAAGCTTGTTGTAAGTCAGTGAGAGTTCCCTAAGGGTTGTAGCCTTCCAGGGCATTATATTTGAGCAGTGAGATCTAGGTAGTGTTCATGAATGCATGTGCATTCCCCATTGTAATATTTTCATATACTATTGCAGAGTATCATCTTACTATGGATAGGTTCCCACCGTGGTTTTTCTCTTAACCAGGTTTTCCACGTCAAATATCTCGGTGTTGTGTGTTGTGCTTATCTATTTATTGTTGTAGTTTGTTAGATCTATTGTTGTGATTAAAGTTTATATGCTAGTAAAGACTGATTCACTCCCCCTCTCAGTCTTCTTTCTTTGATGTTGCTAACAATTGGTATCAAAGCTAGATCCACCAATAAAAGCTTAATTTCTTAAGGAGATCCGAGATGGTAGCTCATGGTATTCTCTTTAAGAAGGATGGTCTGAGGTTTGATGGAAACAACTATACTATATAGAAGAATTGGATTGAAGTTCACTTGAAATGTCTTGAAGAAGATTACTAGAAGATTACAATGAATCCTTATGTTGTTCCTCATAATGGACCATCTACTCCTGATTAGGTTAAGGAAGTAGAATACAATATTAGATCAAAGGAAGCATTGATTAGTGCCCTGACTAATTCAGAGATGACAAATGTTAGGGGACTTTAAACTGCACATGAAATCTAGGAGAAGCTTGAGATCCTATATGAAGGAGATAAAAAGGTGAAAGTTGCTAAGTTGCAAAGTTTGAAAGGAAAACATGATACATTGAAGATGGGAGATGATGAGAACATACATTATTTTATGGCTAAGGTGAATGACCTTGTCCTAGGTATCATATGTGTCGTTGGAAGCATTCAAGAAGATGAAATTGTTGCTAAGGTGTTGATATCTTTGTCTCCTGCTTATAAACATATGATTGCTTCTATTGATGAAATCTAGAGTGTAACTATAATGACAAGAGATGTGTTGGTTGGAAAGCTTGCTGCTTTTGAGCTAAGTGAGTTTGGATAATCTTATGGAAAGTTTGAGATATAATTTAGAGCACCTGCATCTATATCTAGTAAGAAGAAGTATGATCTCGATGAGTGCAAAATATCGAGATATGAGAAAGAGAAAAGAGATTTAAGAGCAAGAAAGAGAGCTTGATGAGCTTCAAGCATTGATTGCTTGGAGATTTCCTAAAGGTGCCGGTAAGTATGATGGAAATTTTCCCTTGAAATGTTTCTCTTGTAATAAGATAAGATATTTTTCTTCTAGATTCCTTGAGAGAATGGCTAAGTATGATAGGCATGATAAGTTTGATAAGCATGATAGGAATGATAGATATGAGAAGCATGAGAAGTATGATAAGCCTTCTAAGTCTAACCAGAAGTTCAGGAACTAGAAGAACTGTTATTATGCTATTGATGAACGTGTTATAGATGATGAATCAAAAGGAGATGAAGTTGTGCTTATTGCCATTAAAGAAGATAGACCTGTACCTATTTATTCCCCTAGCTATTCTATTGAAGAGAAAGCTTTGGTAAGTAAGGTAGAAGAAAAGGATGAATGGGTGATTGATAATAGTTGTTCACATCATATCATCGATGATAAAATCACATTTGTGAGCATGGAAAGGTATGATGGTGGAATAGTTAGATTTGGAGATGACAAAGCCTGTGTAATCCATGGGAGAGGTTCTATTTCTTTTGATGGTAAGCATAACACTGATGATGTCTTGTATGTTTAAGGTTTGAAGCATATCTTTTGAGTGTTAGATAGATGGTTGATAAGGGTTATGATCTAAAATTAAAGGTGTTGGAATCCAAGAACATTGAGAGGGGGGGGTGAATCAGTGTTCTACCGGTAAAGTTAGTTTTTAACTTATTCCTTATTAACTAGTTAACAATAAGTAAAATTAGAATGCATACACCAAATAACACAAATAAAGGCAACACCATAACACCAATATTTGTACGTGGAAAACCCTGCATAGGGGAAGACCACTGTGGGGATGATACCCACAATATCCATATACTTGATCAAGGTATACAAATATTACATAAGAGGGTTTGTACATGTAGAAAGGCCAACTGCCTAGAGCTCACTGCTCAAACATAAAACATAGGAAGTCTCACTGACTTATAGAACATTTACAAGTGTTTACAAATGAAAGTGAACTTATAAATAGCATCTAACCATGCTGGATAAGTTTTGGTGAATGCTCTAATATCCTCCTCTATATTCCGGTTTCTAATACTCTATTCTGCTACCGGTTATGTTGTGCATGAGAAACTACACACTGTCACTTCTAATCACATATCAAAATGCATACCAAAACTCACTAAGATATTCATAACCAAAAGTTTTTTTATTTAATTTTTTTTATATGTTGCTGAGGTGATCTACTTAAATATCCTTCTAACTTAACCATGTCAGCTTGAACAAGAAGTATAAACAAGTCGACTGCTGGAACATAATAAAAATCAAACATAAATCCAATGACCATGTCAGCCATCACATGTTACCACCAAAATACATGAAGACATAATCAAGATCAAAATATTTCCTTAGCCAGGTCCTATCCATTATTGGGTTCTATATATATGTTATCGGGATTAGGACATGTTATCAGAATGAAGACTTAGCTGGGATGAAGTGAATGTCAGAGTCAGTGTAAAGAAACATGAATACCAATACCGGTTAGTGCAATACATGTCGGTAAACCAAACAATGAAACCATTAACCCTGAGATGATGAGTTTACATCAATGACAACCCAAAATGTCATAAACCCTTGCTAGATGAGTGTCAATTGCCAACAATATCCCCTTTGGCATTGATGGAAACTTTCATGTGAAAAATGATATCATTTGTGAAAATTTTCATTGAATCCATAAGCTCCTGATCTGTACATGTGTCTGATATATACATCTGATGCTCCCCCTAAGAAATATATACAATTTTCACTTATTCCTCCCCCTTTGACATCAATGACAAATCATGGTGTCCACAAAGAAATTTGTACAATTATAAACATGAGCCGGTTCTATACACACTTCAAAATGTCTGCATACATTTTCTTCAAAAATGAAAAGTAATTATCCCAACCATTCTTAAGAGATTCGAGAATAGAGATGAAACTGTTCAAAATGCTGGCATAATATTCTTTGTAATCTAAAATAGTGGGATCCTCCTTCTGTAGGTTAGAGATACATTCTATTTTATGAAATTGCAGATTATCAAGTCAGGGACCAATTAGATTCCGCAGTTCATTTTATCTCCTTTTTATTGTGTCCCTATCCTTCTCCAATTTCAAAATTTGATCCATCACCATCAAAATTGGACCATCCAAAGAATTTGTCAGATTAATTGTTGGATTATAGGTGTTAGAAATCTGAATTAGATTTTTCCTACAGTCTGATAGTTGCTTGTCTATGGAGCCAGATAATTTATCAAAATTTAGACAAGTCTTGTAAACATTACCTCCTTCAGCCAAATCTGCATCAATTGACTGCAAACAAGTCTGAAGTTTTTTCTTATCAGTCTCAATCATTCACAAAAATGTTAGCTTTTGAGCTACCACAAAATCTTCTTTATCCTGAGTTAGAGAGATCTTTAATAAAGAATCATAATGCCTGGGGATAAAGTCAATGATTTTCTCCAATTTTCCCAAAGAACTTGCACCATCATGTACATGAAATTCTGAGACCAACTGATTGAAAACTTTAAAACTGTCCTCAATCAATTTCCTATCCTTAGATTCTTCTTGTGTAAGTTGTTGTGTAACCTATGTCTGAAGAGCTTCCACTGTCAAAATCTTCTCTGTCAGTGACATCTTATGGTAGGGTTTGTCAAAACTGATGGAAATTTATGGTAAATTCCCTTCAGCCATGGTAGAAATGTCAATTGCCAAGCTGAAAGAGAGATCCACCATAGTCTCCTTACCCTTATCAGCCAGAGAGATAACCTTTGTATCCTATATCTCTTGTGCATTGATGAATTCACCACTTGGTTCCTCATCCAAAATTTGAGTATCCTTTGCACCTATATCCTTATTTACATTTGCCTATGTATCCTTTGTTATGTGTATATTATCTATTGAGATGTTCTTTGTTTCAAAATGGGACTCAAGAACTGGTATAGTGTTATCTGGTTGAGTGCTTTCCGGTTTCTCAGTATTTATAGTTGGTTTATCTATCAGTTCCTTAGCCTTAGGTAACTGAATATTTTGTGATTGTACAAAACAGGAACTTAACCTATAGCCAATACCCAAAATAACTCTCACCCATATATCAATTATCTCCTTTATGATTTCTTCAAGTTTTTCCAACATGAGAGTGTTAATTCTATACTTGGGATTCAATTATAATGATTTGGTTTTATTGATTAAATCATCCATTTTTGGAGGAGTTGTTGAAAGATAAAGGTTGACCAATGTGGTCACCTTAATTTGTCTATCCAAAGACTGAGCATGTAGCTTTTTGACCTCTAATCTATCAAATAACTCCTTAGGAAATACTTTCTCTAATTCTATCAATGCCCTACTAAATGAATCAAGATATAAAAGAATGGCCTCTTCTATTTTCTTCTTATCCTCCTCACCAAAATTGTCAAAGAGTGAAGAAATGATATCTAGATTACCATCATTTACAATTTATTCAATCAAATCCTGAGCATTCATCTTTTTCTTACCGGTTCTCCATTTAGGTTCAAGTTTAGCTTGCTCATCTAATTTGGGTTTCCTCTTATGTATAATGGTGATCTTTGGCCTCCAAGGAGTCTCCTTGACCATTTTTGTATTTTTTTCTCCTTTCTCCTCCCTTACCACTCTATCAAAAACTCCTTTCTTCTTAGGAACCTCCTTGGTCTCATTATCAGATTCTATTTTAGAAGAAACAATCATATATTGTCAGATTGCCTTGGATTTCTTCTTGGGTGGCTCAACCGCAGGCTCAGTTTCTGGTTGTTTGGATGTCTTAGATGTAACCAAGACCACATTGGGTGTGGCATGAGCTACTTTCTAGGCATCCATTTCCTCTTTCCTCTCCTGCTTCAATTGTTTCTTCCTCTACTCCAAAATTTTGACATGATGTTCAACCTTAGATTTGTTAGCACCCTCACTTATCAATGTCTCTACTACTAGCCAAGTCATCTTCTTTTGGATTTTCAGAGCTACATGTTTTTGATGAACTTTAAGACCCTTCTCCCTAGAAGTTCCAAATTTTTCTTCATTTTAATCTACCAGTGCCTACAAAAGGTGTTGTGCATAAGCATCGAGAGTAGCTTCCTCAACCTCATAACCTATAGGCATTATCCATATAGTCCTAGGTTGTACAACCTCCATCATACATTCATCTTTATCTATCATAAAGCAAATTGTGTCCTTGTATTTTTCAACTATATATTTAGGAATTTGAGACCTATTCTTCATTTCCTCCTAAAATGTTTTAAAAATGCCCATAGATTGGCTTTCTTATTCTTATCACCTTGTCTATCCAAAATATAAGCAATCTGGGTTGCTACGAGGCGGTCAAAATCCCACTGAGTATTTCCAAAACTGGGAATTGTTCCCAAAAAGTAGAATACTAAGCAAATGATGAAGGATCCATATCAGAAAGTATTCTTTTTGTCTTGTTTGATTTTTTCAAGGTTAGTCATGAGTTCCTTTAGCATCACACTACATAGATCATAATGGGTATCCTCCTTTACCATCTGATAAGCAACCAAAATGTTGTTGTTGGCTATAGAGTTTAACCAGTTTGACTGATATATCTTATAACCAATAACCATTGCTACAAATTTAACATCTATTTCCTTGACATCATCTAACCTCATAGATCTTCCATCAAAAGTTTTGCTGGTAAGTTTGTTCATTTCAGTGTGAGATAACTTACATCGAGTATCAGGAACACCATTGATTTTGTGAAGGAATGTGACATTCTTGATAACCTCCTTAGTAATCCTGTATGGCCGGTCCAACCAGATGAATTCTTCGTAAATGTGGCTTAAGACATAGAATACCCATTATGCCTCATCAAAAGTCACAAAATCCATAAACTGTGTGAAACCCTTCCTCTGCAAATGTGCAAATTCTAGTTTTAGCTAGTTGTCAAAAATTAAGTTATTAGTGAATATGCAGGACAATTCATATCTGCAAAGTTCTTCAATGTTGCAGTGGATATATGCCCGAATATCCTCTATGTGAGAAACTCCATGATAAACTTGTGAAAATGTACCTAACGGCTCATCCATAAGGGATTTGTATAGATGATTCTTGAAAATGGGATGAGGGTGGTTCTTGATCTCAACCACCAAGGGAGTATCAATGTTGGATTAAGATGAAGCCATTGCAACCAAACATGAAAGCTAGGGTTTTTGCAAACACGAAAATACCTCAAAAATGTTGTTGGGAGATCAAATTGGTCAAAAGAAGGTGCTCGCTCAAATCTCTCAAGAAATCTGAAATGCTTTGGAAATTCGCTTGCTTGAATACTCAATCTTTGTGTGAAGAAAATGACTTAACTTTTCCCTTTTATTGTTGTTAACCCTAATTTTCCACTATTATAAATGCTATTAGTTAGGCTTGATCGATTCACATGATTTGCAAGTGGATTATGTTAAACTACTTAAATATCGTCAATATCCATCTCCAGTCAGAATCTTCTGACCACAGACCTAATCTAGGGTATCTACATGATCTTCAATGATTTGCCTACCCCTAAGGATGAATGACTTAGTTACCAGTTGTATCTGCTATAGGTGTAGGACCTAATGACTCAACCAATTATTCTACTGGTTGTGTATCAACTCTTCTCATCATTTTTTCCATTAGTTGCTTGGTGGATTCTTACTTCTACAATATTTAGCAATATGCCCAATCTTGTTGCATGCATAACATACAATATTATTCTTTTGAATTTCCTTGTTAACCCCTTGATTTTATTGATTTCCTTTTGATCTACATTGGTTAGCCATATGTCCAAATATAATACATGCATGGCATCTTACATTTCCAATACCAATGAATGATGCATTGTTCTGATTATTCCAATTTCCACACTGACTAGCCATATGAACAAATTTATTACAAATAAAGCATGTACCATTGAATTTGTGAGCATTAGGCTATCTTATCAATGATTTCTGGTTCCGATTGGCATGATTCTACTTCTCTCCAATTGATTTATCTTTTTGTGCAATATCAAATCTTTCTCCTTCTTCATAACTAAGACCTCTTTTGTCATTAGCATGTCTCTGATTTTTTCAGTATTTCATCAAGTTTGACAGAGCTGGCTAAAAATTTATCTTTTTACTCATTAGCAATGACCACATCATCTCTCATGATAATAATCCATCTTTCAAATTCTTGTCCATTGTTTCGAGACTGGTTCAACTCAAGTTTCAACATATCATTCTCATGAGTCAATCTGTTGCATTCCTCAGATCTATCCTTCAATTCTTGAGATAGGTTTTCTTCATTTTTCTTTATGTCCTCAATCTCTCTACACATTCTCATGGTTATAGGTTGCATCTCATTCTTCAAGATAGTATTTTCTTGAGTAAGCTTCTGACAATGATCCTTCATAGCATCTTCCTCATCACTATTCTAATTTTGCAGTTGATCACAAAGTTCCTTCCTCTTAGCCTTGACAACTGAAAGCTTTCCTTGCAACGAAATGATGTGTTCTCTAGCTTGCTTCAGTTCACTTTTTAGTTTACTGTTCTCCATCTGCTCATTATCAAGATCCTCAAGAGAAAGTCTAAGTTGTTGTTGCAGACTGATTTCCATTGATTCCAAGTTTTGGATCTTCCTCAAGTGGTTAAACTTCTTCTGAGGAACCAAGCTCTCATACCAATTGTTGGAATCCAAGAACATTGAGAGGGAGGGTGAATCAGTGTTCTATCGGTAAAGTTTTTTTTTAACTTATTCCTTATTAACTGGTTAATAGTAAATAAAATTAGAATGCATACACCAAAGAACACAAAGAAAGGCAACACCATAACACCAAGATTTGTACGTAGAAAACCTTGCAAAGGGAAAAACCATGGTGGGGGTGATACCCACACTATCTATATACTTGATCAAGGTATACAAATATTACATAAGAGGGTATGCACATGCAAAAAGGCCAACCACCTAGAGCTCACTGCTCAAACATAAAATATAGGAAGTCTCACTAACTTACAGAACATTTACAAGTGTTTACAAATGAAAGAGAACTTATAAAAATCATCCAACCATGTTGGATAAGTTCTGGTGAATGCTCTGATATGCCCCTTTGTATTCATGTTTTTGATACTCTGTTATGCTATCGGTTATGTTGTGCACGTGAAAATGCACATTGTCACTTCTATTAGGTACCGAAGGCAACTGAGAGGGGGGGGGGTGAATCAATTGTCTATTAATTTCAACCCAATACTAACTTAACCAAACTTTATGTTGGTTAACAGTTAACAGTTAATTGCAATATCGGTAAATTTTAATGCATCAAACAGAAACACAAATAACACCCACAACACATGACACATATATTTGTACATGGAAACCCTGTAAGGGGAAAAACCACGGTGGGAAACCTTACCCACAATCAAATGATACTACTGCAGATAGTATGTGTGTACAATATGGGGTCTACACATGCAGAAAGGCCAACTGTCGAGAGCTCACTGCTCAATCACAAAATGTGAGTCACACTGAATACAATTGGATGGTTAAATCCAATGATGATGTATTGCTCAAAATAACATCTTCATATGATGGATTCAATACCGGTTAAGCTTTGACTTTCCTTCTTTAAACCTTCCTTAAATCTTCAAATGATGTCTGCATGTATAGCTCTGCTTATATTTGCATATACTGAAATACCTTATGCTCTACCACTTATTACATTCCCATATCAATCTCACAGGTGAGATCATACAATAATACCAAAACCTATGAAACCTATGACCAAATGTGTAGGTCAGCTCACTAAGATATTACAATAAAATCAATTTCAAATGAATCAATATGTGATGCATCATGTCGGCTCAATGCATTTACAATAATAACAAATCATCTCCATAATGTGTCATGCTGATCTGGAATGGATAACGCTTGCCAGTCCATAACCTAGACCTATTTGCTGGTAACAACAAATATGAAAACTTGATTAGACCAATAACCAAATCACCAAAAAAAAGTGTCCAAACAATGTCTTTGACATAACCAAGTAATCTCCAAGTCATCCTTAGTGCTGGTGAACAATATAACCTGCCAGTGAACCAAATACCGGTGACTGTGCATAAGTCACTGAACATGTCGGTAAACATAACCAAAGATCTCCAAGTGTTGATAGGTGTTCAAAAGTGTTGACATCAATGAAAAAACCAGTGCAACACATCCAAAATACCAATAGCTTCCAATCGCATATCAAAATGCATACCAAAACTCACTAAGATATTCGTAACCAAAATTGTTTTTATTCCATCTTTTTTTATATATGATCTGTCACTGAGGTGATCTACTTAAATATCCTTCTAACTTAACCATGTCAACTTCAATAAGAAGTATAAATAAGTCGACTACTAGAACATAATGAAAATCAAACATAAATCCAATGAACATGTCGACCACCACACGTTACCACAAAAATCCATGAAGACATAATCAGGATCAAAAGATTTCCTTAGCTAGGTCCTATCCATTACCAGGTTCTCTATACATGTTATTGAGATTAGGACACGTTATCGGGATGAAGACTTAGCTGGGATGAAGTGAATGTTGGAGCCGGTGTAAAGCAATGTGAATAACAGTACCGGTTAGTGCAATGCATGCCGATAAACTAAACAATGGAACCATTAACTCTAAGATGATGAGTTTCCGTCAATGACAACTCATAATGCCATAAACCCTTGCAAGATGAGTGTCAATTTCCAACACAAGGATGGTAAATGCAAGATCTTGAATGCTTACAATATAGAGATTGCATCTAGGCTAAGACTAAAGGTAACATTTTTCATTTGAATGCTCATGAGAAATTTTTTTTGATTGTTAAGATAGATGAGAGTTGGTTGTGGCATAGGAGAATGTGTCATGTAAACTTTGATTCAATGATTAATATCTATTCTACACAAGTTGTTAGATATTTGCCTAAGATTATTAAGCCTACTAATCTGATATGTAAGGAATGTCAGTTGGGTAAGAAAACAAGAATTTCTTTCAAGAGAAAATAATATACATCTAATGGACTTCTAGATATTGAGCATACTAGCCTATGTGGAACTACAAATGTTAGAAGTGTGCAAGGTGATAGATATTTTATGTTGCTAATTGATGATTATTCTAGGATGATGTGGTTGCCTTTTTAAAGGAGAAATCAAAAGCATTGGTCAAATTCAAGTTATTCAAAGCTAAGGTAGAAACTGAGTTTTGATTAAAGGTGAAATGTCTGAGATTTGATAGAGGTTGAGAATTATATTTCGGTGAGTTCAACTCATTTTGTGAGATGCATGGAATTAGAAGACAATTATCTACTCCTAGAACCCCACAGCAAAATGGAGTTGTTGAGAGGAAGACCATAACTATTTTGGATGTTGCTTGAGGACAATGCTAATTGAAGGAAATGTTCCAAAGATCTTCTGGAGAGAAGTCATTAGTATTGTTGTTTACATTGTTAGGGGTTCCATAGATACTGAGAGGGGGGGGTGAATCAGTATCTAACCAGTATTAAGAATTTCTTAACTTAAGATATGTAGAACATAAAATAACAGTGTACCGGTATGCAAGAATTAATGCAATAAACAGAATCAGAAATATCCATGTGAAAAGTACACCATAACACAAGATGTTAACGAGGAAACCCAGTGTGGGAAAAACCTTGGTAGGATTTGTAACCCACAATATTCACTCACTGGCCAATAAGAGAATATTACTTACAATAGGGGCCTGCACATGCAAGAAGGCCAACTGCCTAGAGTTCATTGCTCAATGGGAAGTCTCACTGACTTAAAATAAGGATTATACAAATCCAATATCTTGTACTACTTTACAATAGCATCTTTAATGCCTGGTTTAGTATCGGTTCCTGCTCTGTTCTTTACATATACCCTTGACCTATATTTCACACATTAGGTCTTCCTAATAATTTTCTTTTTATTACTTTATCTTCCTTTTTTAATGTCTACAATGATCTCTTTTATATATAGGAGTCATTTTACAATTTGCCAAGTCGGCTTACAATAATAAACAAAATATTGTATAACAAAAATCCTGTCGGCCTCTATGTCAGTATACATGTTTTCTTCTATGCCGGTGTCAGTGTATTGAGTGATCTTCTGATGTTGGTGCACTATCTTTCCTATCTAATGCTTTACTGGTATGATGTCTTGCCAGTGCCATAGGATTGCAAGGTTGCCATCAATGACAAAACCTTCAATCACATACAATGTCTCATTGGAGTGTCCATATGCCAACAATCTCCCCCTTTGGCATTGATGGAAACACTCATGAGAAATTTCAAAGAGTATCCAAAAAAAAAATGTAGTCCAAAAAAAATGTTACCAAACATGTGTGTGCTCCCCTTGAGCATATGATTTTTGTGATTTGAATTTCCTCATCCCACTACTCCCCCTTTGGCATCAATGACAAAGGTTGTCAAGATGTCAGTAGAGTTTGTAGTTACATCTATGCATATCCTCAACCATGTAGCTGGGTAGTTATTATTTGAAAAAGATCTCCCAAAATTAAGTTTATACTATCCATAAACTTTTTACTATCTTTTATTGTTGTTTTAGTCCTCTTCACTGTACTAGTGAGATGTTGCAAATGCTCTGCCGATGTTTTTCTTCCCTGTATTAATGCCTCTGATATTTCCTTCCACAGAGATGCTAAATGGTCCAATCTTGGACTTAGTTTAGATCTCAAATGTTTTGCCTTACTTATTATCCTTTCTTTCTCCCTTTCCAGTTTGAGCAATTCTTTCTCAAAATTTGCTATCTTCTCTTCAAAAACTGATAATGAATCCGGTGAGTTGACAAAATTGTCTGCAAGTTTATTTATCTCATCCTGTGTCTTGCTTATTTTCTTGTCAATATATACAGTCAAAAAGTTTGTTTTACATATATCTTTATACAGATTTTTGTAATCTTTCAACAAACTACATAGTTCCGGAAGAAGTGTGTCAAAATCTCTATTACACTTCTTTATTTCTTCATCAAAGAATTTCTGTTTCTCAAGTTCTACCTTGTCCTTTACTAATTTTTCCTTTATTTTCTCAATGTTTTTAGAAATATATTTACATAGTATGTCCAATTGTCCTAAAGAATCTTTGTTATCTATATTGTAGTTAGGTGCAATTACCTTCAAAATTGGTATTGAATCATCTATTGCTTTATAAGCCTGTGAACTGTAGTCAGTTATTTTCTTTATAGAATCTAATAATACCTCAGTCACATTTGTTGACTTGAATGTTGATGATGACCCAACAATCTGAGTGTCAGTGGAAGTAACCATGCTTGTATTGACCTCTGGTAGGTTAGTTTGTGTCTGCATTTCTTTTAGCACTGGTTTTCCTACTTCACTACTTACCGATGGCACTGTTTCCTTGTGAACTTGTTGTTCCGGAGCCTTTAGCTCTGTTGATTTCTCAATATGTTGAATTGCCTCAGTCTGTGACTCTACCTTTTTCTCTGTATCCTTTGCCCGTTTCTTTGTTTCCTCTGCTACCAGAGGCTCACTAGACATATCTGACTTAACAATTGAATCTTTGTCTACTACTATGTTGATCTCCTGAGTATCAACATTCATAGTATATAGGACTTCAGAATTAGGATTATTATCCTCTACATCCATACTATCTACTGTCGGTTGATCTTCAGTAGTAGTTGTTGTTTTCACCTGTGGAATGTTTAAAGAAGGTGGGGGTAAGTTGTCTTCGACTTTGATGCTTGGTGGTCCACCAACTTTACCTTTCCCCTTGTCCCTATCCTTCTGATATACCTTTATAGGTTTAGGGTTCCTGTACTCTTCTTGTTTTTCTTTTTCAACCAAGAATATATCCCATCCATTTTCAGTTTCCTCTATTACTTTAGTAACTCTTCCTGCCATCAGTGAAATATGCCAGTGTGCAGTAGAGAATACTGACTAGTTCACTTGAGCAATCAAATCATCAATTTCCTTAGGAGAGTTTATTGGATATATAGCAAGTAGTCTTTCTATTTTTATTTTCTTATCTAATTCAATCACTGCTTGCCTTCTGGCCTCAAGTCTTTTGTACAAATCATCAGGAATTTCATTTGCTACTTCCATCAAAAATTTCTTGTACATGTCCATATGCAGTATCACACTTTCCTCAACTTGCCCTTTCTCATCAGCAGATAGAGTGTCATAAATTTTCTCTATGTTTTTCAGTTTTCCTTCCTCTATGATTTCATTTAATAGTATATCAAGAGGGGCCAAATCCTTATTTGTCCTTTTCTTCTTCTTGGGTGTTAGCTTCTTCTTTGGTGTGGCCTTTTTAACTGGAGATCTCATTTATTGCTGCTTCTACCTTGTCCTTCTAGGTGAAGGAGTGGTTGCCGGTGAGGGATCTCTTTTTCTGACAACTCTTTTAAAAGTTACAAGCATATCAGTTTCTGAAGAAGTACCTACTGGTGATAGGTGAGCTTAAGGTTGTAGAGCTGCTAACTCATCCTCTGTTATGCTAGTTTTCTCGAATACATCTTCCTTTATCCTTTCCTCACAAATGCCTCAACCTTCTTTACTCTTTTCTTAGATTGTATTTGGCTTTCTATGGTTTCAGCACTACCAAATACTTCTTCATTAGGTTCTCTGGGTGCTTCCAGAAGTGCTTTGGCATATGTTTCAACTATGTGATCATCTGTTTCATATCCCATCTCAGTTACCCAAACTGTTCCAGGTATGACCGCTTCCATCCAGATTTCATCTTTCTTGATAACAAAGCATATATCATCTTTGTATTTGTCTACTATTTTCTGAGATAACCTTATTCTTTTCTTCATTTTGGTTTCCATTCTTGGAAAAAGTCATGAATATTGTTCTCCTTGTTCTCACCCATGTTATTGAATAGTTCAGTCAATTGCTTTCCTACCGATATGTCATATCCAAGTTCTTTATAACCTATATCGTGAACCTATTTTGTTATGTGTAGCATTAGGCATACCAACAAATTTTTGAATCTAAAAGTTCCTTTCTTGTCCTTCTTGTTTTTTCCAAGGTTATCAATCAGTTCATCTTTTAACCATTCACAGATGTCAATCTTTGTATTGTCAGTTACCATATCATAAGAACTCTTAATGCATAAACTTGAAACTGAGTTAAGTCTATTAGCATGAGTGGCTTTGTAACCTAACATCATACTTATGAATCTCACATTGATATCTTTTACATCATTAACCCTTAGAGACCTCTTGTCAAATGTTGCACCAGTTAGGTTTATAACTAGGTCATTGGAAACCTTCTTGGTTTTATCTGGCCTTTTATCGGTGGTCGATAACCTTGTAACAGCTTTCACAGCTTCCTTAGTGATCTTATGGATTGCATCTAACCAAAAAAATTCTCCATGAACTTTGCTTAAAACTATCCTAATCACATCCTTAGGAAATTTAGGAATGCTAAGGATCTCTGTAAATCCTAGGGTTTCAATGATTTTGTGTTCATCCTTTACATTGTTGGTATTGTCACATATCATGGTTTTGTACATGGTTTTAATTTCCTCATTTCCTAACTCTTCAATGTTGCAATGGATGTACATTCGGGGGTCTTCAGTAAAAACAACTCCCTTAGGAATTTGAGAAAAAGCACCTAAGGTATCATCCTTCTTTGCTATCTCGGGAAGTAACTGAAATACCGGCCTAGGTCTTTTTATCACCTCAACAATAGTAGGGTTTGCTATGTATTCAATTGCAGAAGTGGATGCCATGATTAAATACCTTTTACTACCTTAGATGGATGATTGCTTGGAGTGTGCTTTCTTCTTGCTTGAAATGCTTTAGGCTCGGAATCTTCACGCTCTCTGAAAGTTTGAAATCATGGTGAAATGAAATGGAGCCAAAACCTTAACTTTATAATGTCTATTCGCCATCTACCATATTAATTGCATGCCAGTTAAGTATTCACTTAACATTGTTTGCCGATAATAAGTAATTTTCCAACTTCTTGTCTCTAACCGAGGGAATAATAGCACATGTATCAATAGATTGCCAAACCCTCAAGGAAATTTTCTTCAATTGGATGAAGAAATCCCTGCTGGTGGAGCACTCTATCCTTCCGGTGAAGTAATACTATTTTCTGCTAGTGGAGTGTTGATTGGTTCTACCGGTGGAGGAGTATTCCCAATATTTAGATCAGCTTTCCTAATCCATTGTTTTGAGAATTCTTGCTTAACCTCTTCAACTTTTTCTTTCCCTTTTAAGCTAGTACTTTTGTTGTCTACCGGTGTTCCTTTACTTCTATGGAATTTAGCAATATGCCCAATCTTGTTACATGCATAACAAGTTACATTATTTTTCTGAATAGCTTTCCCATAACCTATGTCAGTTTGTGTTATGCATTGATTAGATAAATGTCCAAATCTTCCACAAACATAACATCTCACATTCATTCTGCAGTTTTAGAGTTATGACCAACTTTGTTGCATTTTGAACATTGACCGGTGGATGTGTTGATATTCTAATAATTTCTAGATCTACATTCATTTGCTCTATGACCATACTTATTATAATTAAAACATTTTCCATTGAATTTATAAGCATTAGATTGTCTTACCGGTTTGTTGTGATCTTGAGTATTTGCAGTACCAGAGCTTTCACCATCTTCAAAGCCAATTCCAAAGTGTCACCTTTAGGTTTTTGATTCTTCAACAAGGTACCAAGTTCCTATGAGCTTTTCTTGAATTTTTCTTTGTGTTGATTTGCAGTTTCCAGTTCTCTTTCCAAGACTTCTTTTTGTCTCATCAGTTCATTTGAGTCATTCTAAGTATGCATCAGATCTGTCTTCAACATGTCATTTTCATAGCTAATTCTTGTGTTCTCATTTGCT
Source organism: Cryptomeria japonica (assembly GCF_030272615.1). Lineage (NCBI taxonomy): Eukaryota > Viridiplantae > Streptophyta > Pinopsida > Cupressales > Cupressaceae > Cryptomeria > Cryptomeria japonica. Next base: position 266,782,878 of record NC_081405.1, on the reverse strand, counting down.
GCATCACTTAGTCTTTTGGTTAATTCTTCTTCATTCTTCTTCCTATCTTCAATCTCTTTACAAAATCTCATAGTCATATTCTGCATCTCATTCTTTGTTGTAATGTTCTCCAGTTTTAGCTTGCTTATCTCATCATTAAGTAATTCCTTTTCATCATTCTCATTTTGCAACTTTTCACAAAGTTCTCTTCTCTTGTTTCTTGCAATGGTAAAATTCCCTTGAAATGCCTGAATGATATCTTGTGCTACCCTTAAATCATCTTCTAGTTTGATATTTTTCAATTTTTTTGCATCATAGTCTGTAAGAGCTCCTTCAAGTTGCTTCATCAGATTTTCCATCTTTATGGGTGTCAAGATCTTCCTCAAGCTGTTAGGCTTCTGAAAATAGAGGACTAAGCTCTGATACCAATTGTTAGGGGTTCCACAGATACTAAGAGGGGGGGGGGGGTTGAATCAGTATCTAACCGGTATTAAGAATTTCTTAACTTAAGATATGCAGAACATAAAATAGCAGTGTACTGGTATGCAAGAATTAATGCAATAAACAGAATCAGAAATATCCACATGAAAAGTACACCATAACATAGGATGTTAATGAGGAAACCCGATGTGGGAAAAACCTCGGTGGGATTTGTGACCCACAATATTCACTCACTAGCCAATAAGAGAATATTACTTGCAATAGGGGCCTGCACATGCAGGAAGGCCAAGTGCCTAGAGCTCACTACTCAATGGGAAGTCTCACTAACTTACAATAAGGATTATACAAATCCAATATCTTGTACTATCTTTAATGCCTAATTTAGTATCGGTTCCTGCTCTATTCTTTACATATACCCTTGACCTATATTTCGCACATTAGGTCTGCCTAATAATTTTCTTTTATTACTTCATCTTCCTTTTTTAATGTCTACAATGATCTCTTTTATATATAGGAGTCATTTTACAATTTGCCAAGTCAGCTTACAATAATAAAGAAAATATTGTATAACAAAAATCATGTCGGCCTCTATGCCGGTATACATGTTTTCTTCTGTGTCGGTGTCGGTGTCTTGAGTAATCTTCTGATGCCGGTGCATTGTCTTGCCTATGTAATACTTTACCGGTATGATATCTTGCCGGTGCCATAGGATTGTAAGGTTGCCATCAATGACAAAACCTTCAATCACATACAATGTCTCATTGGAGTGTCCATATGCCAACATACATATTCAACATAGTTCACATAAAAGGTGATACCAATAAGATCCCTTATGACCTATGGTTTGGTCATGTTCCTACTGTAAGACATTTTAGAGTATTTGGTAGCAAATATTATATCAAGAGAGATGAGGATATAGGAATTTTTGATGCTAGAAGTGAAGAAGGTATCTTCTTGGGATATTCAATTAAGAGAAGAGAATACCAGTGCTATAATAAGAGATTGAGAAAGATAGTTGAAAGTACAAATGTGAAGGTGGATGAGAACCTTGGGAAGGAGATCAGAGAATATGGTTATGATGATGTCAACATGTTGTTTCAGCTCCTATTTAGCCTGAAGAACCTAAGAAGAATGATCTGGTAGAGATTGTTAATCTAGATGTTGTTGTTGTCGGTGAAGAAGTATAGGAACTAGAGAATCAGAAAAAATAGAAGAATTTGAGGTATGTAAGATTGAATCATTCTAAAAATCAAATCATTGGTGATAAGAATAAAGGTGTGATGATTAGAAGAAGGCTAGCTTCTGAAGAAGTATGTTTGATTTCTAAAGTTGAACCTAAAGATGTTGTTGAAGCTTGTAAAGATGAAAATTGGATGAGAGCTATGGAAGAGGAACTAGATTAGATTGAAAAGAATAATACTTGGAAACTTGTGCCTAGACCTAAGGATAAGAATGTTATTGGTACTAAATGGGTATTTAGAAACAAATTGAATGAAGTTGGTGAAGTTGTCAGAAATAAAGCTAGACTGGTCTGCAAAGGTTACTCACAACAAGAAGGAATTGATTTTGAGGAGACTTTTTCTCCAGTTGCCAGACTTGAAGCTGTTAGACTGTTGCTTGCTTATGCTGCTTATAAATATTTCAAGGTATATCAAATGGATGTCAAATTAGCCGTTTTGAAAGCTGATATAGAGGAAGAAGTTTACATTTAACAACCTAATAGATTTTCATTATGGGATGATGGAGACATGGTATGTAAGTTGAAGAAAGCCCTTTATGGATTCAAACAAGCTCCTAGAGCCTAGTATTGTAGACTATACAAATACTTGTTGAAATTGGGATTTACTAAAGGTGCTACTGATAGTAATATGTATTTCAAGATTGAAAATGATAACATTATGATTGTTGAAGTCTTTGTTGATGATATTATCTTTGGCAGTGATGATGACTTGAGCATGAAGTTTGCGGGTGATATGCAGAAAGAATTTGAGATGTATATGATTGGTGAGATGAAATTCTTCTTAGGTTTGTAGATTGCATAGATAGGAAATGTTAATCCTATGAGGATCCGATTAATATTGAGAGGGGGGGTGAATCAGTATTAAGACCAATTGGAACTTTAAACCCAAAATCAAACTTATATCATATCTGAAACCATTTAACAAATATCTCAACTTCGTTAATCAGATCTAACAACCTCTTTATCATATTTGATTAACACATTAATCAAATCATTTACCACAACTATCAATACTTTCACCACCAAAGAAATCATATAAAATTGATCATTTACCATCTCATTAACCTTATCAATCAGATCAAATACTTTCTCAAACAACTCCTTATTAGTATCGGTAACCTTTGATAAACTTCTGATAAAACATCATAACCGGTGTCTCAGAAATAATGCATGAAATGAAACATAAACAAGAACATCACATAAAAAATTCAACACATAAACACCATAAGTTTTTGACATGGAAACCCAAATAGGGAAAAACCACGGTGGGAGTTGGAACCCACAAATATTTGTACTCTTTTAAAGTATGCCTTGTTAGAAGCTTAGCCATGTTAGGAGCTTACAATACACCTAGTTAGGAGCAAACCCTGTTAGGAGTCACCTGGTTAAGGGATTTGCCTAGAAGCCTGGTTAGGAGTTTGATGATGTATTAGGATAAACCTTGTGAGAGGAATTAACACTCTTTTGAGAGCTTCCCTGTTAGGGGACTTAAATGTTTAAGGCCTGTTAGGACTTACCTGATTAAGGGATTTAACCTATTACAACTGTTAGGGAACAACAGTAAGAAAATGATCTATTACTAGTACTTCTCTGCTTGCTTGATCAGATCCAGTAATACAAAACACTCTGCAACTCTCAAGAAGATCTCACACTTCACTTGGATGGCTTAATACATTCTTTAAGACTACCGACATCATAAACATCAATTATGTCTTTCTAAATAGCCATGTCAACTAGGTTGGCCACTAAACCCTAATTACATCATGAATTTACAATTCAAATCATAAGAGCACCACCGATTATTATACAAATTGTTTACAACAAATTACAATGCAATATCAATCATTGGTTGATCATAACCCATCAAAAAAATCCGATTTGTACCAAAGTCAAACACTCAAAACACTCTACTAACCGTTTTGTTGATTCCCAAGAAATTCTTCCTTGAATCGCGACAAAATAAGAATGAAATCTTTCATGCAGGTTGTGTCATGTTACCAACTTCATGTAGACTCATTGTCAATCACCATCATAATAGAAATCATTACCGGTTTGATGATTTCTTCACTGGTCTTAAACCCTACTAAAACCTTAGCAAAAATTCATCAAAAATTTTAAACACGCCTTCCGGTAATCTTCACATGTTCCGATTCCAGTTAGATACATATTTCCATGATACAAGTTCACCATCCAAACTCAAATCACCAATCATTGTCGATCAACCAAATCAATCAAAATATCTTAATTTTACCAGTTAAAGTCCCATTTCAAAGACTTTAGTTCTATGTCGGTAAACCCTGACTTCGAGTAAATAAAATAACTTAGATGAAAAAATAAAACATCAAGAACATTAGGAACATCATTTTACATTAGTTGCCAACAATGATAATAGAAATAACTAATCATATCATCTAATCATAGAATCTTAATCTATTCATCACAAATAGACTCCTATCCTTAACTGATGCAATCATCCCTCTTCAATTGTATCACCTCATCCGCACCAGTTATGCCAAATGTTAACAATCTCCGCCTTTGGCATTGATGGAAACACTAATCAGGTAAACAATCATAGTATCATCATCATCTACAACTTTTGACATCTCCCCCTTAACCAATGCTTCTGTGAACTTCAACTTCCATATCTGATTTCTTTTCTTCTCCCATATCTACCATATCTAATTTCTTTTCTTCTCCCATATCTCCCCCTTAACCAATGCATCACTTGTCTTCAATTTTGTTGCTGCCTCTTCCATCATCTTTGCTTCTCAAAGCAGAATAATTATAATAGAGCATTAAATCAAAACTTTACATCAGACTTTCTCCCCCAAAGGAGTAGCCTACACCTTCATCAATCCTTAGTGAAAATAAAACATAAAATCCATAGGATTGATGGATCTCCATCATTCTAGTTCTTTTGGTGTAGGGGTCTAACCCATAGTTTACCTCTAAGAAACTCAAAGGTAGCCTTCAGTAAGGGATTAGTAAAGATATTAGCTAACTAATCTTTACTCTTCACATATTCCATCTTCACCTCCTTTTCTTTAACTCTTTCCCTTAGGAAGTGATACTTCAATTCAATGTTCTTGGTTCTAGAATGAAGTATAGGATTCTTAGAAATTTTTATTTCACTTGTATTATCATAATAGATGATCTCTAGTTTAGTCATATATCTTGAATCCTTCTAGCACATGTCTCATCCATATTAACTATGCGCAATTCATGGATGCAACTACATACTCTGCTTCAGCTGTAGATTGAGAAACACATGTTTGTTTCTTGCTCATTCATGCCACTAATCTTCCTCCAAGTAGAAAATATCCACCAGTTATTCTTTTTCAATCATCCACATTACCTAGCTAATCAACATTAGTAAAGATATCCAAAGTAAAATCTCCTTTATAAGGATACCATAAACCATAGTCTACTATGCCTTTGAGATACCAAAAAATTCTCTTCATAGCCACCATGTGACTATCCTTAGGCTCTTTTTGAAATCTAGCCACTAATCCAACAACATGAAAAATATTTGGTCTGCTATGGAGAACATAGTGTATCTTGCCAATCATAGATTTATACTCTTTTTCACTAACAACAGGGGAATCATCTTCCTTTGACAACTTGATGCATGTCACCATTGGTGTTCCTACGATTGGCAATTGACACTCAATTGGTTGTTTTCACTATTTTGTCATTGATGGCAACATGGTATCCTATTCCAGCTTCATGTTTTGGTTTAGTTGTGTATTGGTAGGAACTTCACTGACACTTCACTGGCACCGACACTGACACTGATGGGTTGAAAGGATTTCTTTGTATATCAACAATGCAGGCCGACATGGTTTAGAATAAGGTTATCAACATTAGAGGTTGGCATCTTTGGATCCGGCATCGGAAATTGTTTTTGATATTCATATATTTATTTTATCTAGCTGACATGTATATTGATATTTTAATTATCTTTGTAAGCTGACATAAGGCATGATAAATTGTATAGGGTATATAGGTCAGTTGATTAGATCATTTTGATAGATGTGGATATGATAAGGATGCAAATATGTATTAGGAAGGATATAGTGAAGGAGATGAAAAACATATGAGAGAGATCATGTATGTGAGGATATTTTTGTAAAGGGGTATTCCAATAAAGGGTTTAGGGTTTCAGACCAGAACAAACAGAGTTTAACTGGAACTATATTCTGGCATAGAAGATGTTATCTTAGCAGTTCACTCATTTCTCCAGATTGTAGTCTAGATTTATATGTAGTCAGTGAGGCTCCTTTTGTGATTGAGCAGTGAGCTCTAGGCTATAAGGCTTCCTATAAGTGCAGGCCCCTATATTTTGTAATATCTCTTCATATGGCCAGTGGATTAATATTATGGGTCACAAATCCCACCATGGTTTTTCCTCTTTGAGGTATTCCACATATAATTATGTGTGATGGTATTAATTTATATGATTGGCTTATTGGTTGCTTTACTTCTTTCAATTCTATATGTACTGTTATACTGGTTGGTGTATGCATGTTTTAATAAGGTTAAAATTGATCATACTGCTAGAACATTGATTCACCCTCCCTCTCAATGTTCTTGGATTCCAACAATTGGTATCAGAGACTTGTACCTTGGGGGGAATTTTAATAGCTTGAGGGAGATCCTGAATCTGAAATCCATGGATATGGGTTTGGAAAAGAAACTTGAGATGGCACTTGAAGATTATGATGTTGAAAGGATGAAGAACTTGAAGTTACAAAATGAATTGAATTCTGCTCAGTAGTTCATTCTTGTCCTACAAGAGAGACTGTCATCTGTTCAAGCTAGGAGGAAGGAACTTTTGCAAAATTAGGATGATGAAGAGAAAGATGCACTCAAGGACCAGTGTCAGAAGCTGAGTCAAAAGAACATGGTTATGAGAAATGAAATGCAAGCTATAACTGTCATGCCCAAAATTTAGGGCAAAAACGGAATGATTTTTTTTTTTTTTTTTTAAATAATTAGGTAACATAAAGTTCGCTAACACGACATGCACTAATGTATTTTTCCCAAACTATATTCGAGCTAATTTTGTTATTAAATCAAGTAACAAAATTAATTCAAAATTTATTTGCGAAATACTAGACGATTTAAATTTATTTTCACAAGATACCTAGTCAATAGATTAATTATGTCCCCATAGACAACCAAAGTTACAATCGAGCTAAACTTCTAACTTTTAATTTCAAGTTCTCATAAATAGTTAATTTAGAAATATTTAATTTTATTTTAAATCTTCTCAAGCTAATAAAGTTAAAATAATTAGTTACTTCTACAATATTTAATTTAAATCATTTCGTACTATTTGAAAATCAAATAATAATTCCATACAATTTAACTTAAACCATTTCTACCTATTTACATTTATATAAAACATACTTATATAATGACAACCTTATATATATATATATATATATATATATATATATAAAAGAACTACCTAGGGTTTTACCCATGCAAACCCTATCAAATCAAATACCTATCTCATAAACCCCTTTCCTTTTTTTTTATTTATAAAAATAAAACTTCCCTTAGGATATTTTATTATTTTACCCTAATCATATTTTGTTTGCCCTAACCCCAAGTTTTGGATTAGGGCATTCCATTATATATATATATTTTTTGTACCTTTCATTTTATTTTTGGTTCGGACTGTGCAGGGTCGAAACTCATCGAGCAGCGGCTATGGTGAAGTTTCGTAGGTCAAAGGGGGGTAATGGGGGTGCCACTATGTGTCCACACAGTGGCGGCCACGGTCAACACTGTGTGTCCACACAGTGGGAGCCGCAGCGGCCCACACTGTGTGACCACACAGTGGAAGTCGTGGCCCACACTATGTGTTCACACAGTGGAAGCTGTGAGGCCAACCACTGTGTGTACACATAGTGGGGTCCACAACCGATCCACTGTGTGTCCACACAGGGGCTTCGGCCCTTCGACAATACTAAAAAAAAAACCCCCTTTTTTTTTAAAGTTATAAATATTTTTATTTTTATGTATTTTTTTAAAAATATATATACTTTTAAATATATATATATATATATATATATATATTCAATGCATTTTCTTTTCTTTTCTTTTAAACATATTTATAATGACATACATGCAAACTGCGTGCCAATAATATATTTGTATGAATTTATAAATTCCATGAGACATCCAATTAAAATAAATAGGCTCTAGTAATTTGATTTAGATGAAGAGGATATAGATGGGTTAATAATTTTCAAACTTCATTCTACTATATTGCTTTTACAGAAAACAAAAATAAATAATTTATTTTCGATATACAATATGCATGCAAATCTAACTTATGCCTCTTCTGTTTTATTTTATCTTACATGCTTAAGAATGGAAAAATTTACAGCAAATCAATTTATCATAAACACATCAGAAATACGAATTTATTTTGACTTTGGGGATACTAATCTAGGAATACTTATTTCCTTCTACAATAAATAAATTACTGAATACTGCAAATGTTACAACATCTAATTAGATATTATATTTCCTTTTTTAAAAAAAAAAAAAATCTATCAACAACTACAACTCATATTTTCTGCAATTAAAATGAAGACAAAATCACAGATAAAAAAGAAAAACACAGAATTAAATAAAAATGATTTCCATATTTCAGTGACTATTGGATGCAATTCAAAAGTATTTCTTTTCCAAGATAAAGATGAATATATCTTGCTTTTTACAATCCTAAAGATATTCTGCAAAATTTACAAGATGTTTCATTATTTAAATACAATAACTAATCTCATGTCTTTATTTCAAATTTACAATTAGCCTCTCATTCCAAGGAATGAGGGTATATTTCTCCTTTTAAAACTAATAAATACAACTGCAATTAAATTTCTGCAACAATAATCTCCTGCAACTTCCCACTTGACCTATTCTTTTCTCCCGACAATCCTACATAATAAATCACAAATATGACCATGGAGTGCTCACCTCCTAGCCTAGGCTAACTGGTAGCCACCCCCAAGCTCGGAGAACCAAGCCCTAGATGGGATACAAACATGCAAACACATAGAAGACAGAATGCACACAGATACAAACACACTCCCATCCCGGCTACACTGCACCACACTTTGGTGATGACCTTTTTAAGGGTGGTAGTGGACCAATACCCTAAGGAGAACTGCAAGTATGGAAAACATGTAGCCACCTCATGGCACAACAAATACATCAAGAATTTCAACCCCTTATTCCTTATGCCCCCCAAGGCATTCTAGCCTTATATCCCTCCTTATGACCCCCATTGCACAAATAGGCCATGCAGCAAGGGTCACACAAAAATCCCTTGTGATCGCTCTCATAACGAGAGTCTCTCACTCGAGGGTTGTCACTGCTACCACCCACCAGATCCTCCTCTCTCCCAAGAGTAAGAGGTCTTGAGAAACTCTCAAAAACACATACAAAACATAATACAAAATACCAAATGAAATTCCCAAAAAGGACATACCAGAAAATAGATTTCTTACACCAACATACCTTCAAAACACATGCAAAAAGAAGACATTTAAAGAAGAATGTAACCAACCTTAATCTGCCTAAAGGTAGGATAGTATTTGAGAAGAGCTACCCAATTCTACAAATCTTCTCCTTCTACCCTTAGCCAAATTTTTACTATTCCAATCTATTCTATTTTTTTTTTTTTTTTCAAATTTCTCTTGTCTCCAAAAATGGAGAGTGGGTGATTACCCTCAAATTTTCAAATTCTTGCTTAAGAAGCTCATTCTCTCAGTTCTCACAAGTTTCTAAAAACTAAAGAGGAAGGTAAGACAGAATGGGAAAGAGAACTCTCATTCGAAAAGGAAAGTTTACAACTAGGTTCAAACTTCTAATTTCAATTTTCGCACAACTCAGAAAAGTCAAATTTTAGAGTGTCAAAAAGGTCACTTAGGAGTGGAAACTTGCCTAAAATTACCCCTAACCCTTAGGTACACCTTATGGGCTTTAGGAAACCCTATTAAACTACCCTTAGGTGTTCATTTAACCCATTTTAAACCCCTCTGAAGTTTATTTTCGGGTCAAACCTATGTTGACCACCCCAAAGATTCTTTACCCAAGGTATTTATGACATCACGTTATATTAATTGAAAAAGCTATAGTTGAACACTTTCCCACCAAGAGACAAAAATAAAATTTAAACTTAAATCCACACATGTGTCAAGTGACACAAAGAAAACACTTTTACAATTTAAAACATGAAATCGTCTCTTGTGGATTTTACACAAGTAAATTAAATACACTTAACACACATGTAGCATATACTGTTACGAATAAAATACAACACAAATGGGGTGTTGTCTCTCCAAATAGACAACCCCTGGCTTACGAACATACATAAGTCTAGGTTTGGTTCTCTGTAATATTTTCCATGGTCACATGGATAACTTCCTATGCAACTCAATTTACACATTAGTACTTTCAAATATCCACATATAATATAATTCAAAGGAATAATAATACACATCATCACTTGCATACAATTTACATCTGAACAAATTAAATACATCTTTTATCCAAGCAATTTCACATAAGAAATTCATCCTAATTCACATAAACTTAAACATACATCACAATTCTATTATCATAGTAAAGTCCTACAAATTCAATAATGACATTTATCACCGCAATTTCATCTTATTCAAAGATCATGTAGTGTTCTATCTCATAAGAATATAAATAAATCATCAATATATAGCAATGTTATGCAAATCCTGAAATCATATAAGTTCTAAATTCCAAAATGCATCAAAATAAAGTATCCATAATAGTCTAAATATAAAAATCATTGAAATGTCAGACTGAGTTGAGGTGAGGCCTCACACCCTCCCCCTCTAGGCATGAACTTCCTCCTAGAGTTCATCAAAGAGGTGGGGGTACTCTGATCTCATACATGCTGCGTCCTCCCATGAAGCCATAACCTCATCATAACAATCCCACTAGACCCTAACCTAGTCTAGCTCTTGACCTCGAAGGGCCAGCGTCCGGCGTGCCAAAATGCGAATGGGCTCCAAAGCTAGCTGCCCGTCCGACTCCACCTGCAAAGCATCCCAATCTAAAATGTGAGACTCATCATAGATATATTTTCTCAAAACTGATACATGAAACACATTGTGGATGCATGACGGGCTAGGTGGCAATGCTAAACGGTAGGCAACTGGTCATATCCTCTCAAGGATCTCAAATGGTCCTACAAAGTGAGGTGTGATCTTAGAACCCTTTCCGTAACAGATTGGACTCTTATGCGGTCGCACTCTCAAGAATACTTTGACTCCAACCAAGTAGCTACGATCTATCCTCTTTGCATCAACATATTTCTTTTGTTTATCCTGAGCCTCTCTAAGTCGCTACCTAATCAAATCCACCCGTTGTTCCATATCTTGAACTATCTCAAGACCAATAGCAACTCTGTCCTCTATGCAATCCCAACTCAAGGGTGTCCTACAAGGCTTGCCGTATAATGCCTGGTAGGGTGGCATCCCCAAGGAAGAATGATGCCCATTGTTATAGGCAAACTCCACTAAGGGAAGATACTCCTCCCACTGGGTCTGATGATCCATGATGTACATGTGAAGCATATCCTCTAACACCTGATTGACCCTCTTTGTCTGACCATCTATTTCTGGGTGATAGGCTATACTGAAATTGAGCTTAGTGCCCATAGCTGCCTGTAATGACTTCCAAAAGGAAGAAGTGAAAAGAGAATCCCTGTTAGAAATAATCTTGCAGGGCACGCCATGAAGTCTAACAATGTCTCGCAAGAACACCTGTGCTACTACTAGAGCTGTGAATGTAGTACAGACTGGTGAAAAGTGAGCTACTTTGGTCAACTTGTCAACTGTCACCAAGATAGCATCATGGTGATGAGAAGACATAGGAAGACCAATGATGAAATCCATGGATATAGTATCCCACTTCCACTCTGGTATAGCATGAGACTGGAGCAACCCACCTGGATGGTGGTGCTCTGCCTTTACTCTCTGACACTCGAGGCATCGAGCTACTATCTCAGCAATGAGCTGCTGCATTCCTGGCCAATGATATAACTGCCTCAAATTAGCATGCAAATTTTTAACTCTGGGATGCGCTGCATTAGGAGTTCTATGAGCCTCTGTGACAATGAACTTTCGCAACCCTCCGGAGGAAGGTACATAAATGCACCCTCTATGGCATAACAGTCCATCGGACTCCAAAGAATAATCCACATATTTCCCCTCTAGAGTAACTTGAGATCGTATTACCTGACCAACCTCTGCATACCATCCATCCTCTGGCAAGTGCTGTAGTATACGGTCTCTCAAATCCGTGCCCATAGATATGGTGTAAACCTCATGACGTCTCCTACTCAAAGCATCTGCAACTATGTTTTCCTTTCCTTTGATGTAGTGAACGTCAAAATCATATTCGCACAAGAACTCCATCCATCTCCTCTGATGTGCATTAAGGTTTGGTTGAGTGAAGATGTACCGGTAGAACACTGATTCACCCTCCCTCTTAATGTTCTTGGATTCCAACAATTGGTATCAGAGATTTATACCTCGGAGGAAGTTTAATAGCTTGAGGGAGATCCTGAATCTGAAATCCATGGATATGGGTTTGGAAAAGCAACTTGAGATGGCACTTGAAGATTATGATGTTGAAAGGATGAAGAACTTGAAGTTACAAAATGAATTGAATTCTGCTCAGTAGTTCATTCTTGTCCTACAAGAGAGACTATCATCTATTCAAGCTAGGAGGAAGGAACTTTTGCAAAATTAGGATGATGAAGAGAAAGATGCACTCAAGGACCACTGTTAGAAGCTGAGTCAAAAGAACATGGATATGAGAAATGAAATGCAAGCTATAACTATGAGAATGTCTAAGGAGATTGAGGACCGGAAGAAAAAGGAAGAAAATCTTGTTGTATCTCTGAAGAAAAAATTTGAAGAATGTGGTAGGTTGGTTCATGAGAATGATATGTTGAGAACTGATTTAGTACAATCCTAGAGTAATGAGCAAGAGCTTGAGAGACAAATGATAATACTAAGAGACGATCTAACTACTGCAAGTGAGTATAAAGAAAAATTCAAGATTAGCTCAACATAGCTAGATGACTTATTAAAGAGATAAAAGTAGAATGGAGATTCCAGTGGACTTGGATTTGAACAAGGATAGAGTTTCGGTTCTACAAATGAAGATCAAAACCATAAGGCACCAGTAAGGCAGTTCAATGCTTATAAATTTAATGGTAGATGTTTTGTTTGCAATAAATCTGGTCACATGACTAGGCAATGTAGAAATAGAGCAAATCAGAACCCTGATTCTACTCCTAGTCAATGTTCTAAATGTAGTAAGTATAGTCATAAGATAGAAGATTGTAGAATGAATGCAAAATGTTATGCATGTAGAAAATTTGAACATATGGCTAATCAGTGCAAGTCAAGCAATTATACTGGTTTTAGCAAATCAATTCAAAAGAATAATGTTACATGTTATGCATGTAATGAGTTTGGACATATTACTAAATTTTGTAGAAGAAGAAATCCACCGGTTGGTAATGGAAGATAAAATGAGAAAGGAAAATAAAAGGTTAATGAAATCTGGCAAGATCATACCCACAGATGGGTCAGGAAAACTAAAGAACAATCTATAGATCAGAATGCACCGGTTACTTATCCGACAGAGAAGGTTTCTCCTACACTGATAGGTAGCTCATTCGGTAACTGAGGCAGATGCCTTAGGGGTAGGCAAAAAATCATGAAGATGTTGCATATGCCCTAGGAAGAGGTTCTGGAAGATGTTCCAGACATTGGAGATGCTTATCCGACATGGATATGTTTTATTCAAGATCTGGTATCTTCCACTAGAAATCATTAATGTCAATGAAAGATTAGGTGTTTTTTTGGAGGATAAAAGGTTGAATCTACTTCATTTTTTATCACCTTGCATTCAGAGTGATTAAGAGAGATTATGAGTGATTAAGAGTGATTTAGAGTGATTAAAGATGATTCGGTGTGATCAGATATCTTCTTGAGTGATTTCACCAATGATTGGAAGAAGTCTTTAGGGTTTTTCACCGGAAGCGATTCACAAGTATTTTTATTTAATCATGGAAGTGGGATCATCATCTATACCTATCTTTGTTGCAAATCTAATTGTAGTTGAGGTCAAGGACCATCCCAGGCTAATTTTCAAGTGGTATCTACATGTGGCTACCCTGGAAGATTCGGTTGGCACTTTTTCCTATGTCCTGGAAGGAGTTGTGTATGTCGAAGATGTAAGAGCTTACATCCATTGTCACATTAAGGATTTGGGAACAACTAATATGAAGGGCATGTACATGAGTGAGCTAATGGGAGATTTTGGAAAGGTTAAACCTGAATACAAGAACATTGAGAATTTAGGGTTTACCGGTATTTTGGATATTCCAAAATTTGAAGATCAAATCGTTAGACATGTTTTGAGAAAAGTCCATGGATATTTTATTTGGTTAGATAGACCATATAAGATTACAAAGGAGGCCATTAGGGAAATCATTGGTTTACCACAGGTTGGGCAACATCCAAATAATAAGGTTTCTAATGATTATATCAACAAGATTACCAATGCAACATCAGACAGGCAATCTATGAGAATAAGCACTATCATCGACACAGACATTAGATTCGGTAGCATGGTCATCGGTTATAAGGTAACATAATCAAACCAATAGAATTATGTTTCTAGCTCCTACATTTTCATAGCTTACAAGGTGATGAGAGAAAATGAGATTGGATCTATGTGGTTGGATGTTGGATGAATTCTTGATAAACCTAGGAAAGATTAAAGGAGAAAAGAAAGGAACTTTCTAGTATGGTAACCTAATTGTCTATTTAATGCTATTTTTCATGAATGACACTCCCAGTTTTGGGAAGAGACAATGGGCATTTGATATCCTGGTAGGAAGGCAGCTAAAACAGTCAATTGCTACATTGGGTAGTAAAAGGGATGACAAAGTATGGGGATATTTTAAGTCATTCCAGAAGGCTATGAAATCTAGAGAAAGGGTTCCTAAGCATATTGTTGAGAAATACTCAACTGACATATGCTTCATGGTGAAGAAAGATGAAACACCATGGAAGCAGTCGAACCCCTGAAGATCTGGATTTAGGAGATGGGCTATGAAGTGGATACATATATTTTAGATGCTTATGCAAAAATGTTCATTGATGCACCTATTGATGAAGCTGAGAATCCCTGTGGTACTGCAAAGCAAAAGACATAAGAGGTTGAAACTGAGTTCAACTGGAAGAAGAAAGAGAAGTAGGAAGGTAAGGCAAGTAAGTTTATAGAAAAAGTTTCACAGGACATCAAAGCATTGATTAATGTTGTCCTAGAGAAAGGCAGAAAGAGAAAAGAACCAGATGTATTCATTGAGTCTATTATAGTAGAGTCTACATCTAAGGATGACACACCCCTAGCTTTGAAAAGGGTTATAATGAAGAAAATAAAAGAAACCAAGGTAGAGGCTAAAAAGCAACCGGTGAGGAAAGTTGCATTCAAGTTACCAGCATAGAAGCAAGCACCAAAAGTAACACCTTCAGCCCCATCCGGTACTGGTAGAAGGAAGAAGAAGGGAGACATCGATTTGGCAATTGAATCTGGTAATGTAACTATCATTCCACTAAAAACTTGTGCAGAGTTAGTTAATGAGATTACTAAAGATGGTATGTTAATGAATGTGCAGTTTTATTATGAACATTTAGAGGATGATGAACAAAGAGAGGTAGAGGAAGGAGTATTGTTATATTTGGATATTTATAAGAAATCCTTGATAGAAATTAAAAACCAAATACCGGTAGAATTGTATGATATGTTAGATGCTAGGAGACTATCTACAATGTGAGAGGACAAGCATATTAAGATACAAGAGTTGTTATTTTTTTGTGTTTCTATTGCTCTAGAGGAAATAGATAGGACACTTGAGGTGGCAGATAGGAAAATATTTAACAGCAAACATAGAATAACCAGTCTTATGTTAGGAAGGGTAAATGATATAATCAAGGAGACCCACAAGGCATGGGTTAAGTTCTTTGAAGAGAACCATGGCTTTTATACTTCACCAATTATCTAAGAAGGGTACTGTGGACACCCCGATTGAAGGAAAAGGAAAGGGTATTATGGGTACTTCACCCTCAATTTTGGAAAACATTAAGATAGTGTAAATTAAGCCCCTAGTAGATACAAATGTACAAGAAAATGTTGATATACCGACAAATATAGAGAGTAAAACTTTATAATGTATAGGATACTAATGTTGAGGACAATAGTACTCTGGATATAGATGTACAAGATGAGGTTACAGTTCCTAGGGAGGAACTGACAGTTACTAAGACTACACCAAGTGGTGAAGCCACCGGTGCAAGTGAGGAAACTATAAAGGATAAAAAATCAAAAGAGAAGAAAGAGGAATCTAGCAAGGAACTAGTAGTGAGTCCATCACTATTGTCAATTAACACCTTGCAGGTTGAAAAGAAAAATATAACTGAGATGAGTACTATTGAACTCATGATGATGGGTACACAGAAATTGATGGAGGGATCTATGGATAAAGGAATTATTGATCAGTCTATCACTATTTTTTATAGACTAGTCATAGAGTGAAAGATTGACAAAGAAGCGAGCCCATTTGGCAAGCTTAAGAAAATTATAGAGCACATTTCAATGGATTTTCAATCCTTGCAAAAAATTTCAAACCTGAAAGCACTGGAGAGGTTCACACAAGCAAAAAGAGCTACATTTGATCAAGTGATTGAGTCTGAGAGGAAGAAGACTAATGAAAGGTTGAAATTAATAGACAATTCTTTAAAGCAGTGTACAAATATTTACAGGGTATGTTGTAACATAGATGTACTTACAGTTAACCTAGATAGAGGATTAAGGAATTTCAAGATAAAATTGCAGTTATAGCCACTTATTTTGATGGATTGAATTCATTGACTACATCCATTGATGGTCAAATTTTAATTTTGGAAGCCCAATTTTTTGTTCTTGAGATAGAAAAAGACAAAATAATAAGAAGAGCCAAAAGTCTTAGAGGCTTGGTGAGTCTCTAGTTGGATTCACTCAGTGTACATAAGGAGTGTATGGATATGGTTGGTAAGCCCACACCAGCAAAGTTAAGTGAGAAAGAGTCATTTTCTCATATACTAAATGGACTTGTATCTATTTCTAACACTTTCAAATTTGGTTGGGATACTTATCTTGAGATATTGGAGAAGGCTTATCCAGAAATTTTCAAATTTGTTAAGCTCCGATAAGGTATTTTGGGGATATTCATTGTATAGTCTTTTCATTCTTCGTCCCAATTTTAGATTTTTTGTAATCTTTTTGGAAATTTTTGATGGCATTGATGTCAAAGGGGGAGTGATATAGATGTTAAAAAGAAAAAGGGAGTTGTATACATTAGGGGGAGTATAGGTGGGGATATGCAGATATAGAGTATTTTTTATTATGATCATAGATGAATATCCAGCTCAAGGGGAGTAGGCTCAGGATGAAATCGTCAAATGAAACCATGATCATTTTTCACATGAGTGTTGCCATAAATGCCAAAGGGAGATGTTGTTGGAAGTTGACACTCAATTGGTTGATTTAATTATGTTGTCATTGATGGAAACATGGTATCTTGTTCTGGCTTCATGTTTTGGTTTAGTTGTGTACCAGTAGGCACTTCACCGACACCGACAGGTTTAAAGGATTTCTTTGGTTACCAGAAATGCAAGCCAACATGGTTTATAATAAGGTTATCGGTATTGGAGGTCGACATCTCTTGGATCCAGCATCATAAATTGTTTTTGATATTCATGTATTAATGTTATCTAGCCAACATGTATATTGATATTGTAATTATCTTTGTAACCTGACATAAGGCATGATAAATTGTATAGGGTATATAGGTTAGTTGATTAGATCATTTTGATAGATGTGGATATGATAAGGATGCAAATATATATTAGGAAGGATATAGTGAAGGAGATGTGAAATATATGAGAGAGATCATGTATGTGAGGATATTTTTGTAAAGGGATATTCTGGTAAAGGGTTTAGGGTTTTAGACCAGAATAGATAGAGCTTAACCAAAACTATATTCTAGCATAGAAGATGATATCTTCACAATTCACTCATTTCTCCAGATTGTAGTCTGGATTTATATGTAGTCAATGAGGATCCTTTTGTGATTGAGCAGTGTGCTTTAGGTTGTAAGCTTTCTTGCAAGTGCGGCCCCCTATATTTTCTAATATCTCTTCATATATCCAGTGAATTCATATTGTGGGTAACAAATTCCATCGTGGTTTTTCCTCTTTGAGGTTTTCTACGTATAATTTTGTGTGTTATGGTATTACTTCTTTCAATTCTATATGTACTGGTATACCAGTTGGTGTATGCATGTTTTAATAAGGTTAAAATTAATCATACTTGTAGAACACTGATTCACCACCCCCCCCCCCCCCTCTCTCAGTGTTCTTGGATTCCAACACCTACTAGTTTGCAATCTTCCATGTTGAAAGTCTTCAACACCTCTTTGATATACTTGGTCTGACAAATAAAAATACCACTATCTAGTTGTTGACCCTGTAAGCCAATAAACAACTTTATTTCACCGATTAAAGACATTTCAAATTCCTTTTTCATTATATTAGAAAATTCCATACACATATAATCATTTCCACCAAAAATTATGTCATTAACAAACACTTCTACTATCAACATCTTGTCTCCATCAATCTTTAAATAAATGTTGTTGTCCTCACTGGTACGTTGGAATCCAATTTTGATCAAATGTGCATGTAATCTCTCATACAATGCTCTTGGTGTCTTCTTTAGACCATATAGTGCTTTGTGCAATTTACACACCATGTCCTTATCATCAGTCGAGGAAAATCCATCTGGTTGTTCAATGTATACTTCTTCTTCTAGAATCCCATTTAGAAAGGTTGACTTGACATCCATTTGGTAAACTTTGAATCCCTTATACGCAACAAATGTCACCAACATCCTTACTCCTTCTAATCTAGTAACAGGTGCAAAATTTTCACCATAATACTCACCTTTTTCTTGAGCATACCCTTTGCAGACTAACCTTGCCTTGTTTCTTACAATCTTTCCTTCTTCATCCAATTTATTCCTAAAGACCCATTTTGTTCCAATTACATTCTTACCCTCTGGTATAGGAGCAAGTGACCATGTCTGATTCTTCTCAATTTGATCTAATTCTTCATTCATTACATTAACCCAATCATCATCCTTTAGTGCTTCCTTAACTTTCTTGGGTTCAATTATAGATATCAAACATGAGTTCTCTCGGATCTTCCTCCTATTTTGTACACCTGCATTATTATCACCAATTATCTACTATTGAGAATGGTTCAATCTGACATATCTAGGTACGACATGTGTCAGTTTTGCATCTTCTTCATCAGGTTCTTCATCTTTTTCCTCACTATCATCCCTTGTCGGTTGGGCATCCAATTCTGCAATCGTCGATTCTTCATTATTCTTTGCTTCTAGTTCAATGATCACAAACTTTTCCTCATTGTCATCCTTTTCAGGTTTTGATTTGCTTGTACCTTCAAACTTATCAGATACATCATCAACTTTTACATTAACACTTTTAACAATTTTCTTAGTTCTCTTTGTTGTAACATTTATATGCCTTACTCTTAGAAGAGTAACCAAGAAAAAATCCCTCATCATATTTTGCATCAAATTTCTCAATGTAGTTATCTCTCTTAATAACCATTGACTTTCAAAGATTTTAAAATAACTTACACAAGGTGTTTTTCCATACCATAGCTCATTGGGTGTCTTATTGTTACCTCTCTTTACAAGTACCTGGTTTAAAGTGTATACAACAGTATTAACCGCTTCTCTCCAAAAAATTTAAATGATTTGAATTTATTAAATGCTTTTGATTTCCCTCTCAAAAATGTCACCCACATCATTTTAGAATAGTCATCGGTGAAGATCATGAAATACCTACCACTGTAATAACTCTTTGTTCTCGTAGGGCCACAGAGATCAGTATGTACCAAATCTACAACATTCTCAGAAATACAATTCTTGCTCTCTAAATAAATAGAGGTCATCTTACCGATTTGACAATTTTTGCATATCACACTATCTAGTTTGACAAGTTGGGGTAATCCTCTTACAACACTTGACTTGCTTATCTTAACCAAATTATCAAAATTAACATGACAACATCTTTTATGCCACAACCAATTGTCTTCCATTCTTGCAACCAGACAATTATTAATATTACTATTCAAATGGAATAAGTTACCTCTAGTTTTCTTCCCGGTAGAAATTAGTTCACCATTACCTCCAAGAATTCTATAGACTCCACTTTTAAACTCAAAAAAATAACCTTTATCATTAAGTTGACCAACACTTAAAGATTATGCTTAAGACCATCAACCCAAAACACATCATCAACATTACTCTTCCCATTTAGAGAAATTGAACCTTTACCTTTCACCATGCAAGGAGAGTTATTTCAACATCTAACAACACCTCCATCAAATTCATTAAGGGTTATGAACTTAATTTTATCTCCAATCATGTGGTGTGAGAAGCCACTATCTATAATCCATTCATCACTATTCTCCATATGAGATACTAGTGCCTTTTCATTTGACAATCCCTCCTTCACGACTACAAACACAATTTATTCATTGTCATCTTCTTCTTCCGACTCCTCATCGGTCACACCTTCATCTACTGCAACATAACAATGTTTCTTTTCCTTTCCTTTGAATCTTCTAAACTTCTCTTTCTTATTGGTGTTAGGGCAGTTAGCAGCAATATGATCAATTTTACTTCAAGAACACTTCAAAGGTAGCTTTCCTTTATACTTACCAATACCTCTTGGAAATCTCTTTGCTAACAGTGCCTCAATTTCCATCACTTGATCTTCATTGTCTTCATTTCCCTAGTTACTTCCATGACTTGTCTTGCACTCATGATTTTGATATATATCTTTTCCTTTTCTTGCAGATGAACCAATAACAAAATCTTTAAAGGAAGATTCAGTAGATTTTGTCACACTATTGTCAAAACTATTTAACTTAAAAGTTGTAAGCTTACCAATCAATGAATCAACAATTACCTTATCCTTTGAAATAGATCTAAGTTCTTGGATTGCCGATACCCTTATAGCATACTGAGGTTGAAGATTTCTAAGCATTTTACTTACTATTACATCATCTTCTATTTTAGCTCCTGCACTCTTTATGCCACCAACAACTTCTTTGATTCTCTAACCATACTATGCAATATTCTCTCCTTCAAGCATTCTCATGTCATCGAACTTTCCTCGCAAGCTTCCCTCTTTGGCCCTTTGAACATGCTCATCTCCTCCATAGATTGTCTCTAACTTTTCCCAAACCTCACCTACAATTTCTAATCCTTGAACATCAATATATTTTGAATCAGATAAAGTAATTGCAATAGCTTCTAGGACTTGCATGTTATCTTCCCACTCTCTAAGTTGATCCAGTGTCAAGGGAGTAGTAGTAGGAGTATCATATGTTATTTCAACTTTCTTCCAATATTGTGCACCAATACCTTTGATGGAGATCTTCATTTTATCTTTCTAGATCTTGTAGTTATCCTTGTTGAACTTAGGACCCTCTTTCTTCATTATCTTGACTTTCTCAAAATCCTTTCCTCAAGCGGTTAGGCTTTCTACACACAGAGGACCAAATCTCTGATACCAATTGTTAATCTTATGAGGATCTAGTTAATATTGAGATTGGGGGTGAATCAGTGTTAAGACCAATTGAAAATTTAAACCCAAAATCAAACTTATATCAGATCTGAAACCATTTAATAAATATGTCAACTTCTTTAATCAAATCTAACAACCTCTTTATCATATTTGCTTAACACATTAATCAAATCATTTACCACAACTATCAATACTCTCACCACCAAAGAAATCATATAAACTTGATCATTTACCAACTCATTAACCTTATCAATCACATCAAATACTTTCTCAAACAACTCCTTATCAGTACCGGTAACCTCTAATAAACTTCTAATAAAACATCATAACCGGTGTCTCAGAAATAATGCATGAAATAAAACATAACCAAGAACATCACATGAAAAAATTCCACACATGAACACCTTAAGTTTTTGACGTGGAAACCCAAATGGGGAAAAACCACGGTAGGAGTTGGCACCCACAAATATTTGTACTCTTTTGAATTATGTCGAGTTAGGATCTTAGCCCTATTTGGAGCTTACAAGATGCCTGGTTAGGAGCAGACCCTATTAGGAGTCACCTAGTTAAGAGATTTGCCTAGCAACCCGGTTAGGAGCTTGATGATCTATTAGGGTCAACCTCATCAGAGGATTTAATATTTTTTTGAGAGCTGTCCTGTTAGGGGATTTAAATGTTTAAGGCCTGTTAGGAACTACCTATTGCGACTATTAGGGAACAATAGTAAGAAAATGATTTATTACTTGCACTTCTCTACTTGCTTGATGAGATCCAGTTATACACAACACTCTGCAACTCTCAGGAAGGTCTCACACTTCACTTGGATGACTTAATACATTCTTTAAGACCACCGACATCATAAACATCAACTATGTCTTCCTAAATAGCCATCTCAAATAGGTCTGCCACTAAACCCTAATTACATCATGAATTTACAATTCAAATCATAACAGATCATGACAGATCATTATATAGATCATTAAAACAAATTACAATGCAATATCAACCATTGGTTGATCGTAACCCATCACGAAAATCTGGTCTGTACCAAAGTCAAACCCTCAAAACAATCTACTAAGAGTTTCACTTATTCCCAATAAATTCTTCCTTAAATCTTTCCAAAATAAAAATTAAATCTTTCATGTGGGTTGTGTCATGTTACCAATGTCATGTTGACTCATCGTCGATCACCATCATAATAGAAATCATTACCGGTTTGATGATTTCTTCACCACTCTTAAACCCTACTAAAACCTTAGCAAAACTTCATCAGAAATTTGAAACATGCCTCCTGGTAATCTTCACAAGTTTT
This sequence comes from Cryptomeria japonica, assembly GCF_030272615.1. Taxonomy (NCBI): domain Eukaryota; kingdom Viridiplantae; phylum Streptophyta; class Pinopsida; order Cupressales; family Cupressaceae; genus Cryptomeria; species Cryptomeria japonica. The sequence goes on along the minus strand of NC_081405.1, from coordinate 266,760,102 downwards.
AGTTTTGGTCAAATACATATTTCCATGATACAAGTTCACCATCCAAACTTCAAATCACCAATCATCGCCGATCGACCGATTCAATCAAAACATCTATGTTTTACTAGTTAAAGTCCTATTTCATAGACTTTAGTTCTCTGTCGGTAAACCCTATCTTCTGGTAAATTGGATCACTTAGATGACAAAACAAAACATCAGGAAAATCATTTGACAACAATTTCCAACAATGACAACACAAATAACTGATCATGCCATCTAATCATAGAATATCAATCTCTTCATCACAAATAGACTCTCATCCTTTACCAGTACAGTCATCCATCTTCAACTGCATCACCTCATTTGCATTAGTTATGCCAAATGCCAATAGGAAGAGGTACATTCATATCTCAAAGTAAGTATGTGAAGGAATTGCTGAAGAAGTTTGAGTTAGATGACTCCAAACCGGTTGGAACTCCTATGGTGACTGGTTGTAAATTGTCTAAAAATGATGAATCTCTAAAAGCTAATTATAGTTTGTACATATCTATAGTTGGTGGACTACTATATCTTACTCAAATTAAGTCTAACATTATGCATTTTGTGTGTATGGCTGCTAGATATCAATCCGATCCAAAGGAGAGTCATGTCACTGTTGTTAAGAGGATATTCAGATATCTAAAAAGAACTATGGATTATGGTTTATGGTACCCGAGGAGTGATGATTTCATGTTGTGTGCCTACACTAATTTTGATTGGGATAGTGATGTAGATGACCGAAAGAGCACTACCAGTGGAGCATTATTTTTTGGTAAGAAGTTGGTTTCATAGGCTAGCAAGAAACAAGATTCAGTGTCCTTATCTATTGTTGAAGTTGAGTACATTGTTGCTAGTAATTGCACTTGGGTGGTTTGGATGAAGCAAATGTTGAAAGATATCAGAGTTATACATGATCATCCTACTATTATTTATTGTGATAATTCCAGTTCTATCAACATGTCAAAGAATCTGGTGCAACATTCAAAGACTAAGCATATATCAATCAAATATCATTAGTTGAGAGAACAAGTGAGTGAGGAGAAGGTGAAGCTGGAGTATGTATCTACAAAGGAACAAATAACTAATATTCTCACTAAGCCTTTGTCTATAAATAAATTTGTCTATTTAAGAGACAAGTTAGGGATATCCACCCCTCTTGATGAGAACTAGATGCATTGAGTTGCATCGATTTGGTGGATTTCAGAGCCTTATCTTTCTATCTGGATTGGTGAGTTGGTGTTTCTCCTCTATTGGAGTAGTTTGTTGACTTAGTTGTGTGTCACACGAGGAAATAATTCATGTTTTTGTTTTTGGAGAGAGTTTGGTTATATGTTTTGAGATATTTGGCATTGTTGTAAAAGGGGGAGAAAGATCATGTGAAAAACTACTTAGAGGGAGCTTGTTGTTGATATCTTCTTTATTTACATTAACTATTTTTCACATTCATATATTGTCATCTATGCAAAAGGGAGAGATTGTTGGATATGGTTGTTCATTGTTTCTACTAGGATATTTTATTGTCATCGATGTCAACATATTCCTATGATTTATTCCGGTGTGATTGGGAAGATTTTCTGATCCAGTTTTGTAGTTTGGTTTTGCCAATCACTATTTTGTAGAGGTTGATATTTCCTCTAGTATATTTTGGTGTGATAAGATCTTGTGCTAAGACTTTGGGATATAATTTGGTTGGTCTTATGTATCTTCATTTCAAATGGTTCATGATTTGGTACTATGCAAGTTATCTTTCTTCATGATAGTTATTGATTGGTTGTGTTCTTGGGTTTCTAGACATTGACCGATGAATATTTGAAAAGTGGTGTTGGTGCAACTGTTCCAAATGATTCTAATGTTCCTATTGGTTTTAGTCATTTCATATTTGTTTTGATGGTTTGCATTGATTGTTGTGTGATTTTTTGGTAGTTTTCATCAACTGGTATTGATTTTCATGTTATGTGGTATTTCTGGTGGTGTACTAGTGTGTTGTGGTTGATCTTTGCATGATTTTTGACAGAGTTGCTCATTTGGAAATTTGAATTAGGTCCATGTTATTATATGAAAATAATTATATTGGTCCGGTGGTCGATCTTTGTATCGTGTGATGTAATTTTGTAATTGAGGGTTGAAGGTTTAGCTGACCTTGTTATCAAGGTTGATAAATTGTATATAGGTGGTATTAATGTAGTTTGGGTGTCGATGTTTTATCTACATTATCAAAGAGTGGTGTATGTGTGAACAAATAGTTTATCATTTGGTGTTGAGGTTGAGGTGAGATTGGTGTTGCAAAGTAGATAATTGTTCTTAACCGAAACTGTAATCGAGCATTTGGAGATGCTATTCTTTCATTTCATTTCTTCAAGATTATAGTCCAAAGCTTGTTATAATTCATTGAGACTTTCCTAAGGGTTGTAGCCTTTAGTGGCATTATATTTGAGCAGTGAGCTCTAGGCAGTGTGCTTGAATGCATGTGCATTCCCCATTGTAATATATTCACATACTATTGCAGAGTATCATCTTACTGTGGGTAGGTTCCCACTATGGTTTTTCCTTTAATCAGGTTTTCAACATCAAAAATCTTGGTGTTGTGTATTGTTCTTATTTGTTTATTGCTGCAATTTGTTTGATCTATGGTTGTGCTTAAATTTTTATATTACAATGAAGACTAATTCACCCCCCCTTAGTCTTCCTTCATTGCTACTGCTAACAATATTGATAGAAGTCATGATCATTACACCAAGCTTGCTTGAATGGGCCAAACTTGTAGGGTTTGACTTCATATAGCACCATCACATTGGATTGGAATAGCTTCTCAAGAATAGATTCAATGGGCTCCTTCAAGGGAGTGTAATTTCACCTATGATTATTGTTCCCTAGTGAATGTTGATTATTAGATTGAACCATGTTTATTGAGACAATGTTATTATCATTAGATTGTATTGTCCCCTACTAGGATATTACCTCTTTCCCAATGAACTATTACACACTATTATATGTTTTTTATATTTGAATCTATACATCTTAAACTTCTTCATGAATTAGTAATCATAACACATTCAACATTCATTACATTAAGTCCTTCCTTAACTTCTTCTCCAATCCTAATGAGGGATGGGGATTTATTGTCATAGGTAATTGATACCACCTACAAGGAGGATCCTTCAAGGCCCAGGACTATGTCCCTAACCATCTTGGTCTCACCATCACTTATGATGGGTTTACTCGCCTTTCCCTACACACAACAAACCTATCTGCCCATTGTATATTAAATTAATTAAGATTAGGTCTCTAATATAATAGCATGTCATGTGTTATGAATGCACAAGTACATCAATTAAATTAAATATGCATTTGATATTTTCTAAAATATGTCTTTTTATAATACTCCCTTTGGAATTGCTTTTATATCATATTAACTAATATATATGTATACATCTTAAATTATATTGTATATTCATTGATTATTCCTATTATGATAGAATATATAAATTTATTATATAATTCCTTAGATTTAGTTTATATCAACTTATTCATATATGTATCTTATCTATGTTTGTGTATTCATATATTTTGATTATTAAATGGAATGCATAACATAACAAATACATATTAATTCATATTGGAGAATTCGTTTAGTATCAATCAAATAATATGCACATGTAGAAAGATAACATACCAATCTATAGTGATACATATTACTCCAAATATGTAATTCAATTTCCTAAGATATGCTTCTGAAACTTCCATTCTCCTTTTGAACTCCCCTTCCCAAATGAATCAAACTCCATCTTATACAATAGGAAAGGATTGTGTTCTAAAAAATATGCCTTATGTCCCGTTGGAGCTTAAAATTGCAGGTTACCAAACTCTAAGAGGATGCCAAGGTCTATGATCAAGTTAGGCAATTAATTTTGGCCAGCTAACAGAATGATCAATTTGATCTTAATTCTCTTCTCTTATAGTTATGCCAAACCAAGGTAGGTATACCTTATCACCAACTTTCCTTATATGTGTTATAACTAGCCAATGATATTTAAGCATATTATATTACAATATTCCTTGCTTAGGTCACTCTTTAAATGGCATGAAAGTTAAAATGACCTTATTTCTCTATTCCTAATCCTACTTCAATAAAATAAAACAAATAGTTTGATTGAATTCTGAATATGTAATTGTGACCAGTGCCTTATCAATTACTGGGTGCAGTGTCAAATGAATCCACTCCCAATCTTCTTCTTATTGGACAATTTTTAATTTCACACCTAATGTGAAGTTGTGAATTATTATTTTCTGTTATGCTATGATTTAATTTGTTTACAATGATTTCCATGCATGCATTTAATCTTTCCTTGAAAGAAGCAAACACAAAAATCCTTGATATAGTAGACTGAAATAATGAAATAACCACTATGCATAAGGAATATCTGAACAATCTTTAATTAATTTAATCAAAATAATAAATTGAAAAAAACAAGAATCGACAATATTCGATACACTATATAAAAGATAAAAGCCAGCTGATATCTTGATTGCAGAAGTATTAAAGAGTTTTTTCATATATCATTCATGAAACAAATGATCTTCCTTTTATATGGAAAGATAATTCAAACTTAACACATCATGTCTTTTTGAAAATAAAATATAACTTAGTTACAAAGTGTAACTAACTAAACAAGTATTTAAATGGTTCAAAAAGAACAAATTAACTACCCCTAGATGGTCTATGTATTCTTTCTCTTTATAAGTATCAATATTTGAGACAAAATGTATCATTACATATTCCTTTTTATAGAGCCAATTCAAGATGACCTTCATGTTATCAAGGACATGGTCTATTGGCCATTTGGAGGAATCAATTATGTGTTGCATTGATGTTTTGTCATTGATGTCAACACTAGCTATTTTGGCTACTTTACCGGTGTTCAACTCAACAATATGAATAATAACTCTAGTTGAAGTCTCAACCCGAAGTTTGGACATTCACTTTGTAAAGTCACTATTTCTATAGCTAGTGTCCATTTGATTGTCAACCCAAGGACGTAGTACTTGAAATGGGTTTGCACTATATATGCACTAAGTTCCTGCAATAGCTACCCTGCATTACTGCAACAACAAACATCTATGTGGTAAAGGTAAGCAATAATTGAAACTATTGAAAGGCTACAGGAAAACTTTTGCATTAACATAAATTCATTCAAGCAATACTGGCTAAGTTCAATGCTGCCAAACAAGAATTACTTTGTTTTGGTTTGGTTGTAGGAACAACCAATGGATTTGTTTCCAATGGATGTAGGAATAACCAATGCAATAATGTCTACTACAGCTAAAGAAGAAAACTAATTTTAACAAAGGCATAGGAACACTAACCAAGTGGCCCCCCTTGGATGAGTTCTTCTAGGGTTCCCAAAAACAACTCTAAGTGCTCAGAATAACATATCTTTATTCATTATTCTTCGGAAGTCATTACATGATTCAGAATCAAAAGAAACTCAAAATACATGCAACTTTATTTCTAAAATCCTCTGCTCTGCTTCTTGTCTTTTCTATCTAGCCTACAAAAAGATATAAAGACCTTTATTTAAAATAAAAAAAATACAACCTACTACACAAATCACACCTATAAGAAGAGGCAGATAACTAATCAAGAAAGGAAATAGTCAGAGTTAAGTCACTGATAATGTGGATCTAAACCGAACCACGCTCGTAACACATCGTGGCAGTATTTACAACACTAATGTCCACTTGAGTAAGACATCAATAAGCATTGCACAATTACTTTTCCTCTGTTGATCCTTATGCTCATCAACATTTCTATTGATTCAATCTTTCAGTCACCTCCTTGAATATCCCTTTCTGCAACTGGCGTGACAGGAGAGTCTTCTCAGCAACATCAATTTATTCCTACAATTAAAAAGAAAGAACATACAAGAACGTACACATCTATTTTAATTAATCAAAACATCTATTAATTTCACACATGATATTTCCTAAGACAATCCTCATGACAACAGGAATGAATAACATGGTTGCAGGAAGAAACTGGCAAAGGCAAAACATGTTTTAATAGGTTCAGGCTAACATCTCAAATACATATAGTCAACTTTTGATACATAATTACAATTATGTAAATAAAAATATGAGAAAAACTTAAGAGTTCTGGGGATAAAAATATGCTAATGTCTCAACTCATCATGCCCCCCAACTTTAAGGTCTTGCTGATCCTCCAACAAGAGGAAAATTCATGATTTTGGCACTAACTCTTAAGTCACCAACAGTTCCTTGACCTGTTCCTCCTGAAGGTAAATTCCAATAAAACCCTTTCATCTTTTCTAGTCTGAACCATTTGGCCTCCTCTGTAGCTGTTTCATAGGGGTGATCTATAACCTTACATCCCAACAATGGCCACATAAGTATAGGGGGCTGAAAGATCAAAGGTAACCAATCATTGGTTTTCATCCTGCCCAGTTGGATATATTTAGGGGCTCTTTGCATAGCTGCATGAAAATTTGGCAGTGAATGAGGTTCTCCTTGTTTCAATTCTTCTAGCAAATTATTCCAGCGCTGAGTTAGGCCTTCAATTGTGACTGCACTTTCATTTTGAACTAAATTCTCATATGCTTGGAATATTTCTTCCCTTATTGGCAACACTTGATTCCTCACATCTTGCCTTACTAATAGCTTATGCCATTCATAATAGAGAGCTCTTGGCTCTTTTACTTCCTTCCTCAGTGTCAATGGACAATCAAATTCAATATACCTATGTATTCTGGCCTGTGCTCCCATGTTGATCTCATTTTGAATTCATGACATTAAGGATTTTATGTGGATATCACCAATGTATAACAAGGGATTCGACTCACTGTCAGAAGTTACAACATATTTATGCAAATAAAGCTCACATAATAATTTTTTCATGACTACTGGGGAAGTCTGATAGGCATCATAAAATTCTTCAGGGGTTTCTAAAGAAGGGCTAAGGTCCCTGACAATGTGGTTTAATTTAAAATTTAAATACTGCTCTTTCAAATGCAGAGCATAAACTCTTGGCGGTGCCCTACATTGCATTAACTCAGGGACCATACTAGTGATTGTATCAACTTTGGCTTCTAATTCTTCAATTTTATTATCCCTTTTTGCAATTTCCTTCTGTTGTTTGTCAATAATCCCCTGTAATTTAGCCCTCTCTATCTCCCATTGCCTATAAAATGTTAATACAATAGATAAACTGTTGAGGGATGATGGAGGTCTAATAGTTGTTACCTTAGGATGTGGAATTTCTTCAATAGGTTCCTCAAGTTGTTCTGCCACATATGCCAGACTTGAAAGTTTGTCAACATCATCCTCCTAAATTTCAACCTCTGTTGGGCTCTCTTCTTCTGACACTTCCACTGAAATAACCTCTATTGCATCACCTATTGGATGAACTTTTTGGGTAGTACTCCAATTTCTTCTTGCATGAACCTTTGGAGTGGCTGCAAGAATAGTTTCTACCTATGGCTTTGCTGCAGGAACATTTCTCTTTGGTCTATGCCTCTTGGCTACAGGGGGAACTTGAGTTGCCTATGGCGGAGCCATAGGTTCATCTTCTGCATTAATTACTTCTAATTCCTTCCCTTTTCTTTTAGAAGATGTCGCTTCTCTTTGAAAAGAAGTGGAGGGTTGCCCCATGTTTGTCTCAACCATCTCTTCCTCCATAATAGTCGCATCTCCTTTGGCGATGAGTGATTCATTCTCTATAGAAATTATAGGAGAAGAGAGTTCTCCCATTTCTTCCTTTTCAACTGCTAACTCATCTGCAATAGGAGCATCCTCAACCCTAAACTGCAATATGTCTTCAAATTCCCCCCATTCCATTTATGAAACATCCCTAAGAGAACATTCTACCAAAAATTTTATCAAACCATGATGGCTGATAGAATGATTTCCATTCTTCTATGTTTCTTTGGCACTTGTGGAGATGAGGTGATATAAAAAGTTTGGAACATTCACTCTCCGACCATGCCGTAAATGACTAAGCAATTTGAAATAGGGTGAATGTAAATTTGAATACCTCCCTTCACAAGTTATGTACTTCATTACATACAAGGCCACTTGGGGCCATTCTGCTAGAAGAGATACCCTTCTGGTTCCTTGCTTGTCCACTATTAGAGGTCCATCTGTGGGGTGTGTAAATTCTGCTCTGGCACTTCTAGTATCCTTTGATTCTGGAAATAATTCTCCTTCCTGCAGCAACCCTGTAACCTCAGCTATCCGCTGCTCTATAGCAATGACCTTTAATCCTTTACCAATAGCCTCCCCTTCATTAAATGAATGCATAAACTCAGAGGAAATTTCTTCATTATAATCCATTATTTTCAAGAAGTAGAGAATCCAACCATGCTGCCAGAAATAATGCTCACAAAGAGCATCCTGAAGCAACACATCATGGATTATTGGTTCATGGCAGATAGGATCTCCACCCATTTCTTAATCTATTAATGTAGCAATATCTGCAGCTAAGAAATGAAGAACCAAAATACTCTACAGACTAAAAATTAAAACTTCCTTACCTATTTCCAAATTTGGCGGCAAAATTCATTACTTTCTTATGCCAAAGAATATCTCATTAAAGGAATGATGGCAAGCAATAAAATCAAGGTATCAAAAAGGATGAGTAATTACTAATTTTGGAAATCGGACCATGAAACACCACCCCCAACTTATTTTGGCACGTGTACACACATGCTGAAAGGATTTAGGGAAGTGTACGCAGATTTAGCAAAGGTAATAATCATAATGAAATCATAAATGCCTAATTAAAAAAAAATATGTACATACCTACAGTCGTGCGAAAAGAATGGCAAAATAAAATGAAATGACAGATAAAGAAATGAGATTGAGTGACATGGATGGAAAAATTTATTTATGGAGAATAATATTTCCTTAAGACATGGAAATATTGTTATGAAATGATGCTTGGATAATTATGAAGTGGCAGGTATGTTCGCTGTAGAGGTTGCAGGAACCTTACGTCTAATACTTTGTTCTATTGCAGAAGGAACTTGCCCAGTTGCTGCAGGAACATGTGTTTGATCCTTCTTAGCAAATTGCTTCAGGAAATCCTCTTTGGTAGCAGGCTTATAATAAAGACACAATCTGTGACCATTTACTAAAAGCTTGAACCGAACTGGGTCAATTGTGGTCAAATGAATGACTCCATTGTTGAAAACTTCCTCTATCTAGTATGGACCTAACCATCTGGTTTGCAGCTTTCCCATAGTATATTTATATCTTGAGTCATACAACAATGCCCAGTCACATGCTTTGAACATTTTCTCCTTGATGTATTTATCATGCCACTTGGCTCTCTAATTTTGAATCAGTTTTGTCTGTTAGACAAACATTTTTCTCCATTCATCCAAAGTATTCAATTGTTGAATACGATCTTTTTGTGCTTTAGAAAGTGTCATATTTAATTGAAAAGTTGTCCTTAGAGTTTTATGCTTAAACTCAATAGGCATCATTGCTGCTTTTCCATACACCATCTCAAAAGGTGTAAAACCAATCGATGTCTTCCAAGTTGTTCTATATGCCCAAATTGCTTCTAAAAGTTTGTGAGACTAGTCTTTTTTATGAACAACCACTATCTTGGTAAGAATAGCCTCTAGCTCCCTATTTATGACTTCTACCTGTCCATTAGCTTGTGGATGTATGGGGTAGATTTTCTATGCCTTATATTATATTCATTGACCAAGGCTGCAATCAATGTTGAAGTAAATTGTGGTCCTTGGTCTGATACAATTTCTCTTGGTACTCTATATCTTGTAAATATCTCCTCATTAAGGAACTCAACCACCTTATTATCTCTTGCATTTGTCATGGTACGAGCTTCCACCCATTTGGTTACATAATCAATACATACTAAAATGTAAGATTTTCCATTAGAAGGCGGATCAATTGGGCCAACAAAATCTAATCCCCATTTATCAAACAATGCAACCAATATTTGTGGATACAATGACATCTCATCAAATTTAGTAGATCTCCCCATGTGCTGGCATCTATCACATTTCCTTGCGTATTGTGTTGCATCCTTATATAATGTTGGCCAATAATATCTTGTGTTCAGTATTTTGATTGTTGTTCTCTTAGTAGAAAAATGTCCTCCACACAGCCCATCATGACATGCATGTAGGATATCGTATGTTTCATCTTCTCTTACACATCTTCTCATGACTTGGTTAGGTCCAATGTAAAACAAACAATCAACAATCCATGAGAAGTTAAATCTTTTCTCAACTAGCAACCTTCTTTCTTTAGGAGAGAAATAAACTGGAATTTTAGCAACAACTAAATAATTGGCAATATCAGCATACCAAGGAGTGTGGGCTTATATAAGGAATAAATGTTCATCTGGAAAAGCATCATCTATGGCTGTAGGATCTTCCTGCAACTGAAGCCTTGAAAGATAATCTGCAACCACATTGGACTTTCCTGGTTTATCAATAACTATGATATCAAATTCCTACATCAACGGTAACCAATGAGCTAATCTACCAGTAATTGAAGGCTTATTCATGAGATATCTGATTGCAGTATGATTAGTATGCACGAATATGGGATATCCTGTTATATAGTGCCTAAATTTGTTGAGTGAATATATAACTGCTAACATTTCTTTTTCAATGACTATGTAATTTAACTCAGGCCCCTGCAAGTTCTTGCTAATATAATATATTTCACTCTCCAAGTTATCAACCTTTTGTCCTAAGACTGCTCCTATTGCATAATTAGATGCATCCATATGAATTTGAAATGGTAAAGACCAATTCAGACCTTTAAGAACTGGTGCTTGGGTCAAAGCTTGCTTGAGATTTAAGAAAGCTTCATTGCATGAAGAAGTCCATTTAAATTCCACATACTTGGTAAGTAGAGAATATAAGGGACTTGTAATTTTTCTGAAATCTTTGATAAACCTTCTATAATATCCAGCATGACCAAGAAATCTTCTGACATCTTTTTGCTTTACCAGTGTATTGATATTTTGAATAGCTTCAATTTTTGCTGGGTCAGCCTGTATTCCTTTTATAGAGATATGATGACCAAGGACTATACCTTCCTACATCATAATGAAGCACTTCTCACTATTTAATGACAAACTATAGTCTTCACATTGTTGCAAAACTTTTTTCAAGTTCTCTAATGCTTCAAATTTAGAACCATAACTTGTAAAGTCATCCATATAAATTTCCATGATGTCTTGGGAAATATCTGAAAACATGATTATCATAGCTCTTTGAAAAGTGGTTGGAGCATTACATAATCCAAAAGGAAGAAGATAATATGCATATGTTCCCCAAGGACAAGTAAATGTGGTCTTCTCTTGATTCTCTGGGGCAATATGAATCTGGTTGTAGCCACTGAATCCATCAAGAAATGAAAAGTATCTCTTCCCAGCCAAAGAGTCCAATACCTGATCCACAAATGGCAATGGAAAATGATCTTTTATGGTTGCTAAGTTCAAAGCTCTGTAATCAACACATACTCTCCATTTTCCTCCTTTCTTAGGAACTATTACCAAAGGTGATACCCATTGACTATCAGAGATAGGATAGATAAACCTAGCTTTTAACAACTTCTGCAATTCCTCTTTGACTATTTCTTTTAATGCAGGATTGATTCCTCTTTGTGGCTATCTAAGTGGGCTACAATCTTCTTTTATGTAGATACGGTGGGTACAAATTGTTGGATTGATTCCATGCATATCCTTGTAGTCCCATGCAAAGGCATCTTTATGACATTTAAGCAAGTCCAAAAGTGCCACTTTTTGAGTTTCTGCAAGATCACTATCGATATTCAAATATTTATTCAAATCAACTTATATTTTGATAGTAAGATCAATCTGGGATATATCAGAAAAATGAGAAGTACAGACTTCCTGCGGCAACCCAGTATGCAATATATTAGTGGCTACAAGAAAGTCTAAATCTACAATATTTGGTACCAACTCCTACAATTGTTGTTCTTGTTTTAACTCATTTATCAAAATTTTATAAAGAATTGAGTCTTCATCATGGAATTGGATGAATGGTCCTCTATTAATGATCATAAGGTGATTAATAGAGTCAACTCCTTCAGATTCTTCTCCCAAATTAGGCCAAACCTCTTATTGTTGTTCAAACTAGGGTTGAGCAGGAGAATACAAAGCTTATGTTTTTGTAGAGTTCCCATCTAAAATAGTCATATCCCCTGATCTAAATCCAATATATGCATCAACCGTAGCAAGCCAAGGTCTTCCCAAAATCATCAGATATCCTCCTAATGTTGCCTTTGGAGACAGGATCATAAAGTCTATAGGGTATTCCCAAGAATCCAAAGCAACAACCATATCTTCAATCATACCATTGGGTCGAACTATAGAGCTATCAGCAAGCTGTAGGACTGCAGGTGTAGGTCTGAGACTATTTATTTCAAGGTGCTACATTACTTCTCTTGTCATCACATTAATGGCTGCCCCTAAATCAACCAAAAAATTCTTTATCTGAGTGCCATTAATGACTATATTCACAACAGGACTACCAGGATCAGAATACTTAATAATTGAAACTTTTCCTAGCATAATATCTGCCAGTTGACCCATCACATGCACTATTTGCGGATCTTTCTTCTTCTAGCAAGATTTTTTAGACATTCTTCCCTAAGTGCCTTATTGTATATAGGAACATCTTTTATTGCTTGTAACAATGGGATTTTAATACATACATGTTTCAGTTGATCTATAATATCAAAACCTTGCTCATGTTCTGTAAGAACTTCTTTTTCTTGCAATCTCTGGGGAAATGGGGGTAGTCTCTATTTCTGAGGTATTGTGGCTGTTGGGATAGAGATTTATTGTTCTTCAGGCATTTCAGTTATAATTGGAGGAGATGGATTAGCAGAGTTGTCCTGGATTTGAGGTGAATATCACTTATAGATAAATAATAGGCTGGGTATTGATTAGGATCAGCTGAATAAAATTGTTGTTGTTGCTAAGATTTAATATTAGGATTTGGCATTGGCTGAGTGGGAAACTGTGTAGGTTTAGGTGGAACAATAGTGGCTATAGGGGGAGGCATTATTGCAAGCGGTTGTGGCTATTGACTAGGCTATTGATATCTAGAAGATTGATTAGTCCATGGTTGACTCCCCCTCCATTGAGGAGTAGGTTGCCAATTCCCTTGGAACTAGTGCTCTTGTGCCTGAGGTGGAGACCAATTTCCTTGTGGTTGATGCCACTATGGAATTTGATTAGAAAAATGTTTCCCTTGGCCTTGAGGAGCATACCAGTTTGGATAAATACCAAAATTTTGAGCATATGGTGATTATCATTGATTATTGGGTACATAAGAATTTCCACTATAACTAGAAAAAGAAAGTGGATCTGGTGGCATACCTTGTCTTTGGAAATTTTCCTTCTTTGAGAAAAATAGAAAAAAATTTCATCATCACCTTGTATTGGCTTGAAGTCAGGAACCCAAAGATTTGCAACCATTTTACATTTGCAGTATTTTTTCCTTTGTCTACAATGAGGGCAAAATTTTGCAAGAAATGCATCAGCTTCTTCATGCTTCTTCTTAGCTAAGAGTGTATCCAACTAAGTAGCCATATTGTTTATGATATACTCCTTAAAGTCCTTCAACAAATGGCTAAGTTCCATAATAGAAACTCCAGTACTAGATCTTGATGAAGGAACTCTTGGCTTGAAATGCCTATTTTTTTTAGAAGCTGATCTAGAATACTTCTGACAAATTTTTCCTTTTTCATTCCATGTAGATTGTCAAATGTCACCTCCTCCCATAAGATCCAAAGCATCAATGCATTCATCACTGATTCCCCTTAAAATATCAGCTTGAGGGAATCTTCATTTAGAGTGCTATGCTTGGACTTTTTGACACTAAATAGAATAATAACTCTAGTTGAAGTATCAACCTGAAGTTTGGACATTCACTTTGTAAAGTCACTATTTCCATAGCTAGTGTTCATTTGATTGTCAACCCAAGGAGGTAATACTTGAAATGGGTCTATGCTATATATGCACTAAGTTCCTGCAATAGCTACCCTGCATTACTATAACAACTAACATCTATGTGGTAAAGGTAAGTAAGAATTGAAACTATTGAAAGGCTACAGGAAAACTTCTGCATTAACATAAATTCATTCAAGTAATATTGGCTAAGTTCAATGCCGCCAAATAAGAATTACTCTATTTTGGTTTGGCTATAGGAATAGTCAATGGATCTGTTTCCAATGGCTATAGGAATAGTCAATGCAAGAATGTCTACTGCAACTAAAGAAGAAAACTAATTTTAACAAAGGCATAGGAACACTCACCAAGTGGGCCCCCTTGGATGAGTGCTTTTAGGCTTCCCAAAAACAACTCTAAGTCCTCAAAATAACATATCTTTATTCATTGTTCCTCGGAAGTCATTACATGATTCAGAATCAAAAGAAACTCAAAATACTTGTAACTTTATTTTTAAAATCCTTTGCTCTGCTTCTTCTCTTTTCTATCTAACCTACGAAAAGAGATAAAGACATTTATTTAAAAGAAAATAATTACTTGCCACTACACAAATCATGCTGATAAGAAAAGGTGGATAACTAATCAAGAAAGGAAACAACCGGAGTTAAGTCACTGATAATGTGGATCTAAACCAAACCATAGTCATAACACATCATGGCAATATTTACAACACTAATGTCCACTTGAGTAAGACATCAGTAAGCATTGCGCAATTATTTTTCCTCTATCGTTCCTTATGCTCATCAACATTTTTGTTGAATCGATCTTTCAGTCACCTCCTTGAATATCTCTTTCTGCAACTGGTGTGATAGGAGAGTCTTCTCAGCAGCATCAATTTATTCCTACAATTAAAAAGAAAGAACATACAAGAACATATACATCTATTTTAATTAATCAAAACATCTATTAATTTCACACATGATATTGCCTAAGACAATCTGCATGGCAACAAGAATGAATAACATGGCCGCAGAAACAAACTGGCAAAGGCAAACCATGTTTTAATAGGTTTAGGCTAACATCTCAAATACATATAGTCAACTTTTGATACATCATTACTATTATGTAAATCAAAATATGAGAAAAACTTAAGAGTTCTGGGGATAAAAATATGCTAATGTCTCAACTCATCAACCGGTATCCTTTTGGTCCTGATAGGTTGTTTGGTTTTTGGTTAGATTAGATCATGATGATCTAGTATGCTTTGGTATGTCTTGGCTTATGGAATTGGTTTAGATCTTCTATTCATGCTACTCAGATTCATGTTCAGTTAGTTGGTTTTGATTTGGTGATCGGATTCTATCCTGTATGTTGGTAAGCTTGGCTTGTTGATTCGGTGAGGGTTTCACCGGCAGAGCTTTGTTGAAGATCTTTGATGCTATGCATAAGTGGTGTTGGTGTAGCTTCTAGTAGAGATTCAGGATGCTGATAGTGAGCATGTTCGAGACTTGGTTGATTGGGATCATTGCTTTAGCATGTGCTGACCTAAATTGGATCTCGATATTATCTAGGTTATGGATCAGCTTAATGCAATGTGTAGATTGGACTTCTCGATGTGTTTCTAAGATGTCTTTGTTGGAAAGTCGGTGGAATTTATTATGTGTTTCATTGATGTTTTGTCATTGATGTCAACACTAGCTATTTGGATGCTTTATCGACACCCTTCTGGTTCTGGTAGGTTGAGTAGTTTCTGGTTGGTTTGGATCCGGCATGATCCGGTAGGCTTCGATATGGTTTGGTTATGGAATTGTCTTATTCATGATACTTATGTTTATATTTAGTAAGTTGGTCTTGGTCTAGTGATCAAATTCTATCCCGTTTGCTTGGAAGCTTGGCTTGTGGTTCCAGCGAGGGTTTCACCAATAGAGATTTTGATGAAGATCTTTGATGATATGCATAATTGGTGTTGGTGTAGCTTCTAGTGGAGATTTAGGATGTTTTTGGTGATCATGTTTGGGAATTGGTGGATGGAGATCATTGCTTTAGTGTGTGGACCTATATTGGGTCTTTCTTGATCTAGGTTATGGACTAGTTTAATGTAATGTGTGGATTGGACCTATTGATGTGTTTTTGAGATGTCTTATGTGTTGAATATTATTTGTTTGGTCTAAGGTTGACATGTTTTGTACTTATGTATTTATTTTATCATGTGGTGGCTGACCTGATTGTTTATGGTTGAGGGTTTGTATATATATAGATGTAAGATCTCATTGTAAATCATATATGGTTATGGGATATGGATATGTAATGTGCGAATAATATAATATCATGCAGGCAAAGGATTTGGTAGATCATTGGAGATCAAATTGGGTTTATGTAAGAGGATTTAGTCCTCTGGTATTGAGCTTAACCAGAATTGTACTCAGGCATTGGAGATGCTATCTTTGTAGTTCAAACACTTCTTCGGATTGTAGTCTGGATTTCTATGTAGTCAATGAGACTCCTTTTATGATGAAGAGAACCAAATAGTTACCAGAATTAAAATTGTAGAAAAGATGATAGAAGACAAGATAAAAGAGTGTTTAGAGGAACTTTCTTTAAGTGTGGAGGAGAAGGACATCATGCTTTTGAATATAAGAAGGAAGAGAACACTTGAAGAACAATATTGGTAGAAGAAAGCCCCACTGAATCAACTAACAAACTGGAAGATGGAGAAATCTTGATGATGAGGAGAGCTCTATTTCACATCAGAGAAGATGAAGAGCCCTTGCAAAGGAGAATTTTTTTTAAGATCAGATGCAACGTGTCGAGTAAGTGTTGTAAAGTAGTTATTGATAGTGGTAGTTCAGATAATATTGTTTTAGAAGAGATGGTGAATAAATTGAAGTTGGGAAGATTGGAAAGCTCTAATACTTACTAGATAGCATGGATTCTAGATGATCATAAGTTGTTAGTAAGTGAGCAATACTTGGTGAAATTAAAAACTGGAAATTATCATGATGAATTTTTGTGTGATATTACACCTATGGATATTTGTCACCTTTTGTTGGGTAGACCTTGACAATTTGATAGATAGGCAATACATGGTGGAAGAAATAATATACATACTAGTGTAGCAAATGGGATGAAACAAACCTTATTACCCTTGGAAGAGCCCCTAAAGAGTGAAGTCTTTATGAATGCTAGAATCTGTTTGGTAGATGGAAGAAAATTCTTGGATGGAATGAGACATGAGAACATGTGTTTTCCATAGTTCCTAAGGAGATTGAGAAAATGAGAGAAGACCTTAATCTCTGGCTGGTTTAGAATCAGAAACTCATACGACCTCCTTTATAGCCTCGTACGATCTCCTTTGTGAACTGAAATGACAATCCATCCTGACTCGTACAAGCTTCTGAATTGTCGTAGGAGCCTATTTCTGCTTTCACACGATATTAGAAAGATTGTCGTACGAGCTGGTAAAGCGTGTCGTATGAATTTCTTCTTTTGTTTTTTTAAATAGACTGCATTTTAGGGTTTTTCAGGTTTTAATCCGATCATTATTAATGCTAACCCTGGTTTGTTTATGAGCTTTTTGGCAACCTAACTAGTTTTACAGGACGATTGTCAAAGATATGCTAGTGAAAGACTTATTTCAACCAAACACATCATGATTACTAATGGATCTATTTTGCAGGTTGCCTATTTGTGTATTTCTTAAATCTTTCTAAGCACACTTGTATTTTGCTAAAGGAATGAACAATCATGTATTTTGTGTTTTTGATGATAGGCGAGTATGCTCTCACCTTTATTAGGTGATCTGAAAGCTAGACTAGGGATAACTTTAAGAAACCACCCCTCGGGCAACTGTGTAAAATCCTGGCGAATCAGACATTATTTTTCAGGGGGAAATTTTCATATGGATGGCGAAATTTTTTTTTTAAATGGGGAAAAAAATTATCTTGTATTGCTGATTTTTTTCTAGGGTACAAAAATTCCATAAATTTCTGGCGAATAGTACCTTGTTCTATGGGGAAAATATTTATTGTGGGAGGCGAATAATTTTTGTTTAAAGGAACAAATATATAATTGTATGAGCAAAAATGTTTACTCTGAAGGAAAAATTATTTAAATGTATTGGTGATTTTTATCCACCACTTGAAAATTATTTAAATGTATTGGCGATTTTTATCCACCGCTTGAAAATTATTTAACTTGTTTTGGTGAATATTTTGTTATTTATGGTACAATATATAACTTATGGGTGATTTCACGAATTCATTACCATTAATAGACAAGGCACATCACATCAGTACATCGCATCACATAATACATTGAGTCCGGACTCTGCACGATGTATCAATAAGTGCGGCCTCTTTGACATGTGAAGGGTGACACATACCTAAAATCTATCAATGATTTTAAACCATTCGAGGATCGTAGATCAATGGCTGAAGTTTTATTTCGGCCCAATTTTCTGAAGAGAACATAGCTCACCAAAAAGTGCCCGGAATGGAATTGGATTCAATAGACACGTATCAAATGTCATGAATCACGATCGATAATTTCGTTCATTTAATATATATCTATTCACTTACTGCAATCCACTCAGTCCCCATGACTTCCAATGTGATACTTGCCAATTTGATACTAGTTCATAATTGTTTCCATTTTCACATAATAGTGCATTTATGGGAAAGATTTGCAGAGATACGAAAGATTTAAAAAAATTTATAGCAGTTAATACTGTTAAAGAAGTAATTATTACAATCAAGAGCTTCAACAATTTATATACGATCTTTGCTTCTTTCATCTTCAATTAGCCTTTGCCATTTGGTAGATAAATCATCAGAGCTCATGGTATTTTAGGTTTATAGACTCACTGCTTAGGTTGTTTAATTTATTAATCTGTTTTCTCAAGATGGACACTCCCATCCACTTGAGAAGCATTTCTGCAGAGGACCAGAGGGCCTTTCTAGGCTCTGTTAGAGACCCAACCCTCCAATCAGTCTACAAGGAGGTTGGGTCATTCACCAATGAGGTTGTGCGGATGGTGTTGGGCAGAGAATTTCTGTGAAATGAAAATAGGCACCATGTTAACACTGACCTTACAATCCTGCTTCTTAGCGTCTCTTTTGGACCTGGGAGGAGATAAGGTGGATATGCTGATGCTATTGAGGTAGGTTTTTAAGGAAGACTTCCTCAGAGATGACATTACTCTTGTCATTCTTGCAGAAGTAGGGGTGGGGATCCCTTGGGCGAGTGATTTATTCAAGCTTCTCCTCCCTAACCAAATAGTGCTAGTGGCCAGGCAACCATTTCTCCTAAACTTGAATGCGGAGCAGCTAATGCGTCATAGAAAGTGGGCATGGATTTGCAGGGACTTCCTCCAGAAATGGTTCCTCCTGGATCACTTTCCAAACTACATGTGGCTTGAAGAATTCTCTCAACTTATGCTGTCTGAAGAATTCTACATGGAAGGAGGGCCAGATTCTTAGGGAAAAATTGTAAACAATTCCACTACCTATGCCCTAGCCTCACCCCCCTGTAGTTTTTTTTTCCTATGTCCTCAAACCCTAACAGGCTCAGTGCCAGTGGCTCACTCATTTTGGCTTTTAAGTTTTTGGGGGACTCAAGTCTCAGACGAAAAAATTGTAAATTTCAAAAGCATAAATATTAATGATAATTTTTCAAATTCCAGTTTGTTTCAGTTTGCCTCTTACAGTCTTATGGATATAAAAATGCTCTCTATAATTCTATTTCATTTTTAATAATTAATTTCTTTCAAATGCTTTTTGTATATGAGCTACACTATTTCAATTATTTGCTCAACAATGGAAATAAATTTAATACTGTGATCCTTTTTATATAATGCTATAAAAAAAAAATCAATTCGTTCCATTAATTATTTTTACATTGGTTATGGTTGATTATAATTTTATAAATATATACTATATAGTCATTCAAAATACAAAATTTCAAAAGTTTCAAGATACAAAATTTGTAATCATTCATGCATAAACGCAGATAAAGAGAAAACCCTATTGCCCACAGCTTATGGCAAGCAGACAAAAAAACCAGTTCATTGTCAATAGGCCACTCACTCAATCTCACTATCCCCCTGGGTCGCCTCCTCCTACTCCCTTCCCTCCTCGAAGGTTGATGCTTTGGCTTTCCCTTTTGCTGCTTCAACTTTCATTTTTGGAATGCAGTTTAGGCACCTGAAGTTGGGGTCACCCTCCAAACTTGCCAGTAGCTATATGGCCCTTCCTTCTTCAACCCTATCTCTCAATTCCCTACCAACCTCCATCCTTTCCACCACATGCAAAGCCTTCAGGACTTCATCCACCCTGGTTAATTTCACAAAGAGTTTCATCGCTTCCCACCCCACTCGGGCATGTTCATGACACTGGTATTTGATTTCATCCTCTAGGCCATGAATAAAAGGAAGCAACTCCTCGTGGTTGTCCCCTTCCTTAATTTGAATGCCAACTCCCAGCACCACCCACTCCAAGATTGAATCCAAGTTAATAAAAAAAGCCCCATCAATCAATTTGACCAATGTGAGTTGTACCTTTTCCACCTCCGGTTCGAATTCACAAGCCCATGCCAGAATCAAAGAGTAAACATCCATGTTAGTTTGATACCGGTGACTGATATGTGACACCTCCTTCGCAAGCATCAGTCGAGCTGCCGCCCACAAATTCTCCTCCTTAAACCTGAACAGTCCTTGCATTTGTTTATCAAATAATTTTCCCAAAAAGGGCACTAACTTTTTGTCTGTTCGAAGTGTGAAATTGGCCTCCATGGTCACCTGCAATTTCAAAATCACTTCCTGCAAAAAATGTCTTACAAAAGGTACGATTCTACGAACTACAGATTTGTTCTGCTTCAAACCAAAAACTGGTACAAAAGGTAATAAATTCTACCTCCGTCTTATAGGATGGGTAATGAATGTGCACGATAAGGCATGAATGCCATGAGATCAAGAAAAAGATTTCCTGCTGTCCTCCCCTTCCTCTGTTCGTGTGACATGCCATAGAAAACTCCTTCTACACCAATTAATCGCCAACTTGGAATTTGTACTTTCCAAATTTGTTTGCCTTAACAGGTTGAGGACTGCACAATTTTTTAAATTAATACACTAAATTTATGTTGAACTTTTATATATATTTTAAAACTATTTTTTAAAATTATATATCGTAAACATATTTTCAAAGAATTTTGTTAAACTTTAAATTAATATTTTAAGTTTAATATAGAATGTTTTCTTTTTTATATTAAACTTTTACCTTTCAAATTGTATATCAAAATTTATATTTTTATTTAGTTATTTGTTTTATTCTAGAAACTAAGTTTCATGTTTTATATTATTTTTTAATTTCAAATTTTTACAAATAATATTAACATTATATTTAATAGTCATCTCAAACTATTGCACATCTTTAATTACAAATAATATTAACATTATATTTAATATTTATCTCAAACTATTGCACATCTTTAAAATTTAAATGTCTCTTATTATGGGACCAACAACATCTGACAACACTCAAGTTCTCAACAGGTATCATCGTCCGTCGGATGAGAAAAGATCAACGGCTTAGGGTGGATTTCGGCCCAAATGTGGGTAGTGAACACATTTGTGAGAACTTCGCCTAGAATTGAACATTTTAAATGTAATTAAATAGAATTAAGTCTATAGTCTATAGACTATAAATCTCTTTTTCGGGCAAAATTTTAAAATCATTAAATAGACTTTAAAAATAGACCTGAAAAGTGACACGAGTATGGTGACGTGCCTAAAAAATGGCAGAAGTCGTGGGACCCACTTCATCTGAAAATAGGTACCATCGACCGTTGGATGAACAAAGATCAACGACTAGGGTGGATTTTGGTCCAAATGTGGGAAGTGAACACCTTTCTAAGAACTTTGCCCGGAATTGGACATTTTAAATTTAATTAAATATAATTAAGTCTATAAAGCTTTTTTTTGGGCGGAGTTTTAAAATGATTAAATAGACTTAAAAATCAAACCCGAAAAGTGACATGAGTATGGTGATGTGCCAAAAAATGGTAGAAGTCATGGGACCCACTTCATCTGAAAATAGGTACCATCAACCGTTGGATGAACAAAGATCAATAGCTTAGGATGGATTTCGGGGCGAATGTGTGAAGTGAACAACTTTCTGAGAACTTTGCCCGGAAAAGTGACATGAGTATGGTGACGTGCCCGAAAACTGGCAGAAGTCATGGGACCCACGACAACTGACAATAGGCACCATCGGACGTTGGATGATCAAAGATCAATGGCTTAGGGTGGATTTTGGCCCGAATGTGGGAAGTGAACACATTTGGGAGAACTTCACCAGAAATTGAAACATTTTAAATTTAATTAAATATAATTAAGCCTATAAAGCACTTTTTCGGGCGGAAGTTTAAAATTATTAAACAGACTTAAAAAACAAACCCGTAAAGCCACAATAGGTACCTTGGTCCCTCGTCCGTTGGATGAGAAAAGATCAGTGGCTTAGGGTGGATTTCAGCCCGAATGTGGGAAGTGAACACATTTGGGAGAACTTCGCCCAGAATTGAACGTATTTCATTTAATGTCCTCAGAATTTATACTGAAGTAGTGAATGTTTTGTCCTTCGGCATCGAATAGTTATTAATAATACAACATGATTCTTAATGTCCTCAGAATTTATACTGAAGTAATGAATGTTTTATCCTTCGGCATCGAATACTTATTAATAGTAATTAATTTTGTCCTTCGGTATCGAATAGTTATTAATAGTAATTAATAAAATCACAACATGACTCTAAATATTTTGCCCTTTAGGTTTTACTTTTCTACTTTTCAAAGTTTTCAAAATAAGAGACTCGTAAATCATAATCATCTTTCATTTCTTGGACAAACCTGTGAATCGAGGGAGATTCAAAAACAACTACTAGATTGAGGAATGCAAGTTGCAACAGAGACTGTCTGTGCCAATCTAGTGAAATAGAAATTCCAATTTCTAGGTAAAATCTAGAACACCTACATCCCGCCTTTTTTTCTTTTGGTAATCTTGTGGTCCAATTTGAGGGTTAGCATTTTCAGGTTTTTATCTAGCATTATTTTGAATTATTGACAATAATAGTGATGAGGAAAATGGGAAGCAGTAGTTCAACAAGAAGCCAAGTGAAAAACAAAATGTACCTAACCAAACTGGTTAAAACACCAGGTTTCACTGATGAATACCATGATATTTATGACCCTACTATCCATGGTGAAAGGCATATCATAGATATTAGATATGCATTGTCTAGTAAGGTGGCAGATGCAAATAGGGTAAAATTTACTATTTTCAACCCAATGTTAAAAAAAAAAACAAATAAAATCGCATCATGGGATGTTGGATTGGGAAGCATGGTGTTACCTGAAGTATTCCCTTGCCCTAATTTTGTCATGGTCTGCACCAAAAATTATGATGAAGATAAAAAAGAAACTGTCAATAAAAATACAAAAGAGGAAATTCTATCCATAAACGAGGGAGAATTTGCTCATTTGTTGAACCTAGGATTTGAAGCCCAAAACTCAAACGTCCGAATTGACCTTGAAAAGATGGCAGGGAATTATGAGAGTCTCACTCCAAGTCGCAGAGATTCATTTATCAAAGCTCTAATAAAGAGTGGTACTGGTATTGTGTTGGGTCAGAATCATAAGCCTCCTTATGATTCTAACATTTTTGTTCCATGGGTTGGGGATACTATTTCCTTGTTGTTGTTTTGCCTGGGATTGGAAAATGATAGGGAAGTGGGTGCAAGCCTTCTTGAAATGATTTATAATATCCATTGTGTAGGTCAGCCAATAAGATATAATTTTGTTGAGCACGTTGTTCAATCCATACAAAAACAATTACTAATGATAAAAAAAGGTTCCTCTAAGACATTTAGGTTCTCATCCTACTTGTGCTATCTCCTTCTATCCAAGTATTGTGCAATATTTGAGACCAACAAGCTTCAAATTGTGAGCTATAAGATTGATGAGAAGACTGGGAAGAGAACAGAGTGTCCAATATATGATTGGACACCAAAGATAAGGATGCATGATAATAGAAAGAACTACAACCATTTTGTAGACTTCTTTTTGGCACCAATGTATAATGAAATTACAAGCACTCCAATGCCTAGGTTGCTTGTGTCTTGTAGAGATTGCATTCAACTCGGAAGTCAAATAGAATTCGCTGACTGGTTCTTCATGGAAGAATTCACTATGTTAAGGTTTTACGAATCGATAGTAAAACCATACAGACTTCCAATACATGTGACAGAGAGGGTATTTGCATTAGAGTATGTACGGCAATTGGAGAGCATAGATAGGCACTTCCATGGTCAGCAAAAGAAGAGCATATTTCCTTCCTTTCCTTTCTCATGTGTAGGGTTCACATTTGAGAGAAAAGCATTCAATGTGGCACATGATTTTTTGAGAGTTTATAACTTTGGTGATGAGGGTCTCTGGCAGTATGATCCAATCGGTGTAGTTGAAGAAAGGCTTAAGAAAAATGGGAACTCTTTAGCGTTATGTCAACATGAAAGTAAACCATTGCTAGAAAAGCTTAGAAACAAGGACTCCTAGGATGAGGCTAAAAAGAGATGGAGAAAATTGCAGCTGACAAAAACATTTCAATAGAAGAAATTTCATCACAAATTATGGCATTTCAAATGCACACAAAGAGGACAATAGAGGAGGGCCAGAGCATCCAAAATAGGAGGTCCTACAATTTCTACCTAAAATCTGCTAATCCATCTAACAAATCTATTTCCAAATCAATTCTACATGAATGTAAAGAGAATTATTTCACTCAAACCAAAATAAATGATTTTTGGACTATGAGGAGGAATCTCGGTGAACCAAAGACAAGTGTAGAATTTGAGAGCATCGACGAGGATGCAGAGTTTAGCAAATTGTGGGATATGGAGCATGGTAGGACTGAAGATGATGATGATGAGCATGAGGTTGCCGTTGAGCCCCCTCCAACAACTACTATAGTCCCAAAAATATTAGGTGGAGTCAGTGAGTCCATGAAAGAAAAATATAGCAAAGGGGCAAACCTTGTGGAAAAAATGGGCTTTGAAGGTGGTGGTCTAGGTGCTAGAGGAGATGGAATTTGGTATCCACTTCAGGTACAACTTCCATCACAGTCAAAATCAAAAGGTCATCTTAAACCAGTCATTGGACTTGATTCTTCAGATTCATCATGGATAGGTACTACTCATTACCCTCAGGGTCCACCTACATTTGTTTCAGGTTCAAATCCACAACCACCACCACATCATGGTATTCCCATTGGTGGTGAATCAAGTACCACTGGTGGGGAATCTGGGGATAGTATTCCTATTATTGTTCAGTCAAGTGCCGATATGATTGGTGGGGTTGGCATGGGTACTACTATTGATACTAGTTGTCTTGGTGTTGAACAAGGGCAACAACAAAATATCTCTCACAAGAGGCCACTAGAGGTAGATACTCAATCTCATACTATTGAGAATCCTATATCAAGTGCCACTGACACTACAAATCAATCATTTGCAGCTTCAGATCACACACCTCAAAGTACTATGAAAACTACACATGAAAGTGTCAGTGGGAGTGGGGCATCATCAGGAACTGTTCTTTGTAAACCTGGTCAAGCATTAGTTAAAACCACAGGAATAAGTGGAACTGGAGCCTATGGTATTCCTATGTCACCTTTCAAACATTCAATTGCTTCAACAAGCCCAGATTTTCAATTTCATGATTACTATGAAAAATATGAACACACAACAAAAGCAAATAAAGAAAAAAAGAAAGCATTTCATAGGGTTTTCGTGTTTGAAGTTGTAAACGAACAACCTGCAAGGAACAGGGTATTTCCAACATATAACCCATAGAAAGATATGATGGAGTTCATGGTTGTTATGCCCCCGGGCCATCTAAAGATAAAAATCCACCACACAGTCAGATAGATCCCTCTCAATTTCAAGTTAGCACCCTCCAAATGGATTTTCCCAAAGTACATAATGTGGACAAAATTAGTGTGTCAAAAAGGACTAATGAAGTGGTCTACACTTCACTGCTAAAGGTGGAGAGAGAAAAAAATAAACTAGAGAAACAAATAGAAAAGTTACAGGAAGACCTGGAAAATGAAAAAATCAAGGAGGAAAACAGTAGATAGCAAGCGTAATGATTTACAGAAAAGGATAAAAAATTCGGGCTCTACAATAGAAATTGCAGAGCAAGAGAAGAAGGATGCAAAATTGAAGGACCTGACAGAAAAACTAGCTAAAAGCAGTAAAAAAATTGTCAAGGAAAAAGCCAGTTTTCAAAAATTATACAAAAGTTATGAGTCTGCTGCCACCGAAATGAGAAAATTACAAGACCTATTGGATCATGGGAAGGAAAAAGAAAAAAATTTGCAAGAGGAAGTAGACGAAGAAAGAAAAAAATGTGCACAAATGAAAGAAGACCTGCACAATGCAAATGATAAAATAAAAAATTTGGAGAATAGATTGAAAGATAATATGAAAAATATAATGAAGTATATACAAGAAAACATTTGGCGGTAAATAATGCAGAGGAGTGAGAAGTTGTGTGAATGGTTTCAATTGACTAAAAGTATGAGACAATTTTTTATAAAAATCAAAGGGCACTATGAGAAGAGCACACATGTTTATTCAAAAGAGGAAATGGCAAAAAAGATTCTGAAAGTAGTCTACAGTTCTAGTGACAGCTACTTGGCATCCAAGGGAATTAAGAGCCACATTGATGCCACAGTTAAGACATCATCTATCATTCAAAAATGCCAGAAGCTAAGGGAAACGTCAGAAGCTATGGAAAGTTGTGGAAAAAAGATAGTGAAGCTACAAGAAAAGAAAAATAATTTGATTAAACTTGGCTTGCCTAAGCCTGTTGACACATCAAATAAATTCATTGGAGAAGAAGCTTACAAAAAAATCATGGAGATAAAAATGAAGTCTGATTTAGACTTGCTTCCAAAGGACACAACTCCCAAAAGCTTTTTGGAATTCATCCAACCATTTACAACTCTAAATTCGGTATTGGATGAAACAGTGATGTCAAGTAAATCTTCTAAATATGGAATGTTGATGAAGTTGGAGTTGACTTTCCATAGTTTACAGAATATTGACCTTCCATCAGACGAAGAGTAGAGCACCCTACAAAAACTAGCATAGAATTCTTAAGAATCATAGTATGTATTGCACAATTTTCTTCTTTTATTCTTAATTTCAAGGTTTTATGTTTTTTTTGTTTGCTATTTTGCTAATCCAGCCTATGAATCTATGATGCACTCGCTATTGCTATTTTGCTAATCCAGCCTATGAATCTATTTTATGAATAGAAAAAAACAACACTCGCTATTGCTATTTTGCTAATCCAGCCTATGAATCTATGATGCACAGTGCAAAACTTCAGCCAGTAAATTTGTATTCTCAAATTCTCCCTTGTATTCTCAAATTCTCCCTTGCCTTAACATTTATGCATTTCTCTATTTCTGATTAGTAGGTTTTAGGAATTGCTATTATCTATGTTTAATTTGTCATGGCATGAATTAATATTTAATTTTGAACTCTATTTTTTGAACAGGAGACATCAAACATGTAGCAGATGTTAAATTGCTAATACGGCCTATGATGGCCATATAAATATGTGCTGAGTTTGTGATTTTGATTTTTAGTGTTCACATGTTGCAAACTTGCAATTCAATCTAAAGCTGTTGTTGCTCCCTTGTTTCTATAAAAGGGAATTCAGGGTCATTTGCAATTTTGCAAAGGGTTCTGAAACTTTGTATTCACTTTTGCATGGACATTGGAGAATCACACAGGAGTTGTTGTTACTCTCTTGTTTCTATAAAAGGGAATTTAGGGTCATTTGCAAAGGGTTCTAAAACTTTGTATTCACTTTTGCAATTGGCATGGAGAATCACACAGCTTGGTGGATTACTATTGAATGAATTGTATCATATGGCTATATTTTGAAAGAATTAATGAAAATCTAAGTTCTCGACATGTGTATTACTATTGAATGAATTGTATCATATGGTTCTTTAATGTATCACATAGATTTGAGACTCAAACATGTATAAATAAACAATAAACATCTCTGTATCAATAAACACATTATGGTTTTTTTTTATTATGCTATTTTAAATCTGGAAATAGAAAGTTGAAAAATACAATTACAAATCAATATTAAATTCTAATTGCAAAAAGTAATATGCTTTTGTAATATGAAAGATGAGATATAGTAATAAGATTAATAAATACCAATCTCTTACAGTTTCCATTCATCCTCATCAAATTCAGTTCTTTCTTGATTCTCGTCTGTGGTTTCTTCACTCTGAGTTTGAGTCTGCATATTTTCACCGAACTGCATCTCAATGCTACCAGTAGGTCTAGTAGTCCCACTGAAACTTTGGTTTGAAGTGTTGCCCAAACCTCTTCTTTCACATTTGGACCTCCATATTTGTAGTGCCATATCGTAAGGAAAAGTGTGGACATCATACCTAGATGTATAGAGCCTCAAGCAATTTTCCAAATTTTTGTCTAGTTTGTTTCTTAGCTTTGATTTTAGGAACCCCAAAGCACTGAAAAATCTCTCATCTTCCACCGAACCCAATATCATGGTAAGACATAAATCAACAAGCTTCACATATTCTGGAATTGAATCATGCAAGGATGTGTTCTCAGCTATATATTTCCAAAGCCTTGTTACCGATCCCTCTTCGTAGGGGTTCTCCATTTTGGCATATTGTTCTTTCATAGTGTATGCAAAATGAGATGATTATTCTCAAAGATGAGTTTCATCTAATATTCCATTTATAGTTACTCCATTCAATTCTCTGGATATGCAAAATTGTTTTATCAAAGTCAGTAGCTCACTTCGAAAATCAGATGCACTATTGAGGCTCCAATAATGAGGAAACACAATAGACATGGCTTCGAGTAGGTTGTCAGGAGGGAATCTGCTTCTAATTTGTGAGGAAAGATCATATGCAATTTTCTTCACAGAAGTAGTTATAGTCTCAACAATCTTGTCGAAATCTTCCTGGGGCGCTTTCCTAGTTCCTTGAGGTCGACCATGGCATAGAAGTGCATTGGTATCTCAACTCCCCGTACATTGGCACATACCTCCCCTTCTGCACCAATTTGTAAAAAGTTATCAGGATTGTTCAAATCTGTGAGTGTCCACCACTTAACAGATTTTTCATTAGATAGTGTTGGTTGATTTCGATAGAGATTGTTGAGGGTCATGCATGTCATCTTACGTAGCGTAGCATATTCTGCAGTATACAGAGCTCTTTTTGGGGCAGCCTTCATAATATTCCTCATTTCCTCTAGAATGGGCAGAAGAGCTGCTAAAGTTAAGAGTGTCTCTAAATTACTTAACCTGCCAAGAAGTTCAGGAAATTTTGGTTGATCTGATTCATGGCGAGTTGTGTGAAATAGTCCAATCAAGGATGGATATTATGAAAACACTTGATGTGCTAGACCATCCAAAGAGATGCATCTGGTATCATTATCCTTGAGAAGCTTGTTCCCATCAGTTAATCCATCAGTAAAGTGTTGAAATTCCATAAATTGCTTGGGACTTCGACAGAAGTGTGAGTAGAGCTCTCTAATTAAAATTTCAATTTTTTAACCGAAGCAAACTTGCTCACAATTCCAAAAGCTAGATTCATTCTATGAGCCATGCAGTGAATTGTAGTAATGTATAGTGCAAATGAAGTTTCAATCTTTGTACAAAGACCGTTCCTGTGACCTTGCATTAATAAAGCTCCATCTGCTCCAACACAAACCAATTTTTTGGCTACTGTCATGTCATCCATACCTCCATATTCAATTAAACTTCTCTTTACTAGTTAAAATAAATTTTTCGTTGTCGCACTCTCCTTCATTTTAGCAACAGATAGTAGATGAGGTTGGCAGGTATGATTCTCTACAGTATAAACATGCATGCATACCCATGAAGTATTGTCTATTGTCGTAACTTCATCTAAAGAAAATGCAATGAAGTTTGACTCTCTTATTTTTTCCTGTACATCTTCTTTTTCAACCTCAGCAAGACAACTTGTCCATTCCCATCCACTGTTTACTTACCAGTGTCTATTAGGATAGTTAGGAACTTTCAAAAAGTGTAATAAACCACTAATTGATGGGAAATCTATCATAGCACACCCTCTGCTCAAAATATGAAAAACAATGCTTAACTGAACAACTTTTCCTAGTTGTTCTATTTGCATTGCTTTTCCAAAAACAACTTCAATAGAACCTTTAACTTCAGTAGGCTTTGTCTGTAATTTCTCATGAAAATAATACTCTTCAGCATTCCTCACATGCTTACATTCATCCTTTGTTTTCCATCTTATCACTAATTTTTCAACCCTATCTATCATTTATTTTTCATAAACTTTACCCATATGCTTTTCTATGGTGTCAAATTTTAGCTGCAACCTAATTTCCTTGTTATGTTTCCAAGTGCAAATATTACACCTACATTCTATTGGAGGCTCACCTTCAATTGGATTCTCTACTAGTTCAATGAATGGATAATTTGATGCCCAATTAAAATGAAAATTCCTCACTGACATATCCCACTCCCGATCCCTTTTTATTGTGGTTCACCCTTTTTTGATAAGGCTTTTCTTTTCCCCTTCCGTGCATTATCATCAATGGCATTATCACCCAATTTGATTATATCATTTCGGCTAACTTGGGTATCTACCAGATAATCTTCTTCAAGATCATCCTGATCTGAGATATCAAGTTCGCCACCATCTTCAACATGTGGTGCAGGTGGTGAATTTTGTACTTGTACTTGTGATGATGTACCTTCCTGATTTTCACCAGTACCACAATCTTTTCTAATTCCAAAGTATGAAGACAACGTTCTGCTTTTTGTTGGCCTCTCCTGGCCTTCCCCACATTCAGGTTTCCTACCCCTCTTCCTGTTCGACATCTCCAATGAAATAAAGGCTGCCAAAAACTTATCAATTTGCTGAAGAAGCAATAATAGACTATAATGTATAATATACCACTTCAAAAATATGATCACTCACCTTTAGGCTTTAGGTCACCAGTAGTCGCCAATCCAGTCAACAACATTGATTTTCCTTGGTCTGAAACTTCACTATTGATCAGAATTCAAAGCCTAGAACCCACCAAATTGTGTTGAGATAGATCTGATCTTTGCATGTATTTAAATTTTATACTAATCATTATATGGTGAATTCCATGGGAAATTTATATGGTATACAAATATTTGGCGAATCCCGCGTAACTATAACACGACTTATGTAATTTTTGAGGTGATTATAGGTCGTCCAAATAATAGTTGAATAAAATATAGTTGGCGAAAGTTGGGGTGAATGGAGACACATGTCGGCAAGATGTTGGGCGAATTGGGTCCCCCTGGCTAACAAATCTTCACATGTTTATAGGTGAGTTAAGGTCATCTATTAAGGCAACCTTGGAGAGTGTAGGCGAAACAATTAAATTTACCGTGTGTCCACCATATATTGTATTGGTGAAATCATTGCATAGAAACATTTAATTGCATAAAACATATGGCGATCTGGCCGTGACT
The DNA here is from genome assembly GCF_030272615.1 of Cryptomeria japonica. Classification (NCBI taxonomy): domain Eukaryota; kingdom Viridiplantae; phylum Streptophyta; class Pinopsida; order Cupressales; family Cupressaceae; genus Cryptomeria; species Cryptomeria japonica. The sequence continues at coordinate 266,728,498 of NC_081405.1, read as the reverse complement.
TTGATGGAAATTGATAATGTTTTGGCGACATGGCCACCCCCAGATGGTACAAAATATTTGCCATTTCCAACATGGCCGATGTGAAAAATTCTCCATTGATGAGTATTCGCCACTAAAGTAATCTCTAAGCTAGACTCATCCTTTTCTTTCATTAGTGCACATCTTTAGCGGGCCTGCCCTCCCGAGGAGCTAATAACTCTTAGCCATTAAGGTCGGTGAGAGGGGAATGACCTAAGTAGGAACAACTAATGCCAAGTAATCTAACCCACTATAAAATAAATGTGATTTGATGAAAATCAAGTCAATGGTAGTGCTCAGGAATAGCTCTCCTCCATACCTTCGAGTATATCAAACCTTGGTTTTCAAGGCTGGGATACCTCTTAATTGAGTATTATACCCCGAAGCACCGAATGGATCCCTTACTAGTTCCGATTAAATTAGAAGCTACCCGATTCACCTTTGAAAGGGTGATAATATTTGTGCAAGAGAGATAGTAACTCTCCCAAGACACTTGCCATATCGTGCCCCCATTAGTGTTTGGATTCGGATAATACGACATTGAGAATCCATTGCATGAGACTCAGTGATCGTATTCTGGTTAGCTATTGGGTGTGTACCTAATTTTGCAAGCAAAGTTTTTCTCTCTCAGCCAACTTCCTTAGGGTTTAGCATGCTTATGGTCACTTATCATTTCACATGTTTGTTGTGTATTCATCCCTAAATTGAAAAATCAGACATCTAAAACTGGAAAACATAAGAAAAACATCAGACTTCACTAAGCAAAATTTTGCCAAACAAACATTTTTATCTCTGTTCTATCCTCTGTTGTATGAGTTTGTCTATTTGTTGTATGAGCTATCTACTTTGTCGTATGGTCCAATGGGAATTGTCATACAAGCCTGTGTAGCAAAAAAATTTATATTATCTTTCATCGTCCTGTCCAGTTAAAAGTGTTGTATGAGTCATATTTGCAGAGGATTTTTTGTCATGCAAGATTTCTGGTTTGTTGTTTGAGCCTATATAAATTGTCATTCAAGGCTTTGTAGTCTATCATACGAATTTTTGTCTTTGTTGGTCCAGAGTTGTCTTCTTGTGCATCTTTTTCAGATCTATCATATTTGCTCGATCAATTTATAGTGATCATAAATACCTATTATCTGTCGCTTGTTCTTGGATTGTCTCCTTTGTTCACTTGATCAAGTTATCATCTATCAAATCAGACTTTAGAAATAAACACCTCAAGATTTTTAAGTGGTCACCCTCAACAAGTTCAAGATTTTAAACATCTCAAAGTGCATTATCACCCTCTTTGGTAAATTGATCACTCAAACATAGTTTCTCATCAGGATCTATCATCCTCTATCACGAAACTACAATGTATGGTTAGGACAATCTTGTCCCACATCGTAGGATATATCATTCCTATTGGACTTGGATTTTACTAAAATCATCATTGCACTCCAAAACCGAAGATTCAAAAACTTGCAAACTTTTAAACACTTGAATCCTCTTTTCGTGTCATATCACTCTATCATACCTACCTTGACAGTTGATCACTTATCAAAATGACTTTTAGACAATCGAATCCTAGCACAATATCAAACACATGTGTATGCCCTTTTCACTAGGACTCAAAAATGAAAGATCGCAGAAATAGAAATGTTCAAAATAACTAAAGATCATAGCAATATGACATACCAAAGAAAAATACAAGAAGACGTAACAAGCCAACATATCAAAGAAATCAAACAAGTCCAAAATCAAAATCCAACTATGTCAAAACCTAATAGGGATTCAAATACATATTCGAAGAAAGGTGGCTCTTTTATGCAACTCTTAAAGAGATACCTAAGAGGTTTGATGAGAAAGATCACAATTGTGCACCTATGTCTAGCAATGGCTCATCCCCCCATAAGAAAATTGAATCTCCAAGGGCATCTATTCCTACACCTCTTAAAAACTTGAAAGAACCTTCCATAGCATCATCACCAAACAATACACCCAAAGATGAAGTTCCCCAAGGTATATCCATAATGGCCATCAAACCTATTTTAGAGGATCCTATTCATAGCTCATCTCCTTCATATCTAAGCATTGATTCCTTGCAACATCCCCATAGCACTCCCTTGAAAATGGAAGTCCTCATTCATAGAATGCTCATTAAACATGTCCTAATAGATGGGGGAGCTAGCTTAAACATTTGTTCATTGAGTCTTGTCCGTGCTCTGGGTTATTCTGAAGATGCAGTTAATCCCCCAAAAAAGATCACATTTAAAGAATATAGTGAAGAAGAGCATTCCTCTAAAGGAGTGGTGATATTACCCATCAGAGTGGGACCTTTGCAAAAAGACACACCATGTCAAGTTCTAGACTTGGAATTACCATACAACATACTCTTGGGAAGATCATGGATACATGACATGTAGGCTATTCCATCAACATGTCATTAGTGCCTAAAATTCCCATATAATGGGGAGGAATTCACGATCTCAGCAGACTCAAATCCATTGCAGTGTCGTAGAAACTTGAAATCAGCTCAAGAGGTCATTGTTCCACATAATAGAGAGGTAGCAGTTTCAAGCACACAATCCAAGGAACAATCATTTGCATTAGTTTTGTCAAGCATGGAAAAATAAATGTAGCTAAGATATCAAGGGAATGGAGAATATTTTCTATTAAGGAAAAACAAACGAGAACAACTTCAAATTGAAAGGGAAGAAGAAACAGATGTAGGTGTCGATGTAGCTCATGCGTATGCAAGACAAACATTAAGAACTAGCCCACTTGAATCATAATCACATTTGGTTGACTTGGACTTAATCGAAGACAATTAGGAGCTACTTATGCGAGGTCATTTTAATGAGAGTATTGTTCTAGACATTGAAATACATATTGAAAGCTCTGACATTTCTATCATGACCCCTAATATCTTTGAAACTATTCAACATGAAGATCCTTTATCCTTAATCTCTCCTGAACCTATGGAGTGGGAAAATGAAGGACATAGTGACATTGATACATTTACTAATGACTATGCCATATCCTTATATCTTAATGAAATCAAACCAACAACAACTTTCACCAAGGATTCTGCTAACATATCTTTGATTCAAGTGGGTGCCAAATCTCCTAGTCACAAAAGGGAAAATCAAGAAAAGAATATCAGGGCTAATGTTGAAAACCATTTATTGGCAAAATTAGATCAGGAAAAAGTAAAAAGAAAGGATTCATTTAATGGTGAAAACCTCCTCAAGGCGCTGAAAGATGGGAGATTTGACACCTTACCTAAATTTTATCAAGAGAGGTCATCTATCCTAATTGAATCAACAAATGTAGTTACCATGGGCACAACTGATCTATATCTAGCAACTTCTCTATCAAAACTAGCAAGGCAAAAATATTTGAAACTCTTCAAAAGATGGAAAATCCATTTTACTTGGTCACATACAGGCATTCTAGGGTTAGATCCATATCTTATAATACATCACCCAAATATCAGTCCAGGAGAAAACATCAATAATGGAACACAACATGGATCAGGAGAAGGCATTCTATTCATCACACCACAAGGTCATATAATTCCGAAAGCATACAAGTTAAGTTTTCCATACACCAACAACATAGAAGAGTATGAAGCTTTGGTAATAGGGATCAAAATGGCTATATAATTGAACATTACACAACTTCAAGTCTTTGGAGACTCTCTGCTCATCATCAATCAAATCAATGATGATTACCAAACAAAGGATGCAAAATTAATGCCTTATAAGAAGATGGTTGATGATGTCAAGAAATATTTTGTAGAAATAACTTTTTAGAAAATTCCAAGGAATGACAACAAAGTAGCAGATGCCATGGCAACACTTGCTTCTCTACTTCAGACACAGGAAAATTAAGAGAATTATGAATTCATGGTGGAAGAGTTGTTTTACACTGATTATAATTGTCCTGATTCCCAAACTATCTGTCACCTGGTTGGGCATGATTCCTCCCTCTATGGCCAAGCTTACACATACCTGAAAGATAACACCCTACCTCCTAACTTATCAAAAAAAAAAAGAGAAAATTTATTTGCCAATCCTCCCATTATACTCTCATCGCAGATACCCTATTTAAATGAGGTTTAGACGATACTCTTTTAAGATGTCTCGAACAAGAAGAATCTGAGAAGGCCTTAAATGAAGTCCATAATGATATTTATGGCACTCATTCAAGTGGTCTTACCCTTTTGAAAAAACTCATATGCTTGGGCTATTATTGGTCGACTATGGAACGTGATTCCTTTCAGATAGTTAGAACATGCAAACAATGTTAGATCCATGGAAACTTGATTCATGCACCAGCACAAGAACTTCATGCTTTAGCAACATCTTGGCCTTTCTACCAATGGGGTCTTGATCTAGTAGGAAAGATAAATCCTTCTTTATCCAATGGTCACAAATTCATCCTTGTAGCTACAGAATATTTCACAAAGTGGATTGAGGTAGTACCTCTCATCAATATCATAGGAAAATAAATTGCTGCATTTATCTTAATTACATCATCTATTGCTATGGAATACCCATGACCATTATCATTGATAATGGGCAACCGTTCAAAAATCAGGATGTACAAGAGCTATGTGAGAAATTCAAGATCCAACATAGATTTTCCACACCCTACTATCCACGAGGAAATGGACAAGCTGAAACATCAAACAAAACCATTCTGAAAATCCTCAAAAAGATAGTGAATGATGCTGGCAAAGATTGGCATGTTCAATTGAACCCTACTCTATGGGCCTACCATACTAGTATCCGCACACCAACAGGTGACACACCTTTCTCTCTTGTTTATGGATCAGAAGCAATACTACCAATCGAAGTAGAGATACCTTCTCTCCGAGTATCATTAAAAGGTCTTATCCCAGATGAAGAACAACGAGTATCTAGACTGCAAAAGCTAGAATTGATTCATGAATGAAGAAAAAATGCCTTTGATCATTTAAAGGTATATCAACAAAGAATGTGCCGCAGTTATAATCACAAGGTCAAACGGAGAGCATTTCAAGTCAAGGAACTAGTACTCAAAGAAAATCCACGCAACCAAGCAAATTGAGAAAAGAAAGGGAAGGTTGAACCAAATGGGTTAGGACCATTTTTTGTCACAATAGTATTTGGATCAAGAGCATATCAGCTATCAACACAAGATGAAGATCAGCTCTGGGAACCAATCAATAGCATGCATCTGAAAAAAATTTATGACTGAAAAATCAAAAAACCCAAAAATAGTGAAAAAGCAGAAAAAACAAAAATAGTGAAAAAGCAGAAAAATAAAAAAATAGTGAAAAAGCAAAAAAAAAAAATCAAATATGAGAAAAAGTGTAGTAAACACAAATGGTGAAAACCTAGAAAACATGCGCTATCTATCTGCTAGCTCTTCCATCTATTAGTTCATGCATCTTTCTGCTTCCATCCATTCTCTATCAGCGTAATCCATATCCATCATAAGCCTTTGTACATGCATAGGCATCACAGCTGATCTCTCACCATGGTTTGGATCATTGGGTATATCATCATGACTTTGTTTCTAGGCTTGGGGCAAAATTCTTGATTATTTTGAGCTTAATCAAATAGGTAAACCAATAGTTAGACAACACTTGTCAAGCGAAAACACTAAGACACATCCAATGTTGTACATGAGATCACATTGTTAACTATCATGATATCACACGTCAGTCTAAGCACATCACACATTTTTTTTAATGGATGATATATTTTAAATAATGATTTTAACATGATTTTGTTCAAACTTTACTATCTTGATTTTTTGCTATCATGATTTCTGAGTACCTCCAGGATGTCTTTGACTAGAGAAACAAGTGTAGCGTCCTAAAATTGTGACACTTGCAATTTTGACTGCATTTGGGTCTTCACGATGGTGATGCAACACGGAACCTGAATGGAGACCCCGAAACTTGTCCACAACATCAAAAACTGCATTTTTCCAGCACCCTGCCTGATTCCTCCTTGCACCCTGCTGTCCCGGGAGGTGGGACCAGAGCGCCCAATGCCCTGGTCCTTCAGGACCAGGGCGCCCAGCACCCTGGTCCCTGGCCCTATTTTGGGCCCGGTCTCCTATGGGGCTTCGGGTCTTTAAGTTTGCAAATTGGAAAATAACACTTACTGGTCGGCCCAAGGTCGGAAAAATCAGTCTATCAACCCTAATTGACAAGTATATAAACTACATTTTCCTCTCCCATTTGGGGTAGATGGAGAAGGAGGAAGGACATATGTGTACAAGACGTGGAAACGATATTCAAGCATTCAAGCATTCAAGCATTCCTTCAAGCAATTGATCATTCTAAGTCTCCATTCAAGGCTAAGTGTTGCATTCAAGACAAGGATTCAACCATTGAAGAGGAGATCACATATCACATACCACATACAACATACAACATACAACAACATCTACACCTTCGCATGTAAGAATACAAACATTCTTACAACAAGGTACTAGTACTTGTTTTACAATCATTTACATTTACAGCATTTCTCATTTCTTGGTTAATTCCAAAACCGGGGTTTGACCTAAGGGCAAACCCCTAATCCCTAACCCCCCAATCATCTTCTCTTTTCTATGTGTAGGTTGCAGGTACGTGGCTGAAATTGAAGATCTGGAATCCTTGTGCAGAGACGAACAGATCCCCCTTCGTTTCGCGGATTTTTCAGAGGACCGTGTGCACGCCGGGTGCCATCGTCCCGTCAACTTTTTCTCAAATTTGTAGAACAGCACCGTCTCAACATTTTACTGCTAATTCTAGGTCCGCAGCTTCATCCTATATTCCTATCTCTGTTTATAAGTGAATCTTTCTCACTTTTCATGCATTCTTAGTTCAATCATTCTTTCCACATTTCTTTACAAAAGAGGGTATCCTTGCTATCACAACCCTTGAAACTCATATAGAATCCAATCTTGCATTGCGTGGGATTGGATCTTGTGGGTTTCAACCCCTCTTTTGAATGTAAAGTCTCCCCTAAGTGAAAACCATCAACCCTAGTGACTCTCCCTTCTCTCTCCTTAGAGTTGGGGAGGGGAGAACGACTAGGGTTCGATTTTTTCCGCTTTACATTTTGGTGAACCTGACGTGAACATCCTCATTCTGATTATTCATGGTTAGATCTGAAAATTGGATGCCTTGATTACATTTCCATGTTTGATCTTTTGCAAAATTTTAGAGGTTAATTGCATAAAAACCCTAAATTTTCTTTTTAGTAATTGAGCTTGTCAAATGTTTAATTGTTAATGCTTGTTTCAGATCTGCCCTTCTATTACATATTATCAATTCATATTTGTGCTTTAATTTTGAAAATTAAGTGGTTAAGTGTCAAAACCCTAATTTTTGAAACCCTCTTGATTCAACCTTTGTCCGACAATTTCACTGTTCAAAACATCTCCAAATCAGCTATAACTTTGGATTCCGCAATAAAATCATAATATCTTTCATCCCTGAAAATTTGGAAAAAAGTTGCGAGGACCGTGTGCACTCCGAGCGCCATCGTCCCCGACATTTTTTCCAAAATTTCGGGAGCTAGATCTTACTGTATTTTTCTGCTAAAATCCAGAATTTTGGCTGATTTCATCAATTCTAACACTTTCAAAATTACAGTCAAAGTTGGTCTAGTGATTGCTTGGTTTAAGGCTTCTAATCATTCAAAAATTGTTGAAACTGAAATTCATGTCAAAATTGTGTTCCTTACTATCCTAAATCTGAAAAGTGTGTTGGCATTCATTCGAAATTTCAGTGATTTATTCAAATTTTTGCAATTTGTGACTTTTGAAATTAAGTGCTTAATTACAACAACTTTGATTTCCGCTTTCAAAATTGAATTTTGCATGAAATTGAGTCAATTGTTAATTTTCAAAACTTGCATTGCTTTCAGCATTCCCTCTAAAATCATAAAATTCAAAGTTTCAGTTTCCCTCTCTTTTTCAAAATTCAAATTTTGCATTTTTCGACAATCTAGGTAGGGTTCAATTTTGAGATTGCAACTTTAATTTGGCCTATCTACAGATCGTAAAATCACTCATTTTTTTTAGGTTAGCTGTAAAATCATCATAACTTTCATCCCTGCAAATTTCGAAAAAAGTTGCGAGGACCGTGTGCACCCCGAGCGCCACGGTCCCGGACATTTTTTTCAAAATTTCGGGAGATTGTCCTGATTGTATTTAACAGCTTAAATCTAGAAGATTGGCTGATTTTACTGAAATTTGCTACCTCTTAAATTCAAAATCTTCTCTCCTTCTTTAGTGCATGAGTTTTATGACAATAAGTCCTACTTACACTATTCCCGTTAGACGAAGCCTTAGAATTAAGTCCTTCCAAGGTTTAATTACTGAGGAGATGGAACCTAATTTGAATGGCCTTTTTAACGAGGACATGGGTAATTCCTCTAATCCTCTTAATGATGAAGAAGCTCTCCATGAGGTTTCTGTAGAACAACTTTCAAAATTGGATAACCAATTTGATGATTTTCGATAATGGATGTCTCAAGAATACCCTGATAGTCAAGCTCTTCCTTTAATTGAGGGTCTAAAACGTATGCTTCAAAGTGATAAGAATGGAATTGATATTTTGTGTGGTATTGCACACATTGTGGATTCAAATGTGATGCCTATGAAGAGTTGTGCTGAAACTTTGGGTTATACACAACCTCCTACTCAAGTTAATCATTCTATTCCTTTGACGACTTCTATTGCTAGTATACCTACTTTTACATCAAACATAATGACTACTTCAATACAAGACATTCCTCCCATGATCACTAGTCATGGGGGCAATCCCTCTTCTTCAATCAACCCTCTTCCTTCATTCAATCCGACTTCTTCATTCATTCCTTCAATAAGTGTTCCTATTATATCACCACAAATGAACATGACACAAGGGGGCAATTCGTTTTCCATTCCTCCTTGTAGTGTTCCTCCTGTCCAATCATCTCCTATGACTAACTATCATAGTGTCCCACCACCTTACTCTCTACCTTCTTTCAATAACATAACACCTCCATCACAATCTAACACATCTAATATGAACTCTTTGACTGAAGCGACCATTAACAATCTTGCACAAACTGTCTCTTCTTTACAGCAACAAATTGCCTCTATGAATCAATCTAAGTTTAGTGTGCCCACATTTGATGTTGCGAGCCCACTTTCTCTTGACATTGTCCGAGCTATTCCCCCTAAACATGTTGAAATTCCACATTTGGAGCTTTATAATGGTAAGGGTGATCCTCTAACACATGTTAAGACCTTTCAAACAATATGTACTGATTTTGCTTATGACCAAAGGTTGCTTGCAAAACTGTTTACTAGAACATTAAGAGACAAAGCCCTACAATGGTATTGCTCGTTGCCTTCCTATTCTATTTCTTCTTTCGAACAACTTGCAAATTCTTTCATTCAACAATTTCAAAACAATATAAGTCCTAAAGTTACTTTGATTGATTTAATGCATTGTAAACAAGGTGTTAAAGAAAAAGTGACTGATTTCATTGGTAGATATAAGCATTTGTATGCTCAAATTGCTTTTCCAGTGCCTGACAATGATATTCAAAGAATCTTCATTTCTAATTTACAAAAAGATATTTGAGATAAACTTTTGTTTTCTAAGTTTACTTCTTTCCAACAGTTGTGCGCAACTCTTCACCATTATCAACTGACTGTGAGTCAAATGGAACAATCACATCCTATGGCTCCGAGTGATAAGGGTGATAGTAGTCAACAACCATTTGGGAAGTTTAAACTGAACAAAGAGTCCATTAAATTCAATGAAAACATCATCAACAACAATGTGAATGCAGCATCAGGTGTGCCTCCTATTTCTAAGTTTTTTAAGAAAGAAAGAAAGTTTACTCCTTTGAATGAATCATTGCATAGTATTATGAATAAGTTATTGGAACAAAATGTTCTTACTCTTCCTCCTATAAGGCAAATAGATCCTATAAAGATTAATTCACCCTATTTTGATAACAAATATTTTTGTCAATTTCATCATCAACCTGGGCATGATACTGAAAAATGTTTTGCTTTAAAGGGTAAAATTCAAGATTTGATTGATAATAATACTATTTCTGTTTCTGGAGTGAATGATAAAGGCAACACATCTGTAGCTCCTCCTAACCAAAATCTTCAGATTTTTACTGATCCATTACCTTCTCATACCTCTAATGCAATTGATACTAATGATTCCTCTGTCTCACCTGATGATCTTGTGTCTATGACTCCAAATGTGATTAACTTTGTGCAGCAGCAGAAAATCCCTAAAGAACTTTCCATCACCTTTGATTCTAGCGAAACTATCAGGGCACCTGATGGTCCTTTATATATAGTTGCAAAAGTCAAGAATACACCTTGCCGTGGAGTGCTTATTGATCCTTCTTGTATGGTTAATGTCATTACTAAAGAATTTCTTTTTACTTTGCAATTGAATCAAGTGATCTATGACGAAACAAATGTGGTTGTGAAATTATTTGATGCATTTTCTTCTCCTGCAATTGGTTCTATTACATTACCTATTGAGGTCCATAACAAATCCCTTGATGTGGACTTTTCTATTATTCCATCATCCGAACAATTTCGTGTGAAGCTAGGCTATCCTTGGCTATCTTCCATGAAAGCTATTGCTTCTCCTATTCACAAGTGTTTGAAATTTCCCCATAATGGTGAAGTTGTTACTATCAATCATAGTCTCTTTAAACCAGCCGAAAGGACTTCTAGCGTTCCTCTTGATTATTTTTGGCCTAAACAATTCCAACCCCTTCCTCCGCGAAGTGATCATCGTTTCAAATCTTATCAAAAGTGGAAAAAAGATATGATCCTATCTCTAAGTGAACCTAGAACACCCAAACTTGACATTCCTATCATTCTTGAGAAGGAAGTTCTTCCTTTGAAAGATAAAATTAATGTCTTTCCTCAAGAAGATTCCCAACCCATCCCTATGGATGTGACTATGCCTATATCTAATAAACTTCCTAAAAGTAGACCTATCCCTCCTCGTCATGATGGACTTGGTCTCCTTCCTAAACTGAGTATTCCTCCCTTATATGGAGCAGTTCCTCCTCCTTCCTCTTATGGAGAGAAGAGACCTTCCTCTTCTCCTATTTTTCAGCCTAAGAGACCACAACCTAAACACCCAAGTGATAAGGATGAGAACATTCCTCCTCCTCAATCTTCTCAACTTCCTACTAAGACTAGACGAAATCGTTCTGCACGTGAATGCCGACGAAAGTGTCGTCTTAGAGCTCAAACTTTGCAATCCCCAAAAACACCTTCAACTAATATTATTCCATTTTCTCCTCAGCCAGAAATTGAGCCAAAATCTCCTAAACATAAGATGCATGATGGTCTTGATCCTGTGCGAGTTAAAGACCCTATTTTTATAAATCTTGATGATGATATAGATGAAAATGTTACTTCTCTTGCTTCTGATAGTGAATATGAACTTGTTGATGTTGATAACCATTTATCTAACGAATTTTATAAAGCACTTATCCTAGCTCCTAGACAAGAACAATGTGGCTTGGAACATGAACATAGCACTTGTTTGGATCTTGTGATAGCTCCATCTGCTATGTTGAATGTTCCTCCTCTAGCATGTTCCCTTCCTTCCTGAAATGTTGATCAGCAAGATCGGGGGGTAGATGACATGCTAGACTAGTTCATTAGCATAGCATATTCTCTCCTCCTCTCTTTTGTTACTTCTTCTATGTGTTATTCTCATTCTTCTATTTGTTGTCCTTAGTGCTGTCTACTTGAGGACGATGCAAAACATTGAGATCTCTTTTGGTCTCTCTCATGTTGACTCAAAAGACACATGTGTTCCCTTCTTCTAGGTGACCTGCCTTGATTGGGGAATGAAGAACAATTATGCATACATACATATGATATACATGAATTATCATACAGCATACTGACTCCGAGGAAAGCGAAGTCACCTTGTGCTTTGTGTTTTGTGTCTATTATCCCTGGGCTTATCTCACACTTGGGGGCTAAATCCTTTCGATAACGTGCTCCATTCTCATTTCTTATATGTATCACTACCTTAAAGCAATCACCCCCGGTGAGGCATGTGCGATCGCTTTAACGTAGGGGGGCATACATCCCGTTCATATCTTTTCAAGATACTTAAAAATTTCTTGACAAATTTAGCTTTGCCTTGAAAATTTTTGATATCTTTCTTGCATGACTCATAGTGAGGGAACCTTACTACTGATAGTCATGGTTCTCCCTCATGATCTTCCCTTTTACTTTGTCAATCAAAGTCGTAAGATCCTTAGTCCATTGGGGGCTTGGTGTATCTTGCCTCCTTGATGTGGTGAAAGTTTTTCAATGTTGTTTCCTTGTACTTTACCGGAAGTATGAGCGTACGCTTATACTCCCGCTAAAGTGGGGGCTAAATGTAGCGTCCTAAAATTGTGACACTTGCAATTTTGACTACATTTGGGTCTTCACGATGGTGATGCAACATGGAACCTGAATGGAGACCCCGAAACTTGTCCACAACATCAAAAACTGCATTTTTCCAGCACCCTGCCTGATCCCTCCTTGCACCCTATTGTCCCAGGAGGTGGGACCAGAACGCCCAGCACCCTGGTCCTTCAAGACCAGGGTGCCCAGTGCCCTGGTCCCCCAGGACCATGGCGCCCAACGCCCTGGTCCCTGGCCCTATTTTGGGCCCGGTCTCCTATGGGGCTTCGGGTCTTTAAGTTTGCAAATTGGAAAATAACACTTACTGGTCAGCCCAAGGTCGAAAAAATCAGTCTATCAGCCCTAATTGACAAGTATATAAACTACATTTTCCTCTCCCATTTGGGGTAGATGGAGAAGGAGGAAGGACATATGTGTACAAGACGTGGAAACGATATTCAAGCATTCAAGCATTCCTTCAAGCAATTGATCATTCTAAGTCTACATTCAAGGCTAAGTGTTGCATTCAAGACAAGGATTCAACCATTGAAGAGGAGATCACATATCACATACCACATACAACATACAACATACAACAACATCTACACCTTCGCATGTAAGAATACAAACATTCTTACAACAAGGTACTAGTACTTGTTTTACAATCATTTACATTTACAACATTTCTCATTTCTTGGTTAATTCCAAAACTGGGGTTTGACCTAAGGGCAAACCCCTAATCCCTAACACCCCAATCGTCTTCGCTTTTCTATGTGTAGGTTGTAGGTACGCGGCTGAAATTGAAGATCTGGAATCCTTGTGCAGAGACGAACAGATCCCCCTTCGTTTCACGGATTTTTCGGAGGACCGTGTGCATGCCGGGCGCCATCGTCCCGTCAACTTTTGGTCAAATTTGTAGAACAGCACCGTCTCAACATTTTACTGCTAATTCCAGGTCCACAGCTTCATCCTATATTCCTATCTCTGTTTATAAGTGAATCTTTCTCACTTTTCATGCATTCTTAGTTCAATCATTCTTTCCACATTTCTTTACAAAAGAGGGTATCCTTGCTATCACAACCCTTGAAACTCATATAGAATCCAATCTTGCATTGCGTGGGATTGGATCTTGTGGGTTTCAACCCCTCTTTTGAATGTAAAGTCTCCCCTAAGTGAAAACCAACCCTAGTGACTCTCCCTTCTCTCTCCTTGGAGTTGGGGAGGGGAGAACGACTAGGGTTCGATTTTTTCTGCTTTACAACAAGGAAGGAATATGATATTTTTCTTGTCTGTTGTTTGTAAATTAATCATTAGTAGGTGCAAATTTGTCTCAGGACATGATCATCAGAGTATCATCGAAGACATTTCTGATTTGCATATACCAATGGTTAATACTGCCTGTTTACGCAAGCAACACTTAGGTCATCTTGGTTTAATTATACCTCAATGCTTGTACTAACTTGCAATATCAAAATCTAGGAAAGAAGTGCTCAGGTCATCATGGTTTAATTATACCATCGATGTTTGCACTCACTTCCCACATTTTCAAAAGCTCAATGATGACAAAAAGGAATAACCCAGTGACTGGTATGATCGTAGCTTTGCATTTCATTAGCATTCGTATTGGCATTTATCTTGCATTTCATTCTTGCATGGGATTCTAAAAGCTCATCTTATCCAAGGTCAAATCTATCATAAGAATCATCAAAGTATTATCATAGGTGTATACACAATCAAAATGATGACTCATCTCTCTTCGAATATTGTCAACCCAACGCAAATCTTATGCTAACCCCCTCAAATGCACCAAGATCAGCATATCTAAATCATCCTGCAACCTGATATCAACAAAATGTCGGTTCTTTATCCAATCAACCTTATCCATTTTATCAATCTATCGCATCTGATCTATTCTATCAAGTCTTATACAGGATGTACCTTTCCTAAAACCAGACATTTTGATCAAGTCTTATACAGGATATATCGTTCCTGAAACCAGACACTTTTGATCATCTTTGTCTTATACAGGAGGTATCTTTCCTGAAACTAGACTAAATCTAGATCTTATCAAACTAATCAAACTAATCAAAATTTATCAAACTCTATCAATCATCAAGAACCACACCATCATGATCAAAGAACTCACACTTTCATCAATCAATGTTGCAGAATCAAATCTTTTCTAATTGGGACATCAATTTCACAATTGTCCAAACCACTCCAACAAATAAATTATCTCAATTGATCTCGCAAGGGGGCATCATCGTACCGCAATTTATCATTCAATGTCTGGGGCATCCTATCAAACCAATATCATCATCAAAAGGAAATTATTCTTTGAATCAACATGTCATCACACCTCGCTTCAAATAGGGGCAAAATGTATAAACCTAAAAATGGTTTGAAGATAATTAATTGAATAAGAAACTATTTAATTAATCCTCCTTCCCAATTTAATTGAATTCATTAACAATTTGATTAAATTATCCCACTCATCTACTTATTAATAAATATAAGGATATATTTAATAGGTTCATTTCAATAATCCTCTTTAATTAATTAATTCAAATTAATTAATTCTCCCCCATCAAATTCAGTTCTTCTAAATCCTCTAATTAATTAAAACAAATCAATTTATGAGTTGTTGAAAATTAACTATCCTTTTCCTATTATTTGAATTTTTAAATTCAAATTACCCACATGCCTCCTAGCTTGCACATCTTAACCTCCTTATCCTAACCTCTTATGGTGTGGATACTCTCCCCTTGAGACACATGGCATTCTTGGGCCACATTTCTCCCCTCTTGGACACTTTCCCTCTCATAAGAAAAGCTCCTTGACACTTGTTACCATAGAGATAACAAATGTCCCCTTTCATCCAACCTCTTCTCCAACCAACCTCCAATTGTCCCCTTTCATCCAACCTCTTCTCAAACCACCTCCAATTTCACCCTTGATATCTTCAGATTCAATCTTGACTGTTGATTCCTGCCACCTCACCCCTGGCCTTGGAAACCCTATAAATATCTCCCTTGTTGGAGCACAAAGGATCCCATCTCATTTACATCTTAGGCATTGTTACCATAGGCATATTAATAGTAGCATTATCATTTGAACATCATTATTATAGGAAATTGCATCTTAGATCTAGCTTAATTTGCTTATTTTCTAGCTTAATCATCATCATTTCTAGCTTAAATGCATCATTATCATTTCAAATCCTCCATCTAGGTGTAGTCAAGTCACTGGAAATGCTTATCCAGATCTGAGAGAAAATCCACACTCGCATCTATTAGGAGGCGATAGATCGATTAGCCATTGTTTTATCTTTCTTTGTTTTAAATTTGCTAACCATGCTTGTAATGATCTATTCAGTGTTTTGTGTTGTAGCTGTAGGTATCACACTTCATAGGCATGACAAATATAAACATGGATTTCAACAACAAGTATTCTCTCTAATAACATTCAAATTTCATAATAATGCAGTTTGCATTCCGTCATTCAGCAATATCAAACACAATGAAGACACACAAAAATAAGATCTAATAACAATACAAAGAAAAGAGGGAAAAACAAGAGGCCAACCTCTTTCCTATGTTATGGAAGAGAGCCTTGGATGAAGAATCTTGATCACTGCTCCTAGCTACAACACAAACCCTTCCAACACAAAAAATTCAATCCACGAATTCTAAATTCTCTAAAAATGCTCTTAGAAAATAGTTGCAGAAGAGAAGAAAAAAGAAGAAGAACCAAAAGAACCCCCCCAAATGAAATTCATGACAACATATAAAAATCCAGAAGAGAAATTGAGAAACCCTAGCCTTCTAATCAGCCAATAGAAATATTTCATTTTGAAATATTCCTCCCTCTATAATTATATAATATAATAATTCACTCTTCCCATTTCTTTTATGGGATTTCAAAATCCAATTAAATTAAAAATCAGAAATAGAAACATATTGCTCTCATCTCGTACAAATCAAAATATTATTTATACATTAAATAATCAACACATAATAGATAAATCAAAATCGAAATCAACATTAAATAAATAAAGTAATTAAAGAGAAACAATTGAATAAACACAATAATTTAAATCAATAGAAAACATTAAATATTAAATAAAACCCCAATTAAACATTAGTTTAATTTCAATAGTGAATATAATTAAATAAACAAAAATCGCTAAATCATAATAAAATAAAATAATACCACCACTAGTATAAGTCATAATTATTATTACATTGAATTATGATAAATCATTTATCGTCGATATTTAAATAAATTAAATAATCAATCCATCGCTAAATAAAAATCATGATTAAATAGATTAAATAATTAATCTATTACTATAGTCAATAAATCACAAATTAAATAAATTAAACAATCAACTCATCATGCCACATACTCACAAATCATGACAACCAACTCAACATGGCGAAATTCGCCAAGATTGACGACAAGGACTTATGACAACCTAGACCTAGAGTGTGCGTACGGAACCAACAACATCTCCGAACCACATATTTTCCATTAGGAAAGACATGCTCATACTTGTAAAATAAGGGGAGCTTGCACCCGGTTACCTAGGAGGAATGAATGTCTAGGTACCTTGAACCCTGCAACCACGACAAAGATACATGTGTACACACACACACACACACACAGATATATATATATATACAAGATAGGCAAGTTGATGAATATCGCAATGACACATCTCGCTCGCAATGAGTGATGTGGCATTGATCCCCCACGAAGACTGTCAAACAGTGAGCATACAAATCATGAAAAATTGCATCATAAGTAAATTAAACTAGGTTTACTATATCCATTCCAAAATGAGGCATGATCCATGCAATCTATCAAAGAACATGATAACCATAATACCATTACTAACCATCTAGAAAATATAACTAGTCATGAGCACAACCATTAACATCAATAGTATAAGATCATGTAATGTCTATCATAAAAATAGATACATGAAATACATCATGGATGCGAAACAAGATAGGAAAATATACAAGGTAATAAGCTACAGGGCCAATCCTCTCCAAGATCTTAAATCATCCTACAAACTGAGGCACCAACTTAGAGCCTTTTCCTTACTGGATCAGACTCTTTCACGGGCAAACTCACAAAAATACCCTATCTCCAACTGAGAACTGTCTATCTATCCTGTGAGCATCTGCATATTTCTTCTATCTATCCTGTCCAGCTGTCAAATGCTCTCTGATTCGAGTAACCTACTCCTCCATATCCTATAGCATCTCTAAATCAATGTGTACCCAGTCCTCTAACCTATGCCAACTCAAGGGAGTACAACATGGTCTCCCATATAATTCCTAGTAGGGGGACATACAATGGAGCTATGGTATCCATTATTATAAGAAAACTCCACTAAGTACAGATAATTCTCCCACCTGGGCTGCTACTCCATAACATATATCCTCAACATATCCTCTGAAACTTGGTTCACTCGCTCTATTTGACCATCTATCTTGGGGTGATATGTTGTACTATAGTTTAGCTAGGTCCCTAAATCATGTTGAAGTGCTATCCAGAATGCAGAAGTGAATACAAGATCTTTGTTTGATATCATCTTACATGGAGTACCATGTAACCTGACGATATCTCTAACAAAGATATGTGCAATTGTGGCTGGTGTGTATGAGGACCTAACTGGTGAAAAGTGTGCAACCTTGGTCAACCAATCAATGGTGACCATAATGGGATCATGTCGACGAGAAGATATAGGCAATCCAACTACAAAATCCATGGAAATATGTCCCATTTCCACTCTGAGACTGCATGTTACTGCAAAAATCCCATCGGATGTCGGTGTTTTGCCTTAACTTGCTGACACTCAAGAAAACATGACACAAAATCTGATATGTCTCTCCTCATTCCTACCCAAAATTAGAGTTGTCTCAAGTGTGTGTGCATCTTCTTCACACCAGGATGTGCCAAGTAAGGTACATGATGGGCCTCCATCATGATCAATTTTTGAAGTCCATAAGATGGCGGAACATAAATGTGTCTCATGTGTCTAAGAATTCCATCTATTTCTATGAAATATCTTGTATAGCTACCTTCCAAGGCTCTACCTGATGCTATCCTTGATCACACCACCTGGTACCATGTATCTATTGGTAGTGCACTAAGAATGCAACTCCTCAAATCCACCTCCAAAGTCATTACTGATATCCCATATCTCTTATGGCTCAGTGCATCTTCTACCACATTCTCCTTACCTTGGATTTACTTCACCTCGAAGTCATACTCACACAAGAATTTGATCTAGTGCCTTTGCCTAGCATTCAGATTTGGTTGCGTAAATATGTATTGTAAGTTGTGGTGATCCGTCTGCAGCTCGAACCGATGCCCCAAAATAAAATGTCTCCAATGAACCAATGCATGAACTACTGCTGCTAACTTAAGATCGTGAGAGGGATACTTCAGCTCATGATCCTTGAGTTTTTGTGACTCGTAGGATATCACCCTATCATTCTGCATCAATACTGCTCCTAGACCTTCCAATGAAGCATCCATACAAACCACAAAGTCACCTAACAAATCTGGAACTACAAGAATTGGTGCACTAGTCAACTTCTCCTTAAGTGTCCTGAAGGTTTCATCACATCTCTCTAACCAAATAAATTTCTTCCCTTTCCTCTAAAGAGGAGTAATGGGGTGAGAAATCCAAGAGAAATCATGCACATATCTGCGGTAATAACCAACTAAACCCATGAAACTGCGCACCTCACCCACATTAGTGGGTGTTGTTTGATATGCTATCACCTCAATCTTAGAGGGATCAACTATGATACCCTCTCCAAAAATAACATGTCCCAAGTATTTGACCTCTAATCAAAAAAACTTACACTTTGCCAAATTGGTGTATAGCTGATTCTCCCTAAGACACTACAAGACTTGTCTAACATGATCCTCATGCTCCTCCACTAACCTCAAATAAATCAAAATGTCATCCAAGAAAACTAGTACAAATTTATCCAAGTATTTCTAGAACACACCATTCATTAGGCTCATAAAGACCGATGGTGCATTCGTGAGGCTGAATGGAACAACTGTAAATGCATAGTGCCCATACCTGGTGTGAAAAGATGTACAATGTATGTATTCCACATGGATGTTCAACTGATGATATCTGAAATTAAGGTCAATTTTAGAAAATACCTTTACATCCTTATTTTGATCAAATAAGTCATCTATCCAAGGCAAGGGATACCTTTTCTTCACCATCACCTTATGCAGCTGTCTGTAGTCAATGCACAATCAGAGGGATACATCCTTCTTCTTCACCAATTACATCGGTGCACCCCATGGGGATACACTAGGATGGATAAAACCCTTCTCTAACAACTCCTCAAGATGCACTCTCAACTCACTCAACTCCTGAGTGGTCATCCTGTATGGATCACTAGAGATAGGCTCAGCTCCAGACACAAGATCAATCTTGAAATCTATATCTCGCTGTGAGGGTATACCTGGAATATCACTCGAGAACACATATGCAAACTCCTAAAGGAAAGGATGTTTCTACAATAAATCCTCTATACTAGCCTCCTCTGTTAGGATTCCCAAAGATACTGAGAGGGGAGGGTGAATCAGTATCTTGCCGATATATGAATTTTCTTAACTTATTAAACAAAATGCATTTCAAAACAGTGTACTGGTAAACCATAATTAATGCAGTAAATAAGAGCATTAAACACAACATAGGAAGAACACCATAACACAATATTTTTAGCGAGGAAACCCAGTGTGGGAAAAACCTCGGTGGGATTTGTGACCCACAATATTCGCTCACTGGCCAATTAGTGAATATTACTTACAAAAATGGGGGCCTGCACATGCAGGAAGGCCAAGTGCCTAGAGCTCACTACTCAATTACAAAAGGAAGTCTCACTGACTTACAAAAATAGATTAGAGGAATCCAATGTGATGTACTACTACAAAAAGCAACTGCTATGCCAAGTTCAGTACCAGTTTAAGCTCTTGCAATAACCATAAACCTTACTCCAAAATCTGCCTTAATATCCGCACATAATATCCATCTATGTCGCATACATATCACCTATTTAAAATGTTCTACAAGATCTCATACTTTTATATGAGCCTTATTACAATATGCCTTATCGGCTTACAAAAATATATTATAATTAAATACATTATGCAATAAATAAAATCCTATCGGCCAGGGTTCTAGTAATCATCTTTTGTTGTTGCCGGTAAGCTATCTCCCGGTGTAGAGTCTGCCGGTGCCGGTGCCTTCCGGTGCCATATGATTGCAAGGTTTCCATCAATGGAAATACCTTAAATCACCTACAATTTCTCTTTGGAGTGTGAATTTTCCAACAATCTCCCCCTTTGGCATTGATGGCAACACTCATGAGAAAAAGTCAAAATTATACCCAAAATGTGTTGACCAAAATCTTACCAAAAACTGTGTGCTCCAAAATTGTCTGCTCTAAAACTGTGTGCTCCCCCTGAGCAGATGATCTCTTCTGTCATTCATTTTTCTCATCCTACTACTCCCTTTTTCTCATCCTCTACTACTCCCCCTTTGGCATCAATGACAAAGGTTGTCAATTAATGTTAATTGAGTGTAGTTCTTGACTGGAGCCCTGTAACCGGTTGGTTACAATCTGATATAGATCCGCTAATGCAAAATTGAGATTGTTAATGAACCTCTCACTATCCTTTAATGCTGCTTCTATCCTTTGGATGGTACTGGTGAGTATGTGCATTTTCTCTTCCGGTGTCTTAAGTCCCGAAACAAGAGCCTCAGAAATCTCTTTTCTCAAAGAGATGAGGATGTCTAGTTTTGGACCTAGTCTGCACTTCAGTTCCTTTGCCTTAAATTTTAATCTCTCCTTATCTTTTTCAAGTTTTTCAATTCTCTCTTCAAAGCTTGTAATTTCCTTCTCTATTACTGATATGGGTTCAGATGAACCTATTAGATTATCAGCAATAACATTTATTTCCTTTTGTACTCTGCTAATCTCTTTATCTATATCCTCTGTCAAAATGGTTGTCTTGCATGAATCCCTGTACATCTTCTTAAAGTCCATTATTGTCTTTCCCAGTGCCGGTAATAATGTATCAATATGTTCCTTACATCTATTTATTGACTCTGCAAAGAATTTTTCTTTCTCTTTATTCATTTTCTCACTGAAAGTCTCCTCATTGAACTGATCAATTGTTAGTAGATTGTCGGTTATGTACTTAGACAATGTGTCTAATTGGCTCAAAGAATCTTTATTTTCTATATTACACTTAGGTGTAATCATCTTCAAAATTGGAATGGTATCATCAATTGCCTTGTATGCAAGTGCATTACAATCAGTTATTTTCTTAATGGAATCCAGCAACACCTCTGTTACATTGGTTGGTTTGAATTCTGTCAGTGAAGAACCAGATGATTGACCAACTGCCTTAAGAATTTGTAATCCATCAGTGTGAGTAACCTCTTTTCTTATGGTGACCTCTGGTAGGTTAGTTTGAGTCTGCATCTCTACAAGCAAGGGTTTAGGTTTCTCAGCTATTGCCGGTGGCACAATCTCTATCTGAACCTTTTCCTCAACCTTTTTCTCTTCTATTTTTTCAATGTGTACCTCTGTCTGTTTCTCTGAGCTTTCCATTGTTGGTTTCTCTGATTTTGTCTCAGTGTTTTCTATCGGTTTCTCTATGTGTACCTCTGAACTGTCTACTACCAGTATCTCAACAAATTTATCAGTGTTATCAGTTGCCGGTTGCTCAGTAGGTTTTTCAGTATGTTCATTTGTCTTTTCAGTCTCTGGGGGATCAGTTGATTGTTCAGTGTGAGTTTCAATCCCAATCTCAATGTTTCCAACTGTATCCTCAACATTTGTCTAAACTCCAATGTTTTCTGCTAGTGGCTCAGTTGCCACATCTCTCTTCTCAATTGTTTCCTTATCAACCACAATGTTGACTTCTTGTGTGTCAATATTCATTGTATACAACACCTTTGAATCAGGATTGGTGTCTTCATGTGTTTTCTCCATACTCTCCACATTATCTGTTATCAGTGGTGTGTCAACTATTTGTGCTGGTGGAGTATCAGAAGGAGGTGGGGGCAAGTTATTTGTTACCTTTATGCTCAGAGGACCACCTACCTTGCCTTTCCCCTTATCCTTATCCTTTTGATAGACTCTGAGAGTCTTAGGTTGTTTAAGCTCTTCTTGTTTTTCCTTCTCAACAAAGAAGATATCCCATTTATCTGTTGTTTCTTTAGATATCTTGTTTACCCTGCCAGCCATTAATGCTACATGTCAGTGACCAGTAGAAAATACTGTTCGGTTAGCTTCACTTATCAGTTCATTAATTTCTTCGATTGATCTTACTGAGTGAGCTGCAAGTGATTTCTCTATCTTCATCTTTTTGTCCAGTTCAACAATTGCTACCCTTCTTGCTTCTAACCTTCTGTACAAGTCACTAGGTAGATCATCTACAACTTCTATCAAAAATTTCTTGTAAATATCTAAGTGTAGAGTAACATTGTTTTCTATACTCTACTTTTCCTCATTTGAAAATGTATTATACAACTTGTTGATATTTGATAAGTTACCATCTTCAGTTATCTCATTCAGAAGATTGTCTAAGGGAGGGACAACTTGTTTTTCCTTCTTTTTCCTTGGGGTCACTTTCTTTGCTGGAGGCCTTACTGCCTGTTGTTTTTGTCTTGTTCTCTTGGGTGCAGGAGAGGGTACCAATGAGGGTTTTCTTTTTCTTTCTACCCTTTTAAACTTTGATGGTATTTCACTGTCAGAGGAGGTAGCAACCGGTGAAATATGTGCTTCCAGTTGTAATCCTTCCAAGTCACTCTCCTTAATACCAGTTTTATTCAATATATCTTCCTTGACTACATTTGCTTGTCTTGTTCCTTTTCTAATTGTCTGTTCTATTTTATTTATTCCTTTCTATGATTGAACTTTGCTTTCAATGATTTTTGCATTTCCAAATACTTTTTTTGTTGGTTATTTGGGGCTTCTAGAAGGGTTTTAGCATAGGTTTCAATTATGTTCTCATATGCCTCATAACCCATCTTTGTAACCCAAACTGTCCTTGGAACTATTGCCTCCATCCAAATTTCATCCTTCTTTATGACAAAACATATCTCCTTTTGATATTTATCAACTATGGATTGAGATAGTCTTATTCTAGTCTTCATTCTAGCCTTCAGTGCCTAAAAGTGTTCATTTATGTTTTTCTCTCTGTCATCTCCCATGTTATTGAGAATATCCAAAAGTTGTTTTTCTACTGGTATGTCAAATCAAAAATCTTTTCTACCAATATGGGGAACTTCCTTGGTGATATACAACAATAGACATACAAGTAAGTTGCCAAATCTGAATGTGCCTTTCTTGTCACCTTTGATTTTCTTCAGATTGTCTATTAGCTCATTCTTTAACCATTCGCATATGTCAATCTTTGCATTGCAGTTTACCATGTCACAAGCACTTTGATACATAAGATAGAAATAGAGTTTAATATGTTGGCATGTGTAGCCTTGTATCCAAGAATCATGCTAATGAACCTTACATTGATATTCTTTACATAATTTACTCTCAAGGATCTCTTGTCATAGGTTGCACCGGTTAGGGTCATTACAATGTCATTTGGAACCTTTTTAGTCTTATCAGGATTTCTACCGGTGGAAGGTAACCTTGTCACTGCCCTAACTACTTCTTTTGTTATCTTATGAATGAAATCTAGCCAAAAGAACTCCCCATGAACTCTGCTCAATACAATCCTTATAACCTCCTTGGCAAAATCAGGGATGCTAAGTGTAGCTAGGAATCTGTGGAATCATCAAAGCAATATGGGAATTTGGCCTAGCTCAATCACAAAAACTCAAATGCAGTGATTAATCCTAATTACATTCAATGAAAACATGAAGACAAGACATTCAAGATTGAAAACTAAGCAAACCAAATGCAGATGTCTCCTTCATGTGGCTCCATTGTCCTTCTTTCTCCTTCAAATAGCTTTGTTTGTGGATCTCACCTACTAGTGCATAAGCATGATGTGAAAGCAAGTAGACAAGACGATAGCGCAAGAATACTAGAAGCGTGATTGATTCGACCAGGGACTTTGATTGAAGAAATTCATCCAATTTATAGACAAATTGGAGAAAAGATCAGATTAGCATGAAAGTGATTCGAATAGAAATTCAAATCAGGAATAGCAAAATTATGACAAGCGTATGACAAATTGCTATGCAAGGATTTATGACAATTTATGACAAATTGCTATGCAAGGATTTATGACAAGATTTTGAAATAGAAATAGACATTAGAAGCAATTAGAAAATTAGGTTAGAAATGATGACTTGGAATTTAGAAAATTGATGAAAATTAGGTAAATTAATTAATAATTTCTCATTCATTAATTAATTTACAAAAATAAGAGGAATTAATTAGCCAATTAAATAAACATTTAATTGTGACAAGAAGACTTAGGATAAATAAATAAATTATTTAACCTAGAGGGAAAATGACAAACAAGATTAAATGAATAAATCATAAAACCCTAGAAGATGAATTAGAAATGCAAGAATGACAATTAGGTCCTGACAAAAGATAATTGATGTAGGGTCGATTTAATCATGATTCTGACTTGATAAATGATTTGATTGATAAACAATTGAAATTGGTTGACAAATTGACCAATATTGATAAAGAGACCAAATTGATATGCGCCAATTGACATGATTGAAGAGGACAAGGATTGATGACAAATTGATTGCAAAATTGATGAGATTGACAAGGACGAGGATCGATGACAAATCGATCTCAAAACGACAAGATTGATAAGAGGACAAAACCCTAATTCAAAAGCGATAAAAATGAGGAATGCAGAAGAAGGACTCGATGCTCACAAATGATAAAGACCAAGTGCGCAACATAGAAGAAATGTTAATGCAACGCAAAAACCCTAAAATAAGGCAATGCGTAGATGTTAAAGTATGACTCCGCAAGAGTTGACCATTTTTAGATGTCTACATTTTTCCCCTCTTTGAGACAATGCAATTTTAAGCGTTATTTCAAAGAACAATAATGAAAATGCCCCAAACAAATAACAATGACATATGCATGCCCCCTCAAGGAATTGGCCAGAAAAATCCAAAAAAGAGGCCAAGTGATCGATAAGAATGACAGAAGATGATAGGTTTGAACGGATCAAAAAATTGAAGGTCAGATGCACAAAGGACAAGTAGTGGAAGGCACAACTGCCAAGACTGATGGAAGAAATATTAGTAAGAAGAAATTAGACAAAGGACAGCTAGAGATGAAGGAAAACTTGCTTTCACAAATGCACATAAGTAGGTGAGAACCTTTATTTAATGTAGCAAAGTGGATGCAAAGCATCATGGCATTGAAGGCCAGAGCTGGAACACAACCCCTTTTGCAAAAGACAGACACATCGCACACAAGGAATGAGTGAAACATCCTAGGGTGCATACATCAAGGGTCATGGTATGTGTGGCGTTCACAAAGCGAACGTACTTATCATAGACACCCAATGATATAGTTGCCCCAGTTTGTGACAAACATTCCACAAATAGAAAACACCACAAAAAAAGGACCATGAACCATCCTGGTCACTCTAAATCACTTAGTGACATCATCGAGCAACATAGGAACATGATCGAAAATAAATCAATAAATGATAAGACTTGCTAATTCCAACAAGTCAAACAAACATCTTGATCTTCATTGTCAAAAGTTGAAAGTGTTGATAGGACGATCATGCTATCTGGTTTCAGGACATGCGGTACCCCGTCTAAGACAAGACACAGTCTGGTTTCGAGCATACCACACCCTGTATAAAACCCATGATAGTAGTGACAAGGACAAATCATATTGATGCTGACGTTCGATTGAGAAGACAATTGTGATCAGTTTGAATGTCTGGTTTGATTGAAAAAGTTCATCTGTTTATGCATCATTTCATTAAAGCACAATGTTTGATTACGTGTCATTGGATGCATGCTCAATGATCTGTCTACACACAAAGGATATATTTTTTTTTGTTTTGCTTTGCGAGTGTGTACAATTTTTTTGTGTTCATTTTCTTAAGACTTTTTATGACTTTTTAGGGACTTTTTTCAGGACATTATATGATTTTTAGGGATTTTTTCAGGACATTATATGGTTTTTAGGGATTTTTTTTTCAGGACATTATTTGATTTTTTAAAATTTTTTTTTTTTGGATTATTGAATTTTTCAATAGAAGATGGACACATGATAGGGGATGGAAGAAGGACTCAAACATCTTTTTGTTTGGATAGTAGCCTTGAAAAAAATGGACCACAACCTTTAAAAGTATGCTCAAAGATGTTGGTAGGATAAGGGCATGGAGAATGAGATGAAACTAAGGCGAGGATTTATGCAAAGGATTGGATCAAAGGGATGGAAGAATGGAAAATATGCATTGGATAATAGGTAGGGTATTGGAAGAATTGGGCTTTAGTGGATGGAAATGAAGGTAAGATTGACATGGGCACACACCTTGAGGGGTGATGGACTGATGGAGGAAAGACGTATTTTGGATATTGAGATTTTGACGAAGGAAAGGCTATGGATTTTGGGACATAAGGGCCCGAAATGGATAAAGAAGGTGATGGAGGAATAGACTTGGAATGTATGGATGGAGGAATAGCAATTGTAGATGCCAATTTTGATGTTTCTTTACGCTTTTGTGCTTCAAGGAGCCGCTTAGGGATCCACATGGTTTTTGATTTTTCATGCTTTTGTTGTTCTTTGGTGTGCATTGCTTGCATAAGGGATTTAGGAACCCATATAGATTTTGACTTTGCTTTATTTTTCTCAGTGGGCCTTTGTGGCCTTTTGGATATATTTTTTTCTTTATAGATCATATTGTTCTTTGTTTTGACATGTCGACTATATTGGACATGTTGATCTTTGAATACATGTGGATTTCTAGACTAATGACATTTACACTTGGCATCCAAATTGCTTGGAGGGGGAAAGGAATGCATGGATGGATATGAATGAAATGGACTTCTTTTGGATGGATGAAATTTACTCAAGGATGTGTGCCTTTGCTGACCTTGCATAGAGGATGAAGGAATATAAGGACCTAAGATGGATGGAAAGTATGATGGGGAAGCAATATGTTTGGATTTTGAAGGGATGTTGGATTTAGTAGGGGTACCCACATCTTGAGGAATTTCACTGAGGCCATGACCCTTAATATTTTCTTTAACATGAAGGGATTCTTTCTTATGAAGATCTACTCCTTTGCCTTTATGAATATCTTGACTTGTAGGATACTCTTTTCTTTGGGAAGAAGACACGAGTCCATTATGAGGTGGATATGATATGAGAGAAATAATGAGATCTTGAAGTGGATCGGATTTCACCAAAGTGGAAGAACCCATTATGCATGTCAAGGGTTCATGAACATCTTGCACTAACACATTAGAATCATGAGGGGGATTAGGATCATGAGGGGGACTAGGAGTGTGTAGTGGACATGGCTCAATGACAAGCTCTTCAAGAGATGGAATGGGAGAAATAATGGGATCATCAAAAGAAATGCGATCTTGGAGTGTATATGGAGCATTAGGACAAGGAGATGGAGGAACAAGTGGATCTTGTGGAGGATCTGAAGGAATAATTTGATCTTGACAAGGAGGAAGATCATTGGAACCCTCTTCAAAGGTGCTTTTCTCTTGACTTTCAATGGGATCATCGGAAAGGATGGAAGGGATATCTAGAATGTCAATGGGATTTGAAAGGACATTTTGTTCGTGAAATGGAAGGGGGTCATTTGGGATTGGATGGACTGGGATATCTTGATCTTGCCCAGGGAATGGAGTGTCAATAGGACTTTGGATAGGATGGACAAGAATAGGGGAATCATCATGAGTTTCTAGGAAGATGAGATCCTGGTCAACAATTGGATGGGATGATAAGGTTTTGGGATCTTGATCTTGATCTATTTTAACATGCATTTCTTCATGCTCTAAATTATCCTCTTGACATGGGGTTGGACTTTGGATATGCACGAGGGATTCTAACAAGGAATCAATGTTTTGGCATGAAGGAAATGCACTTTGAACATTTGTGATGGATTCTGGAAAGGAATCAATGCTTGAAAATGAGGAAGAGGGACTTCGAATGGGGTCCTCTAAAATAGGTAATGGCAATAAAGTGCATGGTGGCATTGGGTCTTGTATTTCTGAAACATGACAAGGATGTGCATCATGAATTGGATTATCGTGGCAATCAATTATGGATAGCTCTTGGATAATTGCATCCTTGGGTGTATTGTTTGATGAGGACAATACAGAAGGTTCTTGTGAAACTTCTAAAGGTTTAGGGATAGATGCCACTGGAGAGTCAATTTGTTTGTGGGGGGATGAGGCATTGCTAGATATAAGTGTATTATCTTGATCTTCCTCAAAGAACTCACTTGGTAATTTCCTTAAGATCATTGCAATAAAGCCACCTTTCTTTCGAGGTTTTGACATAGTTGTATCCAGAATTTGAACTTGTTTGGCAAGGAGTTGGTTCTGATCTAATGTCATGTTTTGATATTGGACTTGGTTCAATTGTTCGGACATGTTTGAAACTTGGGTTGGTGTGTGCTGCAACCTTTGTTTTTGAATGTTTGGTTGTGGTTGTTGACATTGATATGTTGATTGAACTTGTTGATATTCCATCATTGGTTGAATTATTTGTTGACATTGTATAGTTGGTTGGACATATTGTTGAAATTGGACCATTGGTTGTATTGGTTGTATACGTTGAACAATTGGTTGAACCATTGGTTGTATTGGTTGAAAATATAATTGATAGTAAACACCTTCTTGTTCTTGTTGTGGAGGCACATAATGTTGAAATTGATGTTGTCTCTTTTCTTGAAATTGTTTCATCATCTCTATTTGTGAGAGGAGAGCTGGTATGTCTGATCGTTCAAGAAGAGATCTTACATCGAATGGCTCAATCTTTGGATTTCAACCTGGAAATTTTTGAAACATTTTGGACATTTGTGATCTATTCTTCTCAATGTTTTTCACTCTTTGTTCCAATATCTCCTCTTCTTGAGCTAGTTTCTCCTCTAGTTTTTGTATTTGGACATTTACATCATCATGATAAGTTTGATCCAAGTTCTGAGACATGTAGAGATTGGATTGACATGATTGATTGCTCAATTGTGATGACATGGCTTCGTAAGAAGGCTAAGACCTCATTTCAACAAACATGTCACTATGCAAATGCAATATTTTTGGAATTTTTTTTTTTTCAAGGATGATGTATGATATGCAACTAAATGCAAACTAAACAGACGGAAATGCAACCTATGTTTTTGTTCTTTTTTCAAGATTTTGACAAACTCATGAATGCAATTCTAAAAATGAGATCCTTAGGAAATTGAAATGATGTCTAGACCTCAAAGGACAAAAGGACCAAGTGACAATAGGATAAATTGACAATGTCTCACCTATATGCTTGGATACTAAGCTAGGTTTGACCAAATGACATTGATGAAAAAAAGACAAAAGTTTGATAAGGTCTAGACTTCCTAACAATAACTTAGGGTTTATTCAAAGATTTGGATTACTCAAGTATGACAAAACCTAGTTTTGGCACTATATGCAGAGGGACAATTACTATGCAAATGACCCTAATATGATATGATAATGACCTAAGCTTAATGAAGAAACCTAGGGTATGCAAATGCAAATGTATGACAATGTCAACCTAAGTTTGAATTATGAAATGGTATTACTCTAATGCAAGAGGACACATGCAAAATGGATGACCCTTATTGATATGCAAAGGAGTATGACCTAGGTGAAACTTAACCTTGGTAATTGACAATGAATTTGCAAAATGCAAACCTAGGATGAACCTAAATATAAGTGACATGAATGTTGAGACAAGATTTTGAAAAATGTTTGACAGCTATGTTTGAAGGTGTTTTGAACTTTGTTGAATGAAATACTCTTGTGTTTAACCTTGTTTTGAATCAATTTGTCTTGTTTTTGAAATGAGACACAACTCAACTTTTGACAAGCAAAGAAGACAAGATACTTCAACTTAGACTCAAGACAATCATGCTCATTCACACATTTCTTATGGTAGGTAAGGACAATAGGTACTTGAGAGGTAGACTCATTATGAGATTCAAGGAGAATACATAGATGCTTGACCCCACAGGCTCCCCTCCATGACACTCACTTCTTAGGGCAGCCAAGCATCAGTCCCCATGGAAATCTCCCCATGGCGAACTTAGTATCTCTTCCAAGTATCCAAACTTGTCCTTCTGAAGCAACTAGAAGGATTTTTGGCCTCTAAATACAAGGTGTTTAGTAAGGATTTCTATTAAGCGTTACTCCTTGGTGTCACGCAAGCATGATTGAGACATTAAGCCCACCAAGATACCAAACAAATGTAGTCGCGTAAGCATGATTTAGACCATGAGGCCCTACTTAGATGTTGATATGAGAAAGAGTTCAAGGGTCATCACTTCCCAAGTAACTACAATTCCCATGTAACCCTTCCTTCAAAGCTTTCGCCCATTAGGTATTTATTTATAGTGAGTTAGAATGCCAAGGTATTCTAGCTATACTCACTTTGGGTCGTTCCCTTCTCATGATTATCACTTGCTTGCAAAAGAAAGAAAATGGTCGGGAAGGCAGGCCCTCTAAAGGTAACAAACAATCCTAGCCCTGAGAATGGTATTGAAGATCTAAATTTCTGATCACCCTAAGAAGGATGAGAGCATACTCTCCTACTCCAATGTCAAACTCAACAATAAAAGCAAACACACGTTCATTCCATCCTATTTAGAAATCATACTAGGTGACTAATTATGAATTACAAACACCAAGTTTAGTTGGAGTACAAGGCAACCTGCAAAACCACCAAGTCAGAAGTTTAATTTGCTTAGTCTTTGACTAGTGAACCTGCATAAAATGTGTTAGTAGTTTCATTTGTTGTATTTGCCATGTGTAATGCCAAGGTGTTGCACAAAGAATTAGTACCAAAGAAAAACCAAAATGTAAAAATAGAATGCAAAACAAAGCAATTTGCAAGTAAAAAACACTCCTTTTTACCCCTGTTTCTGGCCTTACACAGGCGCATAATGTCTTACATAGGTGCAGAATGCAGTAACACAAGCATAGAATGTAGTAACAGAAGCACAGATCCCTTTGAAATAGGCACAGAATTCCTTGACACAGGCACAGATTGTTTGACACAGGCGCAGAAGTGCCCAGAAAGCCCTACATTACCCTGTTTCTTGGGTTTTTCACCTGCAAATCAACTCAAAAACACTCAAAAGCATGGTTAGGGGGTTAGTTCACATCAGGTTCACCAATTAATGTAGATAGGAATCTATGGAATCATCAAAGCAATATGGGAATTTGGCCTAGCTCAATCACGAAAACTCAAATGCAGTGATTAATCCTAATTACATTCAATGAAAACATGAAGACAAGACATTCAAGATTGAAAACTAAGCAAACCAAATGCAGATGTCTCCTTCATGTGGCTCCATTGTCCTTCTTTCTCCTTCAAATAGCTTTGTTTGTGGATCTCACCTACTAGTGCATAAGCATGATGTGAAAGCAAGTAGACAAGACGATAGCGCAAGAATACTAGAAGCGTGATTGATTCGACCAGGGACTTTGATTGAAACAATTCATCCAATTTATAGACATATTGGAGAAAAGATCAGATTAGCATGAAAGTGATTTCAATAGAAATTCAAATCAGGAATAGTAAAATTATGACAAGCGTATGACAAATTGCTATGCAAGGATTTATGACAATTTATGACAAATTGCTATGCAAGGATTTATGACAAGATTTTGAAATAGAAATAGACATTAGAAGCAATTAGAAAATTAGGTTAGAAATGATGACTTGGAATTTAGGAAATTGATGAAAATTAGGTAAATTAATTAATAATTTCTCATTCATTAATTAATTTACAA
Organism: Cryptomeria japonica; assembly: GCF_030272615.1. Classification (NCBI taxonomy): domain Eukaryota; kingdom Viridiplantae; phylum Streptophyta; class Pinopsida; order Cupressales; family Cupressaceae; genus Cryptomeria; species Cryptomeria japonica. Next base: position 266,696,028 of record NC_081405.1, on the reverse strand, counting down.
AAATAAGAGGATTTAATTAGCCAATTAAATAAACATTTAATTGTGACAAGAAGACTTAGGATAAATAAATAAATGATTTAACCTAGAGGGAAAATGACAAACAAGATTAAATGAATAAATCATAAAACCCTAGAAGATGAATTAGAAATGCAAGATCGACAATTAGGTCCTGACAAAAGATAATTGATGTAGGGTTGATTTAATCATGATTCTGACTTGATAAATGATTTTATTGATAAACAATTGAAATTGGTTGACAAATTGACCAATATTGATAAAGAGACCAAATTGATATGCACCAATTGACATGATTGAAGAGGACAAGGATCGATGACAAATCGATTGCAAAATTGATGAGATTGACAAGGATGAGGATCGATGACAAATCGATCTCAAAATGACAAGATTGATAAGAGGACAAAACTCTAATTCAAAAGTGATAAAAATGAGGAATGCAGAAGAAGGACTCAATGCTCGCAAATGATAAAGACCAAGTGCGCAACATAGAAGAAATGTTAATGCAATGCAAAAACCCTAAAATAAGGCAATGCGTAGATGTTAAAGTATGACTCCGCAAGCGTTGACCATTTTTAGACATCTACACTAAGTATCTCCACAAAACCTAGGGTTTCAACTATCTTGTGTTTCAGTTTTACATTACCATTAACATCACAAATAACTGTCTTATACATGTTCATAATCTCATCAGCACCTAGTTCTTCAATATGACAATGTATGTAAATTCTAGGATTCTCAGCATATGCAACTCCTTTGGGTATTTTGGAAAATTTTCCTAGGGTATCATCCTTCTTTGCAACTTTGGGAATGATTTTAAATATGGGCCTAGGGCATTTAATCACCTCAATTACTGTAGGGTTTGCAATGAATTCAAGTGTAGAGGAGGAAGCCATTGTATAAATACCTTAATCTGCCTTTAGGTATGAGTGCTCGAATGATTTGCTTCACTTCTCGTTGTGGATGCCTTCGCTCGAGATTTTCACGCTCTAAGGAAATTTGAATTCTCAATGAATGAAAATGAGCCAAAAACACTTGCTTTATAATTTCATTTCCTTCAACTACCACATTAAATGCCTGTCGGTTAAGTGAAACTTAACATATCTTCTGGTAAACAAGTAATTCAACTTCTCACCATCAACCGAGGGTAAATTAGCATATTTTTCAATTTGTTGCCATACCCTCAACAACTTTCTTTTTAGTTAGATGAAGAGTCTGCTGCCGGTGGAGTGATACTTTGCTCTACCAGTGAAGGAATAGCTTCATTAACACTCTGATCTGACTTTCTAATCCATTGTTTTGCAAATTCTTTCTTTACTTCTTCAACCTTCTCTTTACCTTTCAAACTAGATCTTTTGTTATTTGTCGGTGATGCCTTACTTCTACAAAATTTTGCAATATGTCCAATCTTGTTACAAGCATAACAAGTCACATTGTTTTTTTGAATAGCTTTTCCATATCCTATGCCGGTATGTGTTCTGCATTGATTAGATAAGTGTCCAAATCTTCCACAAACATAACATCTTACATTCATTCTGCAATTTTCTGAGTTATGACCAATTTTGTTGCATTTAGAACATTGACTGGTGGGTGCATTAGTGTTCTGATAGTTTCTAGATATACACTGATTTTCTCTATGACCATACTTGTTATAGTTAAAACATTTCCCATTAAATTTGTAAGCATTAGGTTGTCTTACCGGTTTACTGTGATCATGATTGTTTGCAGTACCAGAGCTTTCACCAACTTCAAAGCCAAGGCCTTTTGTATCTCCATCAGGTTTCTGATTTTTCAACATGTTGTCAAGTTCCTCTGAACTTTTCTTGAATTTCTCTTTGTGTTGGTTTGCAGCAACCAACTCATTTTCCAAGATTCCTTTCTGTCTCATAAGTTCAATTCTGTCATTTTGTGTATGCATTAAATTTGTCTTCAACATATCATTTTCATGACTGAGTCTTGTGTTTTCATTTCCAACATCATTTAGTCTTCTAACCAAGTCATCATCATTCTTCTTTCTGCCTTCAATGTCTTTACAAAACCTCATAGTCATATCTTGCATCTCATTCCTCATTGTACTGTTTTCTTGTCTCAATTTGTTCACAAGGTCATTAAGAGTTTCTTTTTCATCATCATCACTCTGCATCTTCTTAGAAAGTTAGCTTCTTTTGTTCCTAGCAATATTGAGATTTTCTTGAAGTCCTTGAATGATTTCCTGTGCAGCCTTCAGATAATCTTCAAGCTTTATATTCTTCAATTTTTCTGCATCATAATCTGAAAGAGCTATTTCCAATTGCTTTCTCAACTTTTCCATCTCTATCGGTGTCAGAATCTTCCTCAAGCTGTTAGGCTTTTGAAAATAGAGGACCAGGCTCTGATACCAATTGTTAGGATTCCCAAAGATACTGAGACGGGCGTGAATCAATATCTTTCCGGTATATGGATTTTCTTAACTTATTAAACAAAATACATTTCAAAATAGTGTACGGGTAAACCATAATTAATGCAGTAAATAAGAGTAATAAACACAACATAGAAAGGACACCATAACACAATATTTTTAGCGAGGAAACCCGGTGTGGGAAAAACCTCAGTGGGATTTGTGATCCACAATATTTGCTCACTAGCCAATAAGTGAATATTACTTATAAAAATGGGGGCCTGCACATGCAGGAAGGCCAAGTGCCTAGAGCTCACTACTCAATTACTGTTGGTGCAAATTGTATGTGGGAAAAGTGGGCTGATAAAACTCAATATATGAAAATATTGCTAAATACTAGTCCAAACACACACACAGGACTTCTTGGTGCAAGCTATGGAGTAACAAAGTATTACTCGGCTTCCCAAGGTGGGTCCCATGGTTCTCTATCTCACAATGTCCCTCAAACCAATGTTTTTGCTCTCAGATCACTGAGCAAAATGGTTCAGGGATGGCAAATGCAAGAACGAGGGATATCTTGATAGATTTTAGAATGAAATGGATTCTAAACTATGCATGATTCTAGAAATGCAATAAATTAAATGATAAGATGACAAGATTAGTATGAATACTATCCTAACATGATATATTAGTCTATGATTGAGCTAAATGATAAAGAAAGTATTCTAAACATGTGTATTTAGACTAATTTAAAAGAGAGGCTAAAATGATGAGCATATATGATATAAGAAAGCTTGAATGTATTTGAACATAAGTGTGATACTACAAATTTGGAGGATGATGTAAAATGGAGGAATGAGAGCTCTATTTATAGCAAGAATAGGGCAATGGATGGTCAAGATTGAATGGTTTAATCAAGGGTTAGAGTTTGAAAGTTGGGGATCCATGTTTGTAATTGGCACCAATGAAATGGTGACAAGTGTCAACATAGGGTTGGGTTGAGAGAAGGGGTTGGAGACATTAAATGCCTGAGAAGACCTCATGGTTATCTTAGAGATAAGGGTTAAGCTTAAGTTAGGCTTACCTAATGGATTAAGAGTTAATCCAAGGATAAACCTTTGTGCAAATGATTAAGAGATAATCATGGTCAAAGCATTAAAGGCCTAATGAGACTTTTGGGTTGGGTAAAGGTTGAGTCAAAACAAATTCTTTAACCATGTAGGAGGGTTTGAGTTAACCATTAATGGTTATTGGAGACTTTGGGGGATTAAGTGGTTGAAGGTTGGAAGCCTTTAATGGTTATCAAAGACTTTGAGGAATTAAGTTGAAGGTTGAAAGCCTTTAATGGTTATCAAAGACTTTGAGGTTTTGAGAAGTGACTTCCCTTTGCTTAGGGATGTGACAAAGTTTAGAGGAGGGGTTAGGTTAATTAGAAGCGATTAGAAGATTCTAGAAGGGATTACAAAGGGGTTTGGGATTTTGCAAGTGGATGGAGGGATAATAGGATTTTATTGAAATAAAGTAATTTAATTCAATTTGGTTGCAATTTGGGGAAATTAAATAAATTATATTTATTCAATTTAGGATAACTATTTAATTAAATTTGAATTTAATTAAAAGTGGATAGGGGGGTTTAATTGAATAAAATGATTTATTCATTAAATGGGTATAATGAATTTTATTTAAATAAATTGAGTAATTTACTTAATAAAATAGAAGAATGTGGATAATTTAATTAAATTGGATTTAATTAAATAGAGAAATGAACATAAAATATTCATTTAGGAATGTGGTCATTTTTATACATCTACATTTTGCCACTCTTTGAAGTGACGTGTGTGCACATGTTATTTCAAAGAAAATGATATGTTTTTGTGATTTATGATCAAATGCAATTTTTGTGTCGCTCTTATGATTTGCAAGTCATGCCCCAGATTTGATTTGATGTGTGATGCCCCAGATTCGATATTTGATGGTGATGCCCCCTCGGGAGATGAATCAATATTTTGAAAATTTTTAATTTAATTTGATGAGGTGCGTATGATGTGTAGGATTTCGTTCATGTGTAATGTGTGCAAATTGACTCATCTCCCGATAAGTTACAAATGTTATGGTATAGGGGAGACCGCGACCATATTACAGGTTCATTCGGCTAACCCTAATTTCATTTTCCTCTTATAAAAGGGGGAAAAGGCTTGAATTAGATTCATTTGTGCTTTGTTGACTTTGGAGAAAGAGAATTTGGTCTGCAGAGAAAATGCTTATTCCATATCATAGACACTGTTTCGAGCGCGTTCGGAGGTACCGGAGACCTGCAGCATATGGACCACTAGTAAGTCAACATTTTTGACCCTCTTTTGACTTTTGATTTGGTCATTTTTAGTCATTTTTTTATTTTCAAAGTTCGGTTTTAGCGGTTTGGCGCGTCTAGGTTATAGATTAGCGCATACGAAGTTTAAAGTAGCGCATCTAGTCAATTCATAAGGTCGCATCCGAAACGAATAGGGTAGCGCATAGGAAATAGAGGTTAGCGCATAGACGTAGAATAGCGCATCGTGATAGTTGGGTAGTGCTTCAGGTCAATAGGTTAGCGCATAGGGTAGACCTAGCACATAGGGGTCACCGGGGTTCGCATGGGCAAGGGGGTTTAGTGCGTAGGGTTAACCTAGCACGTAGGGTCAAACGGGTAGCGCCTAGGAGGTGTAGATTAGCGCGTAGATGGAGTTTAGCGCATAGAGTAGGTTAGGTGGCGCATGGGGGGAAAAGATTAGCATGTAGAGTCAGTCTAGCGCATAGGGTAGATAGAATAGCACGTAGGAAAGACAGCCTAGCGCGTGGGGGTTTTTAGCGCATTGGGTATCTGTTTTAGCGCATCTAGAAAAATTTTGCATGATGAGTGGATTTGTAAAATTTTTGTGTTATGCTATCATGATTTTATGGATTTGTCCAATATGAGTGTCGATATAACCTGTTTTGATTTGCAATATTCCAAGTTATGTATAGATATCAATGTGTTGTGTTGATCAAAATATGATTTATTTGCGTGTTTAATTTCAAGTTCAATGTGTGAAGCCTGATTTGTGTTACAAGCTGATATGGGTTGGAAACTTGAGTTGTTTTACAAGCTGATATGGGTGGGAAACTTGAGTTGTTTTACAAGTTTATGTGATTTTGGAGACTTGAGTTGTTTTACAAGTTTTGATATGGTTTTTGAAAACTTGAGTTGTTTTACAAGTTGATATGAAATGATAGGATTTTGAACTTGATGTTAGATGAGCAAATGGATTCATGTTGTTGATGTGAGTTTGATTTTGATATCGTTGTTTTGATGTGGAAACTGATATTGGATTTGTTTTGCTTGTTTGACAAGAGCGATTGGGTGTGGTTCAGCCACGGGAGAGATTTCCGAGACCGTGGACATTCATACTGCGGTTGTCGCAGGCCGATCTTGATATCATCGAGAGATGTGGGTTGACTTCCCTCTTGGATATGCCTTGGTTCACTGTGAATCGAGGGCTACTGACAACACTTGCGGAGAGGTGGCATAGCGACACAAACACCTTCCATTTTGCCACTGGAGAGATGACAGTCACACCAGAGGACTGTTACAGGATCTTGCGCATTCCTGTAGTAGGTGCACTACTACCATATGAGCAGTCGGAGGAGTGTGGGACAGAGGCACTGCATCGCATTTTTCAGGATGATACAGTCTGTGGCTATGAGATCCCATGGCAAGAGTTTCTAGACCTGGATTATGCACCACTGCCATCCGTACTAGTAGGGTTCATTGGTGGATTCCTTTGTCCTAATCGCAAGTCAAAGGTATTTTCTATGGGATAGGGGCTGGTGTTGGAGGAGATGGTCACACAGGGCTGGAGGTTTTCATGGGGGTTAGCTATGCTGGCCCATTTATACAGGGGCCTACATGAGGTGGTATACCTCGGTTACGGCAGTTTGTCAGCTGGCGTGACATTATTACAGGTATGGTGCTAGGAGCATATTCCAGCGGCGAGGCCATTAGCAGACAGGGATAGGCCCGTAGGAGCGGCATATGCCTACGAATACAGGGGTCTAGTTGTCCAGCGCAAGCTAGGAAAACTAGAGCATTGGAGGAGGGTACTTGATGACATTGATACGGTCACATGGCGACCGTATACAGGATGTGAGGTGTGGGATAAGGATGGGCTGAAGATGCCCTTTGTTTTTATGACCAGATACCTGATCGGGAGGACCCCATTTGTTATAGAGAGGTTTGTGGTGACCCGAGTTTTGAGGCAGTTTGGGCGCCATCAGGGTATACTGTAGGGAGCTTGCCTTTATGCACGACAGAGGCAGGATGTGGTTGATTGGGAGCCAACCATTGATTGTGGAGTGGCGGTGGAGGAGTTTATGGGGTTAGCAGGGCAGATATGAGATTATGCCCTGGAGATTCAGGATGCAGGCATGACTGATGAGTTTGCCAGATTGTTTGTTGCGTGGGCGGTGGCTAGGATATCTGATCCTGAGGAGATGAGGCCAGCCTTTGATGATGACGAAGATGATGGAGATGATGGAGGAGGAGGACGAGGGAGAGGGGCCAGAGGGAGGAGAGGAGATAGAGGGAGGAGAGGAGATAGAGGTGTGGAGAGAGCGGTGAGACAGGGGATGATAGACAGGGGGAGAGGTGGATTAGCTATTGGAGCCAGTGGAGAGGGGAGAGCGGGGGAGGTGTTAGCTGCAGTGGGTGGTACGGAGGAGGCTAGACGACCAGTGCAGAGGAGGAGGACAGATGTACTTCCACCTCTAGCACCAAGGATAGGCAGAGTGGGAGGGGTTACCCCAGCACAGGTACCGCTACGGGTTTGGATCCCAAGTCATATTGAGGATGCACAGATTCAGACCCTACAGGTTACTGTTCAGCAGCTGCAGGCACAGGTTTTGACATATTAGCGGCAGATTGCGTAGTTGACCATTGAGCGACATACCAAGATAGAGCGGAGAGGGCGAGCGGAGGAGATGGTATCTAGCATGCAGAGAGCACTAGTGGGTGGTCCGATGAGAGACACCCTGAGAGAGCTAGCATTGAGAGCTCAAGAGGCAGAGTACTATCGGCGACATTATGAGGCTGCAATACCCAGGGATCGTCGAGTACAGAGCTTTGCAGAGTCGAGATCTAGTCGATCTTGAGATACTGGGTCACGATCTGAGAGCCGAGGTGTTACGGGGCCACCGAGATAGGACCCTCCTGGAGATCTAGGAGCAGGGACACCTGGAGCAAGACCATCTCCGTCAGGGGATAGTCATACTTGAGAGACAGGGTCTCTGTTGTATTTTTGAGCATTGTATTCTTTGTACTGGACACAGTGTTTGACACATTTTGTACATTTGGATCATTTTGAGATATATATATATATATATATATATATATATATATATATGGCACCATTTGCTTTGATCATGTGATGTGCATGTTATGTGGATTCTTTCGTTACTTTATGATGATGCAATATTTAAATGTACGATGTATGATGCAGGATGTATGCTTTGCTATGCTGTGAGATGTATGATGTGATAATGAGATGTATGATATGCTGTGAAATGTATCATGAAAATGAGATGTATGATATGTTGTGCAATTAAGTGTACAATGATATGCAACTAATTGTAAAATGATATGCCACTAATGTTTTTGGAGCATCCTCATTTTGCATTTTTCCATCCCGATACAACCATATGTTATTTGCTTTCTTTGTAGGCTTCATCATTGAGCATTGATTTGTTTAGGATATGTTGAAAATTTATACAAACATAATGGTATAATTGAACCATGATGACCTGAGAAAAATTTACATGATGTTTGATTTTGCAAGATAGCACAAGCGTCAAGGTATAATTGAACTAGGACGACCTGAGTGCGTATTGCGTAAACAGACAAGATTAAATCATTTGTATGCATGAAGTGGAATCAGGCCTTCAGTGATATTTGATGTATCACGTCTCGAGGCAAGTATTCACACAGTACAAGTGATCACCTCCCAGATAGAAGACTAAGAAAATATTGGAAGTTCCCCATGATCTCGAGCTTTTGAAGCATTTCGTGAGATAAGAAAGAAAATCCAAATTTGAAAAAAGCTCAAAATGCAAAAATAGTCAAGATTTTTATTCAAGAATGCAACATTTAGTACTTCAGAAAATCATCCATCCTTGGTATTTTTGTGAATTGTTTTGTTTTGGTTTTTGCGACGAAGCGTAGTTTTGTTTGTTGGATGTCATGCTTCTGAGTTTTGCAATAGTTGTGATGTCTTGAATGTTTGCAAGTTTTTGAACAAGTTAATGCCCCTAGCTAAGTGTGCCTCTTGATATGATCATATACAGTGATTTCCAAGCCATGGTGGGATGTGGTAAGAGGATAAATATATATGGATAACCTAGGATAGTGACTATGCTAAGTATGTCCTGAATGGATATTTGCTAAGTGGCGGGAGATGACCGATAGTGTTTGTATGGATAAAATGGTATGGAGATAGATAGAGGAGCCATTCTTTCACAAGAGCACCTGTTTACCAGGTTTTCACCATTTGTTTTTATTGTACTTTGTTTTTCCTTTTTTCTGGATTTTTTGATTTTTTTTGCTTGTTTTGGCTTTTTCCATGCACTAGGCTACTTAAGTGTAGTATTTCTTTAGATGGATGTTGTTAGTTGGTTCATCGAGCACATCTCCTTCTGAATTTGTTAGCTGATAGACACCTGATCCATAGACTGATATGATAACATAGGGAGCCAGCCAGTTAGGTTCAAATTTCCCTTTCTTTTCTCGATCTTGCCGATTTCTTGGATTTTCTTTGAGGACTAAGTCACCAATTTTGAAATTATAGGGAATGACCTTGTGATTGTAGCTCCTACACATGCACTACTGATATGATTTGAGATGAGTATAAGCATGCTGATGTCTTTCATCTAATAGTTCAAGTTCTTGCAGCCGGTTAACTTGATATTCTTCATCCGGGATTAAACCTTTTAAAGAGACTCTGAGAGATGGGATTTCTACCTCCAGGGGTAAAATGGCCTCTGATCCATATACCAATGAGTATGGTGTTGGTCCTATATGCCCAAAGTGCTGGATTGAGTTGTACGTGCCAATTTTTGCCTGCATCATTCACTGTTTTCTTTAGGATTTTCAAGATTGTTTTGTTAGATGCTTCTGCTTGACCATTGCCCTGTTGGTAATATGGTGTAGAAAATTGATGTTGGATTTTGAATTTTTCACATAATTCCTGTACATCTTAGTTTTTGAAAGGTCATCCATTATCTGTGATGATTGAACTTGGAATACCATATCTACAGATAAGATAATTTAGGATAAAAGAGGCAATTTGCTTCCCAGTCACCGTGGTCATGGGAACTGCTTCGATCCATTTGGTAAAGTATTATGTTGCAGTTATAATGAACTTGTGTCCATTTGAAGATGAAGGATGAATTTTTCCAACTAAATCTAGTCCCCACTGACAAAAGGGCCAGGATGTTATAAATGGTTGCAGTTCCTGTGCTGGTGCATGTATCAGATTGCCATGGATCTGGCATTTAGGACATTTCTTGGTGAAATGATATGAGTCTTTCTCCATTGTAGGCCAATAGTATCCCATCTGTAGAAGCTTTTTAGCAAGAGTAGTGCCACTTGAATGTGTGCCACAAATACCTTCATGAAGCTTGTGTAAAGCAGAATCGGAATCATTATGATCAAGGAAACGAAGAAGAGTACCATCTAGACCTCGATGATACAAAGTATCAGTGGTAAGGGTGTAATGGGCGGCTTGTCAGATAAAGTTACATTTTTTGTTACGGGATTGGTCAATTGGTAAGATATTGTGTTTGAGATAGTCGTATATTGGTCCATATAACGGAGAATCTGAACCAGTCAAGGCATAGATAACCTGGGATTCAGAGTGGTCATAGGCTGGGGAGAACAGTTGCTCTACCAGGAACTCGTAACGACTCTGTTGTTCTGGAATTTGTAGTAATGAAGCGATGGTAGCCATTGCATCGGCTGCTTTGTTGCTCAATCTTGGTATTTGTTTGAAGGTGATGTGCAAAAAATACTATTTGAAGTCATCCACCATTCGCTTGTAGGGTAGTAGCTTGTCATCCTTTGTCTGATAGTTGTTGTTGATTTGATTGATGACTAGTTGTAAGTCTCCATAGACTTTTAACTCTGTGATTTTCCATTTGATGGCCATTTTGATGCCTATAACCAATGCCTCATATTCAGCCACATTATTTGTGCATGGAAACATAAGTCTATATGATCTTGGCATAGTGTGTCCTTTAGGAGTGATGAATAGAATGCCGGCCCCTGAACCATGTTGTGTATAGGATCCATCAAAGTATAGGGTCCATTGCTTGGGAGAAAGAGCAAGAACATCCCTGTCTGGAAATTCAACCTCCATGGTTTATTTTCCTGGTAGCGGTGCTTTAGCCAGCTGATCTGCAATTGCTTGTCCTTTGATGGCTCGTCTTTCTGTGTATTGGATGTCAAACTCACTGAGAATCATGACCCATTTAGCCAATCATCTTGTAAGAGCAGCCTTGCTGAGTAGATATTTGAGAGGATCAATTTTTGCTACTAGTTTAATAGTGTGTGCTAGCATATAATGTCAGAACTTCTAGGATGCAAAGACCACTATTAGGCAAGCCTTTTTAATGAATGTATAGTTGAGTTCATATCCATTCAATGTCCTACTGATGTAATATATGGTGCGTTCCTTTCCTTGTTGATCTTCTTGTGCCAATAGTGCCCCCAGTGATATATCTATTGTTGAGATATATAAGATAAGAGGCTTTCCCACGACTGTTGGTACCAGAATTGGTGGATTCATCAGGTACTGTTTGATTTGGTAAAAATATTCTACACACTTGGTCTCCCATTTGAATGGTACATTTTTTTGGAGTAAATGGTTAAAAGGTAGACTTTTATCTGCTAGCTGAGTGATGAATCGCCTGATTGATTGAAGTCATCCTTGTAGAGATCTGAGTTGACTGATATTCTTTGGTGGTGGCATGTCCATAATGGCTTGTACCTTTGCTGGATCTACTTCAATACCTTTAGCTGAGACTATGTAGCCTAGTAACTTGCCTAATGTAACCCTGAAGACACACTTCTTAGGGTTGAGCCTGACTTGGAATTTCTCCAATCGATCAAAGGTCTTTGTTAGGATGCTGAGATGTTCTGCTCTGGTGAAGGATTTTGTGAGTAAATCATCCACATAGTCTTCCATAAATGTATGCATCATATCATGGAATATTGTGGTCATTGCTCTTTGATAAGTGGCCCCTGCATTCTTTAAGCCAAAAGGCATAACATTCCAACAGTACATTCCCCAAGGATAGGTGAACGCGGTTTTATCTTGATCTTCTGGGGCTATTTTGATTTGATTATAGCCTGAGAAACCATCCATTAGTGAGAGCATTGCATGGCCTGCTATGAGATCAACAATTATGTCGATACTGGGCAGAGGAAAGTCATCCTTTGGACAAGCTTTGTTGACATCTCTGAAGTCAGTGCAGATTCTGATACTACCATCTGGTTTTGATACTGGAACGATGTTGGAAATCCACTCTGCATAGTCAATGGGTCGGATGAATCCGACGTCTAATAATTTCTTAAGTTCAGTTTTGACCATGAGTGCCACCTGTGGATTCATCTTTCGTAGCTTTTGCTTGACTAGTTTAACTCCTGAAGAGATGGATAAGTGATGCATGATTACGTGTGGATCCACTCCGGGCATATCAGCATATGACCAAAAAAAGTTAATTTGCTGTCCTTTAAAGAAGATGATGAATGCCGATCTTTCTTCCTCTATCAGGGATTCTGCAAGGTGTATGTTTCTGGCTGCTTCTGTGGTACCAATGTTGATTGATTGAGTGGGCTCAATCAAAATGGGTGATCGCTCATGAAAGTGTTCAAGAAGAGTGTCAAGTCTCCCATCATTAGGTGCTGTAAAAAGGTTTTCACCTTCAGATGCATCCTTTATTTTTACTTTTTTGTGATCTAGAGCTGCCATTGACTGGTTTTCAGCATCAGATCCTTTATTTGGTGTATTTTTGTGACTGAGAGACTTGGCACTCCCTGATTGACAGACATCATTATTTTGTTCACTAGTAGAGCCTGTTTCTGGATTTACGATACATAGGTAATGGATAATAGATTCATCATCTGGGAAAATTGGTATATCATGTGTTTCATGTTCATCCCAGTCGATGAGGTCAGGAAAGACAAGCGGTAAGGAATCGCTGGGTGGATCAAGCTCTGCTACTGTAAGTGTTAGGACAGAGTTTTCATCGTGATGGGTCTTGGTTTTAAAGAAGTCAAGGATTTCGTCGAGGTCTTCGATGGTATTATCTTCCACATAGACTTGTTCATAATGTTTCTGTTTGCTTTCCTTGGCGTCATAGATGTTTTGTGGTCCAAATTCAAGAGGTCTATCTTCTGCGTTATGTTCTTCTTGAGAAAGGGATATAGAATCAGTATTGTCCAGGATATTTTTAGTAGTATTGGAGCAGGTACCCCATTCATATTCATTGGAATCTGTCTCATAGGCATCATCCCAAATTCTATCTGTGCTGTAAACACGTATGTTGTATGGTGAAAACAAATCTTTGATGATGGATACCATTTGGATAGTTTTTGTCAATTCTGTGTCAGATCTGTCTTCTACTTTCTGGATTTGTTCATAGACTATGCTTCCTCGGGGAGGAATAACGGTATCTGGAGATGACATGATTTGTTCTTGAGACATTGGTGTTTGAATATGAGCTACTACTACAAATAGGGCCTTCTTATGACTTAGAAGCTTTCCCTGATGCAACTTATGATCTTGACGTTCCCGTGCCTTGCGGATTGTTTCTGCTAATTCAAAGAGTGCTTCCTACCAGGATTCTTCTTTGTACTTCTTCTTTACCTTCCATTGAGGTTTTTTAGTTGTGTGTGGCGGCCGTTTCAATAGGAACATGAGTTTAGAACCCAATCCTGCTTTGTTTCTACTAGGTTGTGAAGGAAGATCTATAGGTTCAGTGACTCCTTCTTTGCATTTCCCAATAGGTCCTTTACCGCCATATCCCATTTGCTTCATGATTAAGTAGCCTTTTCCATACAGGTGTGTTGGTAGAACAATGTCTAGAGTGGCTGCTCTATGATCTTCTTCCTCATCTTTGTATAGCCAACTAAGAACATCCTTGTCTTTTGATTCATGTGCTAGAGTACCCAATTGGATGAAGGTACCGTCAAATTTAGTGATGGGCTGAGTGGCCAGATGTGTTGATGTAGTAGGAAAACCATGCAATCTAGGTGATGTTGGCAATTTGGCCAAACATAAAGGCTCCAAAGAGTATTCTCCCATGCCCTGGTCTTTGATTTGCATCTTCTGCTTGAAGTCTCCCAATAAGGAGTTGGGCATTGTTGTTTGTAGATCTGATGTCAAGGATCGCTGCTTTTCTCTATTATGAGGAACCAAACTGTCTTGGGCTACCCCCATTGCGTTGCAATGTTGAAATGGATTATGATCAGCTGATATGGAGATTTCTTGTCCATCATAAGGAAACTTGACACACTGGTGATACATAGAAGGTACTGCTTGCATTTCATGTATCCAGGGTCGTCCTAACAAGATATTGTAGGTTAGATCTATGTCTAAGACTTGACATATAGTATCCTTTTGTACTGGTCCTACTTGAATATGTAATATCATTGTTCCTTTAGAGGACCTTTCCTCATCATCATATGCTTTTATGGTAATCTTGTTGCAAGGATCAATAGATTCTTCTTAGAAGCCTAATGCATGGATAAGCTTTAAAGTACATATATTAAGTCCGGCTCCTCCATCTATTAAGACTCTTTTTACTCGGTGTTTGCAAACAATGACTTCAATATGGAGAGGAGTATTATGCGGATGACTCAAGGAAGTATTGTCATGCTCTAAGAAGGTGAGGTTATCAAGTCCCGTCATATGGGCGACCATGGCTTGAAATTTGTCTGTATCCAGATTTTGAGGTACATTTGTTTCCAATAGCGCTTGCTCCAATATGTCTTTGTGCTTTGGTGATAGTTTCAATAATTCCAGGATAGATATCTGAGTTGGAGTCTTGCGTAGTTGGCTAACCAAGTCATATTGGATTTTTGGTGTGGTAGTTGTAGGTGCAGTATGTCCCTTCAAGACATATTTCTAAGTTCAGGTTGTTACATTGACAGATTCATGATCATGCCGATCTTGAATGGTGATGACATTGACTTGATGATCTTCAGTTGATATGTGGTTGATGGTGTTGTTATAGATGTGATTAATACGAGCTCCGCGTGTATCATCCAAAGTTGATGCTCCATCTTTGTTGTAATTTGGGAGAGGATTTTTGAAGGCTCCGTGATCACCATTTGTTTTGAGACCATCCACCGTTAAGTCACCTCGATCAATCATGTCCTATACTATGTGTTTAAATCTCATGTACTCGTTTGTTCTATGACCCTTGTTGCGATGGAAATCACAATAGTGTGAATCATTCCACCAAGGTGGTTTGATTGGGGGTTCATAGTTGCTGATTGGAGGCAAAGAAAGAATCTTGTTTGCCAAAAGTTCTCTGAATGCGGATTCTAATGATTGTCCCAATGGTGTGAAGATACTCTTTTGGAAATTGTTCGTGTTGTTGCGTGAATTGTTGTTAGGTCCTGGATTCATGTTTTTGCTTTGAGTATCATTGGTTTTGTTTGTGTTGAGTTGTCCTTGATCAGTGTTTGGTGCATATGTGTTAGCACTGGGAGTAGCATTTTTAGGATTTTTCGTATTTTGAGGATTTCCGGATAATGCAAGCACTGGTTGCTTAGATTTGGGATCATATGATTCATTGTTTCCTTCATTTTTGTTTCAAGTCCAAAATTGAGATTTGTCAAGGTTGGTGTTGTTCTGATTATTGTAGTTTGATGAGTTTGTTCCTTCCTTGTAGAATTGGAGTGTTCCCTTTTTGACACATGCTTCCTCTACTTGAATGCCATTTTCAATCAATTTAGCGAAAGATGGTATGCATTGAAGTTTTAGTCTGTAACTCATTTCGCCATTCAAGTTATCGATGAAGATTTCCATTTTCTCCTTTTCAGGAATATCTCGAGGATATCTGGATACCATACGTCGCCAGCATTGAAGGAATATCATGAACGTTTCATTGTTATTTTATTCGGTGTTTCAAACATCTAGCATGGTTATGGCATGTTGGATGTTGTAGGAATAGTGGGTTATGAATTTGTTAACCAATTCATCAAATAATCTAACAAGCGGTGTAATTTTGGATAACCATTCCATGGTTTGCCCTCCCAAGCTTCTGGGGAATAACCTCATCAAATAGGTGTCATCATGAGCAAATTCAAGGCTCAGTGTGCAAAATTCTCGAACATGATCTTGGGGATCACTTTTCCCATCATATTTATCAAATTTGGGAACATCTGAGTTTGGAGGAAAAGGCACCATGTTCAATCTTCTATCAAATGGATAAGGACAGATTTCGTTTAAAGAGTACTGTACTGTTGTCCCTTGTTGCATATCCTGTATTTGCCTTTGCAACATTTGCATTTGTTGAGTAAGGGCTGCCAAAGGTATATGGTCTTGTTGAGGGAAAAGTTCTTCCCTTGTATTTATTCTTAGCTGAAAAGGTGTGGTAAATGGTATATTTTGCTCTGGTGTTTCTAGCTCAGGTATATGCATTTCTGGTATGCGTTGTTTTGGAATGTGTTATTCAGGTATATATTGTTCAAAGTTATGGGTTTCTTCTTCTCTTTGTTTTTCTTGATATGCATATTGTTGAGATCCATTTTTAAAGATGTTGGGGTCTAAATCTTCGGGAAGTTTAATGCCTTTACTTGTAAGCATGAGCAGATATTTTTCTTTGTCATTTTTCATGAGCTTTTCTACAAGCTTTTGGAATGAAGGGTTTTCCTGACATTCTCGAAGAAGTGCTTCAGTAATTTCAGGTTCTTCTAAAGGTGGAACTTCAAAAGGATTTGATAATCTTCGATTCATACTAGACTCAGCATGTGTCTCGCTTTATTTGTCTCTTTGTGAGTGAGTAACAGGCATTTTAGTAGAAACTCTCAGTGATGAAAGGGACAAAAGCCTTGTTGATATGTTGTTTGGGGGTGGGTGGTTCTGGTCGAGATGTGTTATAAGTGATACACTCGTCGGGCAAGAATGTTGGATTGATCTTTCCTCCGCGGTTTATGATTTGATTAAAAGCCGATTTTTGACAGTAGGCTCTTGTCTTCAAGGGTTCTTTGTCAAATTCGTTGGATTTCTTTTGGATATACTGTTTGACGTGATGAAGGAATACTCGATGAGATTTGAAGAGTTGACGATTGATGTATAAAAACTTATTTCTCTTGATGAATTTGGAAAAACTAGGTTGTTGTTTCTTCAACGTGATGTTACGATAAAGGTTCTTTCTTCTCAGAATAAGGGGATTAGTCATGCATGAGTGATCAATAGTTTCCTTTGATTTGTTTGGATTCAGTTGATTCTTGTTTTAGAAAATTTCAAGTCTTACTCTATCAAAGTGAAGGTTTAGATGTCCCTTCACGACAAAGCGTGTCAAATGATATGGATAAAATCCTCTCGATCTGGAAACTTGATTTGACAATTTGAAAATTTTAAACAAGTGTTTTGAGATAAAAATCTATAAGATGGTAAAGGATTCTGTTGATACTGATGATGAAGTTTCCAAATTATGATAGGAGAGACATCCTCTATCACGCGATTCGTTTAGGGTTCTAAAAACGTTCGTTTTGACACAAATTTAGCTTAAGAAATAGTTTTAGTGGTTTGTTTTTGTCACTCTGGTTTGATGAAAAATGATGTTGATGAAAAAAAGC
Organism: Cryptomeria japonica; assembly: GCF_030272615.1. NCBI lineage: Eukaryota > Viridiplantae > Streptophyta > Pinopsida > Cupressales > Cupressaceae > Cryptomeria > Cryptomeria japonica. Next base: position 266,678,758 of record NC_081405.1, on the reverse strand, counting down.
TTCTAAAAATATTTTTGAAAATTTCAAAAATTTTCTCGGTTTTGCACTCTGTTTTTCTATTTTTTTATCACGCGCTAGAACAGAGACTACATGCGCTACTAAAATGTCTCTATGCGCTAAAATGTTAACCACACGCGCTAGGCTGCCCCCAGACACACGCTAAAGTTTCTGGACTGTTAAAATTGTTTTTCTAGCTATTGAAAAAGCTATGCACTATCCTGGGTCTACGGCACGCTAACTGTTGGATTTTATGCGCTAATGTTTGGCTTTCACGCGCTAAACTGTTGCTTCTACGCGCTAGACTATTTTTCTGATGTGCTAAATGTGTCAACACTGATTTGACCTATGATAAAAATGCTACTGTTTGGACCCGATGCGCTAACTTGATGTTTTGATGCGCTAACAGAAGTACCCCACGCGCTAAGAAGTTTCTCTTATGCACTAAACTGCCCTGATTTTTCCTTTGGTTGATTTTTTTATATTTTTTTTTGTGAATTTTGAATTTGTGCTTTGAATTTTTCAAGTTTGATGGATGATTTTCTGAAGTAATAAATACAAACATGGCATAAAAAGTACAACCATTTTGCCTAATCTAACAAAAAGTGTATATTCTGCGAGGATGTGTTCAAATCCCCAATGTTTTAACAGGTTTGGATACGAATAATACACTTCAGAAAGACTCTTTAGTCAAGGGTCATAAATAACATCATAGCCCACTAGTCTCGATACTCCATCAGCTCAAACAGCCATGTCACCCTCTAGAGGGTGCCCGTTTTTTTGCCTTTTGCCAGAAATTAACTCAAAGTGAATCACTTCACAGTTGAGTAGTTATCTTGGGAGATATATGGTGAGTAATCTTGGGGGCGGATTCTTCCCCACCCTTGCACTATGATGTTATAAATATCTGGTTACTTACTCGGTTCAAAGCTTCTATTTCTATGGTTTGTAATCAGGCTTCCCGTTCGGCCGTCAGTGATAAACTCCCTCAGGAGGCTTCCCAACCTTTAGAACAAAGGCTTTACGTATCTCGAGGATACTAGGGGAAGGCTAATCACTGCGCGCAACCGTTGAAAAGGACTTTCGTCACTTTCCACATTTGATTATAGTGGGTTGGAATTCTTGGCATCAAAGTCATTCCCCACTTAGGTCGTTCCCTTCACACCGGCCATAAACGACTTTAAGAGTTGATTCCAACTCTTCAGGAAGGCAGGCTTGCTAAAAGATGTAAATGCTTGAAGTACAGAAAGCTGTAAGAGTGGTCTGGATTTTTGATCACCTAGTTAAGGGGAGAGCATATTCCTTCCACTTTCGAGACAAAGCAATCAAGTTGGTTCCTTTTAGCCTTTCAATTCAGTGATTTGCTAAAATCTATGTGGAGATGTTGCTCCATAAAAATATGGTGTTTATTTTATCCTTTTAAGGCAATGATTTTCTGATCTATGAAAAATAATTGGTCAGCAAAGCAAAATTTTCGATCTTGGTGGTCAACAAAAGAAATCGCTTAAAAAAAATTTCTCGCTCCACCTGTAAGAAATTGTCAGAATCCTGCAAAATTTCAATCCACTAGTTAGAAAATCTAGATTTCGGTGGACTTCTACAAGTCTAAATTATATTTCAATTACAATTTTAAATTTTTGCTCTCTGTCTGTGATGCGCTATAGAAAGGACTGTACGAGCTAAAATAATATCTTTATGCGCTGCACTGTGTTCCGGATGCGCTACTCTGTGCGTCGGAAGCGCTGCTCTATTTTTCTTCCGCGTTGAGACCTACAGGAAAAATGATGATCCAATGCGCTAAAAGATGGTTTTTAAGCACTGGATACTGGACTTAAAGCGCTATATGGTAAACTGGATGCGTTATCTCACAGACCTGACATGCCAATCTATTTTGTAGATGCGCCACTCTGTTTTTCTTCCACGCCGAGACCTACAGGAAAAGTTTTAGTGGAGGTCATGCACTAAAGTAAAGACTTTACGCGCTAGAATAGAGACCCCATGCCCTAAACAGTGGACTGGATGCGCTATGCTGTTTACTGGATGTGCTAAACAGTGAATTGAACGCGCTAATTCATTTTTCTCGCGTGCCTGCAAAAGTAGTTAGTTTCAAAAACCGATTTGATATTTGGGGTCGGGCCCCACGGTGGGCGCCAGAAATGTATGCGGGAAAAGTGGGCTGATAAAACTCAATATATGAAAATATTGCTAAATACTAGTCCACACGCACACACAGGACTTCTTGGTACTACTCAGCTTCCCAAGGTGGGTCCCATGGTTCTCTATCTCACAATGTCCCTCAAACCAATGTTTTTCTCTCAAATCACTGAGCAAAATGGTTCAGGGATGGCAAATGCAAGAACGAGGGATGTCTTGATAGATTTTATAACGAAATGGATTCTAAACTATGCATGATTCTAGAAATGCAATAAATTAGATGATAAGATGACAAGATTAGTATGAATACTATCCTAACATGATATATTAGTCTATGATTGAGCTAAATGATAAAGAAAGTATTCTAAACATGCATATTTAGACTAATTTAAAAGAGAGGCTAAAATGATGAGCATATATGATATAAGAAAGCTTGAATGTATTTGAGCATAAGTGTGATACTACAAATTTGGAGGATGATATAAAATGGAGGAATGAGAGCTCTATTTATAGCAAGAATAGGGCAATGGATGGTCAAGACTGAATGGTTTAATCAAGGGTTGAGTTTGAAAGTTGGGGATCCATGTTTGTAATTGGCACCAATGAAATGGTGACAAGTGTCAACATAGGGTTGGGTTGAGAGAAGGGGTTAGAGACATTAAATGCCTGAGAAGACGTCATGGTTATCTTAGAGATAAGGGTTAAGCTTAAGTTAGGCTTACCTAATGGATTAAGAGTTAATCCAAGGATAAACCTTTGTGCAAATGATTAAGAGATAATCATGGTCAAAGCATTAAAGGCCTGATGAGACCTTTGGGTTGGGTAAAGGTTGAGTCAAAACAAATTCTTTAACCATGTAGGAGGGTTTGAGTTAACCATTAATGATTATTGGAGACTTTGGGGGATTAAGTGGTTGAAGGTTGGAAGCCTTTAATGGTTATCAAAGACTTTGAAGAATTAAGTGGTTGAAGGTTGAAAGCCTTTAATGGTTATCAAAGACTTTGAGGTTTTGAGAAGTGACTTCCCTTTGCTTAGGGATGTGACAAAGTTTAGAGGGGTTAGATTAATTAGAAGTGATTAGAAGATTCTAGAAGGGATTACAAAGGGGTTTGGGATTTTGCAAGTCGATGGAGGGATAATAGGATTTAATTGAAATAAAGTAATTTAATTCAATTTGGTTTCAATTTGGGGAAATTAAATAAATTAGATTTATTCAATTTAGGATAACTATTTAATTAAATTTGAATTTAATTAAAAGTGGATAGGGGGGTTTAATTGAATAAAATGATTTATTCATTAAATGGGTATATTGAATTTTATTTAAATAAATTGAGTAATTTACTCAATAAAATAGAAGAATGTAGATAATTTAATTAAGTTGGATTTAATTAAATAGAGAAATGAACATAAAATATTCATTTAGGAATGTGGTCATTTTTATACGTCTACACAAATAATTATTCATCTTGGATATTATTACACCTTACTTAAGTTTACTTAGGAAATGCATTTCATAGTAGTTTGGGTATGAGACACTTGGGTTTTTGTGCCACATTGGGATAGTGCATGTAGGAGAATTTCTACCTTTTATGGTGTGATCTTGTTGTTACACTCCACATTCAGTGGGTGATCCACCTCATGTGGAATATTATATTATTTCTCCTGCCTACCCACACCTATTTCCTACCTACCCTTATTTCTTATTGAGCCACATGTCATGTTTGTGTTCTAACATATCCATATAGCCTTGCCTATATAAGGAGGCTCATATTCATTGTATGTAACGAACGATTGATGATCCAGTTGATCAGTATTTTCATCTTGATAGAATACAGTTTATTTATATCATCTATTTTGTTCTCTCTTATTTGTGTTTTCCATTGCCTCTTGATCTTGGAAAAATCTCACATGGTATCAGAGTTGATCCATGTCTCATATGGTGTCAGAGCCATTAGAGTGTCATTGGTTTGCTAATTGAGAGAAATTTGATGCTATTTTGGGTAGTGTATTTTGGAGTTTTCTATTGCAGGTTATTATTGAAACTTGATGGGTCAAATATGAGGTCACAATTGGATTGTGGAGGTCCAAGAAAGTCAGTTTTGCCTTTTGTTTCATCCAAATCGGACTTCAGAGGCTAAATCTAGAGGCATTTTAAGTTTGAAGCCGCGACAGAAATTTTTCAGAAATTATAATTTTGCAGGCATTTTTCAAATAGCGATATCTCACTCATTCGAACTCATTTTTTCGAGCAATTTTTTTTGTTTTGGGGTAGAATTTCGTGATCTGTACAGTGGTGCAGAAGTTTTTTGATTTTTGGATATAGGTTTTTCAGAAACCATGAAATCCCAATTTTTACAACTTTGGAGGCTTCGTTTGAGCTCATATGGACTCCTTTTTAGGTGCCATTTTTTTTGAAAATGCATATTTTTTCATCTACTTTCATAATCTGCCATCTGTTTGTAGTGATTTTAAGTAGAAATTGTACTTTTAGTATTTGGCCATTTTTGGCATATTTGGTACTTGCATTTTGCTTGGATCTCAGTTTAGATCACTAGCAGTATTTGTTGAAGTCTCTTAGATCTCATTTTGAGAAGTTGTAAATTGAAATCAAAAGTCCACTTTGTCTTGTTTTGCAAGTGGCCCATTGTATACACACTAAGTATAAAGTGTCAAAATCACCATTTTGGGGGGATTTCTTGATTGAGTATTTTGGGGGGGTGTCTTGTGTGATTGTGTCTCTCTCTATCTTGTGTTTTTTCATTTTGGTGCTATGGGTTCTCCTAAATTTCCACTTTTAACTCCTCATAATTATGCATCATGGAAGATTAAGGCATGGAGTAAACTAATGGAAAAAGGACACATTCATTATGTAAATGAAACTATTACAACACCACTTGATCCTAAGGCTGATCCTAATGCTCAAATTGAATGACTTACTAAGAATGCTATGGCACTTGGAACACTTAGAAAGTATGTATCAGATGACCTCATTTTTCACATTGATAAGTGTACAACAATTAAAGAGGCTTGGGATATTTTTAAGAAATTGTATGGTCAAGTTGATGAGATTAAGGGCTACAAGCTTGATAGTGAACTCACAACTTTGGATCCCAAGGATTTTGATACAATCCAAGATTATGTCACAAAAGAAACTGAGCTAAGAGAAAAGCTAAAGGATTGTGAAATGGACAAAAAGGATGCTCAATTGGTTTATAACTTGGTGGACAAGCTTCCTTCAGAGTATGCATCCTTTGTATCTAGCTTTCACACCCATAGGTTAGCTCAAGGTTCACCATACACTTCTCCCTCATTTGATTCATTCATGGAGATGTTGATACTTGAGCAATCTAAGTTGACCATGATGGGGATTCTCAAATCTTCAAAGTCACAAGCTTTGGTGGCTAACAAAGGGAATCAAAGTAATCAAGGAAAAGGCAAGAATCAAAAGCAACCTAAGTCTAAACCACAACAAGATGTAGCAAAATCTTCGTCTCCACAACAAGGTGATTCACCATTCTCACCTAAGAGGAAATCATATAAGGACAATCTTTTTTGTGGATATTGCAAGAAGTCAGGACATGATGAACATCATTGTTATAAGAAGGATATTGATGAGTTGAAGAATCTTCTTGAGAAGAATAGAATCAACCTACCTTCTAGAATGTCTACATCAACTTCTTCTTCCAAGGATAAAGGAAAGGATCACTCTTTTGGGACAGATAAAGGAAAGAGACAAACTCTTTGTGCTACTACAAGTCATGATTCAGGGAGATGGCTTCTAGATTCAGGGGCTTCTCATCATATGGCATCTTCGCAGTCTATGTTTTCTACATTTGAGCCTTGCCACATGCCACAGATTTTTATGGGCAATCATACATACATGGATGTGATTGGGAAAGGATCTATTGCCATTAGGGATAACTCCTTCAATGATGTGTTGTGTGTACCCCACTTGACAGATAATCTTCTTTCCATCTTTCAAATCACACATGAGGCAACTAGGAAAAATATGGAGTTCACACCTGATTTAGTTATCATTAGAGACTTGGAGAGTGGAGCTATCATTGCGACTAGGGTGGTTGACCATGCATCTCGGTTGTACTCTTTTTCAGATTTTGGTCCTATTGATAAGGTTTGTTCTTCCTATGTTGATGATTCAAATTTTGAGGAGAACTTTGGGCATTTGAACTTGGGAATTCTCAAATGTGACCCCATTCTTGAGCCTTGCATTGCATCTCCTTCTATTGATATCACACCACCTATTGCACCTGATGATGCAACTAGTGCGGCAATTTTGCCTTCTTATGATTCAGTGCAGCAGGATATTTCATGTCTTCCAGCTTCAGTTGATTGGGATGCCTACTTGACAGACATTGTAGGTTTGTTTGTGGACTCCTACATTGCAGATTTGGGAGACACCATTGATGACATTCATCTTCTCTTTGATGAAGATGATCTTTCTTTGATTGTTGTGAGGGATCAGTCTGACCCTCTTGTGCATTCTCTACATGATCAATCTTTAGAGGTTGACATGATTGTTGATACTTTTGTACAACACTTGGAGGAGGTCTCTTTATCTTTTGAGGAGATATATGAGTCTTTGTATATTGTTCTACATTCATCTCCACTAGATCTTGGAGTGCCTTTTTCAATAGTGTGGCATAGTTTACCACCTTTGGAGGGGGTACCTTTCAACATCGACATGGGGACACTTGAGCAATTTTCAGAGATTTCATTCATCATAAGGTTTTTTCATACATCTTCCCTTCATGGTTGGGGAGACTTTTTGGATACACCTTTGGTTTTGTTTCTTCCTAAGGGGAGGAATGTGGTTCGACGTTCGTGGAGCAGTTTCTTCATTCATCTTCAAGATTCTATCATTGGTGCAGATTTCACATTGAGGGGGGGCTTCCTAGTCTCTCTTCTTCTTCTCTCATGTGGGGGGGACTTTTTCCTCACATGGGGTTTTGTCCTTCACATACTTCTATGAGAGTTGTTTGTATCTAGTTTTCATCTCTCTTTTGGGGGAGGGTTTTTTCCCATTGGGTTTTTCTCTCTTTCTCCGCTTTGTGAGAGATTTCCTTGCATTGGTTTTCATGTATTTGCATTTGTACATGGGTACCTAACATGGCCTCGTAGCCGGGACCCATCTTGCATTGCTTAGTTGCATTGTAGACTTAAGTGCATTCCCCTAAGTTGCACTTAAGGGGGGGTGTTGGTGCAAATAATTATTCATCTTGGATATTATTACACCTTACTTAAGTTTACTTAGGAAATGCATTTCATAGTAGTTTGGGTATGAGACACTTGAGTTTTTGTGCCACATTGGGATAGTGCGTGTAGGAGAATTTCTACATTTTATGGTGTGATCTTGTTGTTACACTCCACATTCAGTGGGTGATCCACCTCATGTGGAATATTATATTATTTCTCCTACCTACCCACACCTATTTCTTACCTACCCTTATTTCTTATTGAGCCACATGTCATGTTTGTGTTCTCACATATCCATATAGCCTTGCCTATATAAGGAGGCTCATATTCATTGTATGTAACTAACGATTGATGATCTAGTTGATCAGTATTTTCATCTTGATAGAATACAGTTTATTTATAGCATCTATTTTGTTCTCTCTGATTTGTGTTTTCCATTGCCTCTTGATCTTGGCAAAATATCACAATTACAAAAGGAAGTCTCACTGACTTACAAAAATGGATTAGAGGAATCCAATGTGATGTACTGCTACAAAAAGCATCTGCTATGCCAGGTTCAATACCAGTTTAAGCTCTTGCAATAACCATAAACCTTACTCCAAAATTTGCCTTAATATTTGCACATAATATCCATCTATGTCACATACATATCACCTATATAAAATTTTCTACAAGATCTCATACTTATATATGAGCCTTATTACAATATGCCTTGTCGGCTTACAAAAATATATTATAATTAAATACATTATGCAATAAACAAAATCTTGTTGGCTAGGGTTCTGGTAATCATCTTTTGCCACTGCCGGTAAGCTATCTGTTGGTATAGAGTCTGGCATCAGTGTCAGTGCCTACCGGTGCCATATGATTGCAAGGTTGCCATCAATGACAATACCTTCAATCACCTACAATTTCTCATTGGAGTGTGCATTTTCCAACATCCTCATCCATATCCCTCATCCTAAATACAAATAGTTGACAACCCTTACGAGAACATCTCTTCATCTATATGGCACAAATCATGCAAAGAGAGATAGGCCTTTCAATTCCTACAATATCCACACTCTTCTCATTGTCATTTATACACTGCACCCTCTTACTCCTACAATCTATTTGTGCCTAGTGTAACCCAAGCCAATCCATACCAAGAACCACATCATAGGAAACCAAGGGCATAATAAAGAGATCCATTGAGGTATGAAAATGTCTCAATACTAGGGGACACCTAAGCACACAGGAATTCACTATGGCTCTGGCTCTTATGGCTAACTCTACTTGCCACCTATCATCCTATTTTGTTGTAGCAATCCCACATCTCTCTACTAAATAATGAGAAATAAATGAATCTGATGCTCCTGAATCAAATAACACAAAACAGAGGATACTACGTATCACACCTAATGTCTCCACTACAGTGGCTTGGTGTTCGGCCTAACGATTATCTACCACTGCAAATACGCGGTGGGACCTACCTAAATATTCAATAGTGGCCTCTGTTGGAGCTGCCCTCTGATGTCCTATGGTCTATGATACACACTGAGGACAATGAACTTCTATGTGTCCCTATTGTACACATGTAAAACATCCTCTCCTATCCTATACTGTGTTGCCAAATGTAGCACTCACCTATTGATCACTACCTCTACTAGAGGTTGGCTGTGAACTTTGAGTTGGCTAAGAAGGAGTGGGTCTCCTATTACATTGTTGATGGTTGTGACTCCTATCAGCCAGAAATCTAGCACCTCTCACAAAATTTTGAACCTGTGATTGTCTCCTCTTAAACCTTTGGCTATTGCGAAAAGAGGTGGGGTGGATCCTAGCCACACCTATTGACTACTGTGGGTAACCTCTAATGGCTATACCTATAACTAGTGCACTAGTTACTCAAAGAATGATTCTCCTCGGCAATCCTTACTTTCTCTACAGTGGCCTCTAAGGTCTTAGGTTTGTGCATGCGAACCTCTCTACCAATGTGATCTCTAAGTCCCCACACAAAGTGTTGAATAAGCATCACCTCATCCTCTACTATTCCTACATACTGTCAAAGCTCAAAGAACCTTCATTCATACTCATCTATTGACATCATGTTTTGTCTAAGGGTATTCATTAATCGTATGCTTCCTCTAGTGCTCTGAGAGGAATAGGGCTATGAACCGCTCTAAGAACAAATCCCAAGTAATAGTATTAATCTCTAATTGCAGATTCCTCTCCTCTATGCACCACCATGTGGAAGAAAATTTGTATAGGTGCATAATGGCACACCTAGCCTTGGTGTTACTGCTATAAGGGTGCATAGAAAAACATTGACTCAATTCTAGCAACTAGGTCTCTACCTCCATACCGGTACCTGAACCATCAAAGATAGGAGAACAATCTCTCAATAAGTCTCTCATGTGACTGGATGACATCTCCTCTAATCATCAAGAACTCTCCTCCTAGGAGAATGTGAATGCTCCCTATCCTGATGCTCAGATTGGTGTGAATCCTCATGTCTATCCACATCCTATCTAACCTCCTCCTTCCTTGGCCCTACATGGTCAAGAAGCTCATGTAGTGCTACTACTAATTATGGTATCGCCTCACCCCCAGGTTGCTCCTAGCGCGAATCACTGTGGTGTGACTCCTCTGAAACCACAGGGCAAGAATTCCTATGAGTCCCCATGTGAGAACCACATCTAAGTCTCGTTCCATGTCCTCTAAACCTAGTAGGAATCCTAACTGGACAAGACACAAGGGAATGCTATAAGTCACTGAACTAGGAATTACAACAACAAACAGTAGGGATAAAGTTGTTGGGCTATCCCATGCTAAACATCTAACTAGGATAATGGGCTCATTCATAGCCAAAGTACCCAGTGTAGAACTTGAAACTCATAAGTTATGCTCTGATACCAAATTTGTGATGTGTCCAGCAACAACCCCAAGGAACTTACACTAACAACCTAGAAATAAAGTAAATATTTTTTTTATTTTAACTATTAAGTTTCCATTTAACTTATCGAGGCAGTGAGAGTACAAATAAATACACTTATTTCATCTTAGTTTGAATCTTAACAATGATTGTCTAATTATGTTGTTGACATAAGAGGAAACATGTTTACAAAGTCTCATATAGCTCCCTAGGGTATATTGACGCCACCATATACTTACTAACTTTATGATTCTTAATCCATACATTAGATTCAAAATGCTAAGCAACTACCTAACTAAAAGAGGAAGTAACCCTCTTGTACACTAGCTCCATCTAGAAGTCCAAACCAACAATCCTAAAAATCTACATGCTTACATGCTACAAGTTACTTGCTCCTTACATGCTAGGGATGAGCTACTACCACCATGAATATAATGTTCCTATTGCTGCCCTCAAACAAGATGCAACACTTAAATGACATATAACATCGAGCTCCTATGATGACAACTATACTATTGCTGCCCATACACATAATGCATAGAAAATCCACTTATACTCTCTAGAGATTATAGTGTCAACCATGCATCAATTGTTTATTACACCCATGATACTAATGAGCTCTTAATCAAATGTGGTCTATACATTTTCAGAACTCTAAGTTTTATTATAGATTACAGCCTTATGGCTGATTTAGTTTCTATGATGCTAGCTGAAGCAACTATTGAATATGTCATGTTTCAATGTTCTAACATTAATGGTTTTAACAAGCTCTTGATAATGATCACCATTTAAATCTTAGAGTATCCTAGACATGTTCTACAACTAACTACATTTTATTCACATATACATGAAAGTACACCATTACATCTTTCTACATTACAACACAGATCTATCTACATATACAAGTGTCCATTACACTTCAAGATAATACAACATAAATGTTTAACTTGGTTCCCAAATCTATTTCCATAATGAATACATTCATACAACTTTTTTAATACAATAAAACATATGGCAATTTACAACATAAGTGTTGGATCTTTACACATACTTAATATGTTGAAGAAACATCCAAAATTCTATACTCTATCACATAACTACAATGCTGCCCAAAAGATGGCATGACAATTTCCATCTAATGATAAATATGAACCTACATGCTATTATTACATAATCATATATACATGAGACTTACTCAGCCTTAAAAGTGGTTCCTACACTATTACAATTATTACAGCTCATATGACATAAAGTTTTAGTACGTAAATCTTCTCCAAAGAATCCATGGCCATCATGAAGAAGATCCAAATCCATGCACAAGAAGAACAACAAGAAGAAGGGAAAAACCCCAATGGCAAAAAGATCCAACCACCCGACCAATGTCGAACCTACAAGAAACCACCCCCCAAGCTAGGAGACATTGCTAGGTCCCAACACACACACTAAGCCTAGGTTGATGCTTCTAGTAAAGGGACTAACACCAAGAAAGACTTCCATACACATGGACTAGCACCAGTGCAACAACAACAAGAAAATTCCCAAAAGGCTGAGCAAACATCAAGGCATAAATGCAAATGTAAAAACACAAGGTAACTCGTGTACAAGGGAGTGTCATCACATGTCGCACCAAAAACAAGGCTCTAGCCTAAGGGTGTGCAAAGCCATCTCAACCTATGAGAGACCATGGGAGATTGGCTTACCATCTCCATGGTCTTCTCATGCTCAACCTAAAACATCCTCCCTAGGACTAAGTCATGAGGCACCATCATATATTATCTTTTTAATTATCTAACTACCCAAGCCCATTCATTAATTAATTATCACTTAATTAAACAAGGTAAACTACCTTACGCCCAAGAGATCTAGACTTCATGCATCCTTACAAGGAACCTCATGATAGTCCATCTCTCATGACCCCGGGTGTCACAAAGAGCCCACTCCTTTACATGGACCCAAAAATTAGCATCACAAGAGGCTCTAAGCTACACAAATAAATCTGAAATGAGACATCATACAATGTGAAATCATGTATAAACACATATTCATGAAAAATGAACATCAATATACAAAAGAGTTGAACCTCTTGACCAAAAAGATACATAAACCAAGTCAAAAACTGCTGCAACTAAATCAACAAAAATCCACTAAGGTCTTCACACTTGCTGTCCTTAATATCATCAACATACCAAATTAATTCCCATGGAAAAGCATCATGAGACAAATTAAAATAACCATTAAAATCTTACATCCAAGCAATGGCCTCAAATCAGGAAATAAAAATCAATCTAAAACGCAACATAAACAAGACAGCCACTAGTATTAAAATGCAACATAACACATTACGCAATATGGCATTCACAAAGGAAACAATAAATAAAATGGGTCAGTGTTTGCAATATGCTTGTGTTTATCAAGGTATTCTTTTTCAACTAGGGTCAATTGCCAGATAAACTCCATAAAAGCAATCCTAATTGGAATAAATTTTGGTAAAATATGGGGAGGCTGAGGACACCAATACTCACAGGCTTCATTCAAAACCACTACTAGACTTAACATTATGTCATCTAGACTCATTGACAACAAAATGCATGAATTCGCATAGCAAAAATAACCACCAAATAGCTACAACACTAAATATACAACACCTTCTATTTCCCAAGACAAATCTGAAACACATTAAACCAAATAAAACGCTAACTGACAGCAAAATGTGCAAACTCATTTTCAAACCCATCAAATTTGGTGTTTTGGTTCAACATTTCTAAAATCAAATTGGGATAAGATAAACAATAGTATAATAACTAGCCTGTCGAATGGGCAAACCCATCTTGCAAATACAAATTGAGAAGAACAAAAATAAAAACAAAAAATAATACTCACTGCTGATTGGGCAAGTATATTACACAACATAACATATCACATGATATATGGTAGAGAGAACCCACCACATTGTGGTGGTATTGTTGTACCCACCACGACATGATGGTGTAGCTGCACTCACCATTCCATGGGGTGGTGCTTGCACCCTCCACAACATGGGAGCTTCCGCAACACTCACCATGCCATGATTGGTGTTAAGAACCACCACGACATGGGTGGTGTTGTTGCACCCTCCATGCCATGAGGGGGTGCAAAGAACCCTCCACGACATGGTGGTGGTGCAATAGTACACCCCCACGTTGTGGGTGGTGCAATGCACTAAACCCATAGTGTGGGTCAACCAAAAACAACAACAACATAAATGATAAAAGAAAGGGGCGACAAGGCAAATAGTTGTAGGAAGAATAAATGGGATATGGGATAGCTCACAACCAGCAACCCATCCAAAATAAGGGTGTTGTAAATAAATTTTCCTCTAAAATAAAAGGTAATATTGTGATAACAATAGGTAATATACCCAATTTGTAAATTTCATAATACATAAAGAGGGTTTTAACAGAGAATGATGTACCTATAGCACCTCATATACTCGAAGAATGATTCTCCTTGGAAATCCTCACTTTCTCTATAGTGGCCTCTAAGGTCTTAGGTTCGTGCATGCAAACCTATCTACCAATGTGATCTCTAAGTCCCCGCACAAAGTGTTGAATAAGCATCACCTCATCCTCTATTATTCCTACATACTATCAGAGCTCAAAGAGCCTCTACTCATACTCATCTACTAACATCATGTTTTGTCTAAGGGTATGGAACTCATCAATCTTATGCTTCCTTTAGTGCTCTGAGAGGAATAGGGCTCTGAACCACTCTAAGAACAACTCCCAAGTAGCTGTATTAATCTCTAATTGCAGCTTCCTTTCCTCTATCCACCACCATATGGAAGCAAAGTCACGTAGGTGCATAATGGCACACCTAGCCTTGGTGTTACTACTATACGAGTGCATAGAAAAACACTGACTCAAGTCTAGCAACTAGGTCTCTACCTCCATACCCATACCTGAACCATCAAAGATAGGAGAATGATCTCTCAATAAGTCTCTCATGTGACTGGTTGACATCTCCTCTAATCATCAACAACTCTCCTACTAAGAGAACGTGAACACTCCCTATCTTGATGCTCAGACTGGTGTGAATCCTCCTACCTATCCACATCCTATCTAACCTCCTCCTTCCTTGGCCCTAGACGACCAAGAAGCTTATGTAGTGCTGCTACTAACTGTGGTATTGCCTCACCCCAGGCTACTCCTAGCAAGCTCACTATGGTGTGACTCCTCTGAAATCTCAGGGCGAGGATTCCTATGAGTCCCAATGTGATTGCCAGGACCACATCCAAGTCCCATTCCATGTCCACTAAACCTAGTAGGCATCCTAAGTAGACAAGACGCAAGGGAATCCTATAAGTCACTGAACTAGGAATTACAACAACAAACAATAGGGATAAAGTTGTTGGGCTATCCCATGCTAAACATCTAACTAGCATACCACATCATAACACATCACATGATACATGGTAGAGAGCACCCACCACATTGTGGTGGTATTATTGCACCCACCACAACACGGTGGTGTAGCTGCATTCACCATGTCGTGGGGTGGTTCTTGCACCCTCCATGATATGGGAGCTACCACAACACTCACTCTGTCGTGATTGGTGCTAGGCACCACCATGACATGGGTGGTGGTGTTTCACCCTCCATGCCATGAGGAGGTGCAAAGAACCCTTCACGACATGGTGGTGGTGCAACAACACATCGCCACATTGTGGGTGGTCCAACGCACCAAACCCACAGTGTGGTTCAACCAAAAATAGAAGCAACGTAAATGATAAAAGAAAGGGGCAATAGGGCAAATAGTTGCAGGAAGAATAAATGGGATATGGGGTAGCTCACAACCAACAACCCATCCAAAATAAGGGTGTTGTAAATAAATTTTCCTCTAAAAATAAAAAGGGAATATTGTGATAACAACAAGCAATACATCCAATTTGTAAATTTCATAATACATAAAGAGGGTTTTAACAGAGAAAGACTGATAAATATAACCATGAATTTCAATAGCAAGTATTCTCTCTAATAACATTCAGATTTCATAATAATACAATCTCCATTCTCTCATTCAGCAATATCAAACACAATGAAGACACACAATAGTAAGATCTAATAATAATACAAAGAAAAGAGGGAAAAACAAGAGGCCAAACTCTTTCCTGTGTTATAGAACAGAGCCTCTAATGAAGAATCTTGACCATTGCTCCCAGCTATAGCACAAACCCTTCTAGCATAGAAACTTTAATCCACGATTTCTAAATTCTCCAAAAATGCTCCTAGAAAATAGTTGCAGAAGAGAAGAAAAAAGAAGAAGAACCAAAATAACCCCCCCAAATGAAATTCATGACACCATATAAAAATTCAGAAGAGAAATTGAGAAACCCTAGCCTTCTAATCGGCCAATAGAAATATTTCATTTTGAAATATTCCTCCCTCTACAACTATATAATATAATAATTCACTTCCCATTTATTTTATGGGATTTCAAAATCCAATTAAATAAAAAATAAAAAATAGAAACATATTATTCTCATCTCATACAAATCAAAATATTATTTACATATTAAATAATCAACTCATAATAGATAAATCAAAAGCAAAATCAACATTAAATAAATAAGTAATTAAAGTGAAATAATTAAAGAAACAAAATAATTTAAATCAACAAAAAACAATAAATATTAAATAAAACCCCAATGAAACATTAGTTTAATTTCAATAGCGAATATAATTAAATAAACAAAAATTGCTAAATCATAATAAATTAAAATAATACCACCACTAGTAAAAGTCACAATTTATTATTAAATAATCATTGAATTACGATAAATCATTTATCGTCGATATTTAAATAAATTAAATAATCAATCCATTGCTAAATAAAAGTCACGATTAAATAGATTAAATAATTAATCTATTATTATAGTCAATAAATCATAAATTAAATAAATTAAACAATCAAACTCACCATGCCACATACTCACAACTCACGACAACCGACTCGACATGGCAAAATTCGCCAAGATTGATGACAAGGACTTACAACAACTTGGACCTAGAGTGTGGCTAGAGAACCAACAACATCTCTGAACCACATATTTTCCATCGGGAAAGACATGCTCACACCTGTAAAACTACAGGAGCTCGCACCCAGTTGCCCAGGAGGAATGAATGTCTAGGTACCTGCAACCCTGCAAGCACGACATAGATACATGTGCACACACACACACACACATATGCATATACATATATATATTTATAGATACATATATGTATGCATATACATAAATGTATATATATACATGTATATATGTATATATATACATATATGTATATGTATACATATATATGTTTATATACATATACATATATATATATGTATATATATGTATATATATGTATATACATATATACATATGTATATATATGTATATATATATATACATATATACATATGTATATGTATATATACATATGTATATGTATATGTATATATGTATATACATATATGTATATATATATAAATACATATATATATATATGTATATACATATATGTATATATATATAAATACATACAAGACACACAAGTGGAGGGATATTGCAACGACACATCCCGCTTGCAACAAGGGATGTGGTGTTGATCCCCCACGAAGACAGTCAAATAGTATCCATACAATGAGCATACAAATCATGAAACATCACATCATAAGTAAATAAAACTAGGGTTAGTATATCCATTCCAAAATAAGGCATGATCCATGCAATCTATCAAAGTGCATGATAACCAAAATACCATTACTAACCATCTAGAAATTATAACTAGTCATGAGCACAATCATTAACATCAATAGTATAAGATCATGTAATTTCTATCATCAAAATCATCAACTAAAAGTGTAAGTAGTCACAATCAATGTCCATGCATCATATAAGTCAAATCATATCCATTGCACAAAATAAAGGTCCGATCAAGTCAATCCAAAATAAAACAAGAGTCATCTAAAGAGTGGGCATTACAAGACATTTGGATCTTTTTCCTGCAAGTTATTGCTTTCGGATTTCGAGACAGTTTTCTGGCTTAGAACATCAAAACCGCTTGGACCTATTTTCTATTGGTGAATCTTGCGTATCCTTTTCATAGCTTGCAAAGCCTTAGTTCATTGATTCCAATGTTCTTTGGTGTGTGGTTGACCTTCCCTTTGATCCACACTTCATCCCTTGTATTTTCTAGAGGATTCTCTTTGACGGAGGTTGACTTGGTGGTTTTACATGTTTGATCTTGCTCCTCGACATTTGATCCCTCTTGGGTTGATACAAATCTTTCTTGAGCATATAAATCAATGTAATTTAGCATCATAATTCATTCTAGATAATATAGAAGATATATCTTAAGATTCAAAGGTCTGAACTTGATCGATTTTGTAGTTGAGCATGTATGTAGTTGGCCAGTGAGCTTAATCTTGTGGTTTGGATGTTACTGGTTATTTGTGATTAGTTTGTTAGGTCTCAGAGACAACTGAGAGGGGGGGGTGAATCAATTGTCTAATAAATTTAAATCAAAACAACTTTAAGCAACCTTAATGCTTAATACCGGTAAACCAAACTTTATGCCGATAGACAATTTTATCAGTTAATTGTAGTATTGGTAAAAATTAATGTATGAAATAGAAAGATAACAACATCCACAACACATAACACCAAAATTTGTACGTGGAAACCCTGTAAGGGGAAAAACCATGGTGGGAAACCCTACCCACAATTAGATGATACTACTGCAGATAGTATGTGTATACAAATGGGTTCGGCACATGCACAAAGGCCAAGCGCCTAGAGCTCACTTCTCAATCACAAATGGGAGTCACACTAACTACAATTGGATGGTTAAATCCAATGATGATGTACTGCTCAAAATAGCATCTTCATATGTTGGATTCAGTACCAGTGTAGTTCTAATTGTCTTCACAAAAACTCTTCTTCAACCTTTAAATGATGTCTGCGTATATAGCTCTGCTTATTCTCACATATACTAAATTATTTCTTCCTTTGCATTCCATACACTGATCTTACAAATAAGATCTTACATTTTTACCATAACCAAAGACCAATTTTAGTAGGTCAACTCTAAAAGATATTACAATAAAATCAATTTACAAATAAAACAATACCTGATGCAATAACCGATATAACATGCCGGCTTAATGCATTTACAATAATAATAAATCATCTCCATAGCATGATATGGCGATCTGGAATAGATAAGCTTGTCGGTGCTTATCCTGGACCTATTTGCCGGTAACAACAAATATGCAATTACGAATATACCAATGAACAAATCTCAAAGACAAAGTGTCCAAACGATGTCTTTGACATAACCAAGTATTCTCCATGTTATTCCAAGTGTCGGTGAATAATATTTCCTGCCGGTGAACTAGATACCGATGGCTGTGCATAAGTCACTTGCTTGCTGGTGAACATTGTCAATTCTCCAAGTGTTAACCATAGTGATAAGTGTTAATAGGTGTTGACATCAATGAAAAAATCATATCAACATATCCAAAATACCAACAATCTCCCCCTTTGGCATTGATGGCAACACAAGATGGAAAAACCGTCAAAGTGCCAAAACAGAAATGCCAAATACCAAAAAAAACAATCTCCCAAAAGAGATCATAACCAGAAATCAAAATTTCAGATATAGAGAGTAACAATCTCTCCCCCAATGAATAATCTCTCCCCAGAAGATAGTGTGTTTTTCCATATCAATCTCTCCCCCTTTGACATCAAATGTCAAAGCAATACAAAAACCAGGTTCAAATACAAAATACCAACTTATTCAGTATGCCAACTACTCCCCCTGAGAAGTAGCTTTCCTCATCAAACTCGAGTAAAAGATTTCTCTATTAGTTTTGTTGGTTGATGACAAACATCAATTGTCTAAGTCTCTACCTATGGGGGTATGACCCCAAGCTGGTCTCTGAGATATTCAAAAGTCTCCTTAGGCAAAGGCTTAGTGAAAATATCTGCAATCTGCTCTTTAGTATTCACATAAACCAGTTTTACTTCTTTTGCTTCAACATTCTCTTTTAGAATATTCAATTTGATAGAAACATGTTTAGTTTTAGAATGCAGTGCTGGATTCTTAGATATATCAATTGCTATTGTATTATCACAATAGATAGTTATAGGTTCCTTGCATTTTACTTTTATGTCCTTCAACATTTGTTTAAGCCATTATACCTATGTACAGTTAGTTGTTGCTACAACATATTCTGATTCTGTTGTTGATAGGGATGTGCAACTTTGTTTCTTACTCAACAAAGAAATTAATTTGCTACCATGGAAAAAATTCTCCGTTGGTGGTTCTTTTTCTGTCATCTACATCTCCTGCCCAATTTGCATCTATGTATGCACATACTTCAAAGTTTTCATCTCTAGGATACCATAAGCCAAGATTTGTAGTGCCTTGAAAGTATCAGAAAATCCTTTTTACTGCTGATTCATGATTTTCTCTAGGATTACTTTAAAATCTTGAAACAATACATACTACATTCATAATATCAGGTCTTGTTTGTGTCAAATACAGTAAACCTCCTATCATAGATTTGTACCTAGTCGGATTAATAGGTGTTGATTCATCCCTTAGTGATAATTTGTCATTTGTAGTCATAGGTGTGCTTACCGGTTTAGAGTTCTCCATGCCAAATTTCTTTAATAACTCCTTCAAGTACTTGGATTGACTTAAGAATATACCTTTATTAGTTTGTGAAATCTGCAATCCTAAAAATAATTTTACTTCTCCAATCATAGACATTTCAAATTCTTGCTACATTTTAAAAGAGAAGTCTTTACATAATCCATCTTCTCCTCCAAAGATTATATCATCAACCAAAACTTCTATAACCAAGATGTCATCATTAGTCACTTTATAGTATAAGTTTTTGTCAGCATTACCTTTAGAAAAACCAATCTTCAAAAGATATTTATCCAATCTAGCATACCAAGCTCTTGGAGCTTGCTTCAACCCATACAAAGCTTTCCTTAACCTGCAAGCCACGTCTTTGTTATCTGTCAAAGAAAATCCATCAGGTTGTTCAATGCAAACTTCTTCTTCAAGATCTCCATTTAAAAATGCACATTTGACATCCATTTGATATACTTTGTAGTTCTTATGTGCTGCAAAAGCCAAGAATAATCTAACTGCCTCAATTCTAGCTACCGGTGCAAAGGTTTCATTATAATCAATTCCTTCTTTCTGAGAATATCCCTTACACACTAGTCTTGCTTTATTTATGATTACCTTACCATCTTCATTAATTTTGTTTTTGAATACCCATTTAGTTCCAATTACATTTTTGTCTTTAGGCCGGGGAACTAATGTCCATGTGTTATTCTTCTCAATTTGTTCTAATTCTTCTTCCATAGCTTTAATCCAGTGTTTATCCTCATATGCCTCATTAATTGATGATGGTTCAATTTAAGAAATAAGACATACCTCTTCATTTGCCAATCTTCCTTTTGTCATAACTCCTTTATATTTGTTTCCGATTATCTGATCTTTAAAGTGATTCAGTCTTACATACCAAGGTGTCTTCGTTTGTTGTTGTTCTTCAATTATAGTGGAATTTTCAGATGATACTGGTGTAACTAGATCTTCATTCTATATCGATGTGTTCAGTGTAGGTTCATTTACCAGTATCACTATTGCTGGTTCAGAATCTATATAGCTTGAAGTTCCTCTAATTTGTTCATCAATCTTCACATTTGTACTTTTAACAATTTTCTGCAATCTTTTGTTAAAACATCTATATGCTTTGCTCTAAGATGAATAACCAAGAAATATTCCTTCATCATTTCTAGGATCAAATTTTCCAATATACTCATCTCTTCTAAAATAGCATTTACTTCTAAAAATTTTGAAATATTTAAGAGTAGGAGTAATACCAAACCATAGTTCATGAGGGGTCTTATCGGTTTCACCTTTGATGTGAACTTTGTTGAATGTGTAGACTATTGTGCTTACTGCCTCTCTCCAATATACATGTGGTAAATTTTCTTCTGATAACATACTTCTTGTTGCATCCAAGATAGTTCTATTTTTCCTTTCTACAACTCCATTTTGCTATGGTGTCCGGGGTGCTGATAACTGTCTTCTGATTCCATTTACTTCACAAAATGTATTAAATTCTTTAGATGTGAATTCTCCTCCTTGATCTGATCTCAGACATTCAATTTTCTTACTGGTTTCATTCTCTACCATTGCCTTGAACAGTTTGAATTTCCTAAGTGCTTCTGATTTTTCTCTAAGAAAAGTAACCGAACACATTCTAGAATAGTCATCAATGACTAGCATGAATATCTATCACCTTGTAAACTTTTAGTTCTAGCTGGACCACATAAATCAGTATGAATTAGATCAAGAGCATTATTGGATTTTTCTGGTATACTTTTAAAATATGCTCTAACTTGTTTTCCAAATTGACATTCCTTACATACCGGATTGTGAGGCTTAACAATTTTGGGTAAATCTCTAACTGCCTTAGTAGTACTAATTTTTACCATGCAATCAAAATTTACATGACATAGTCTCTTGTGCCATAGCCAACTTTCATCAATATGTGCAATCAAGCATGCCTTTTCATTGTTATTCAGATGAAAGATATTACCTCTAGTTTGACTACCGATTGCAATTTCCAAACTAGTTATGTTCATGATTTTGCATTTCCCATTCTTGAATTGTAACTGAAAACCTTTTTCAACTAATTGACCAACACTCAAAAGATTATGTTTTAAACCTTCAACATAGTAAACATTATCAGTATTGTGTTTACCATCAAGAGATATTGTACCTTTTCCTTTGATCAAACAAGCTTTATCATCTCCAAATCTTACTAGACCTCCATTGTATTCTTGAAAGTTCAAGAATTTACCTTTATCACCAGTCATATGATGTGAGCATCTTGAATCAATGATCCATTCATCCTTAACTTCTATTTTAGCTGCCAGGGCCTGCTCTACTGGTTGAACAGTAGGTGTTGGTTGATCTTCTGTTATAGCAACAAAGACCCATCCATTGTCTGCCGGATCCTCATCAGAATCATCAATTACTCCTTCATCAGCAAGATAACAAGATTTGTCTTTATTCTTCTTAAATTTGTATCTCTAATATTTAGGGTTAGGTTTGTATGTTCTTCTAGCTTCTTCTCTTAGTCTAGCATGTCTATCAAGGCATCTTGAAGCCATATGACCAATCTTATTACAGTTAAAAAATTTTAAAGGTGCTTTACCTTCATACTTACTTCCAACTGGACCTTTAGGCATTTTCCTTGCAAATAGTGCTTCAAGTTCTTCATTTTCTCTCCTGCTTTCTTCAAGTTCTCTTGCATAAAAGGCTTTCCAATCAGACTTGTCAAATGATGGTGCAGATGATTTCGATGCCTTAAAAGCTAAATTTGTTTTTATAGTAGAAACAAGACCAAATTCCTCAATTTCAAAGGCTGAAAGGTTTCCAATCAATGTGTCCCTAGTTACTGATGTATTAGGCATTGTTCTCAATTCATTTATAGTAGTAAATTTCATTTTGTATGCCGGTGGTAATCCTCTTAAAACTTTTGAAACAATTTCATCTTCACTTAAGGTTCCTCCACAACATTTAATACCTAAAACAATTTCATTGACTCTTTCCATAAAAACATAAATTCTTTCACCTTCTTCCATTTTTAGATTTTCATACCTGACCTGGAAGCTTTCAAGTTTTGCAATTTTTACCATGGGATCTCCTTCCTTAAATGTTTCCAGGTGGTCCCAAATAGATTTAGTAGTAGATCTATCTGGTAATTCCATGATTTTATGATCTAATAATGTGCTCAAAAGTGCTTCTCTTGCCTTGCAATCATTTTCTTCATCTTTTCCTAAGGTAGGTGGATTAGGCTGACTGGGAGTAGGAGCAGTATAGCCATTCTTTGTAACTTCCCAAATATCCTTTCCAATGCAATTTAGATGTGTCTCCATTCTGATCTTCCATATCCCATAGTTGGTTCCATCAAGTTAAGGATTGCCCTTCCTAAAATAGTTAGAAGACATTGGATCTCCTCAAGCTGTTAAACTTCTGCAAAAGAGGACTATGCTCTGATACCAATTGTTAGGTCCCAGAGACAACTGAGAGGGGGGAGTGGGGTGAATCAGTTATCTAATAAATTTAAATCAAAACAACTTTAAGCAACCTTAATGCTTAATACCGGTAAACCAAACTTTATGCCGGTAGACAATTTTATCAGTTAATTGCAGTACCGGTAAAGATTAATGTACGAAACAAAAAGATAACAACATCCACAACACATAACACAAATATTTGTACATGGAAACCCTGTAAGGGAAAAAACCACAATGGAAAACCTTACCCACAATCAGATGATACTACTACAGATAGTATGTGTATACAAATGGGGTCTGCACATTCAAAAAGGCCAAGCACCTAGAGCTCACTACTCAATCACAAATGAGAGTCATAGTGACTACAATTGGATGGTTAAATCTAATAAGAGTGTACTGCTTAAATTAGCATCTTCATATGTTGGATTCAGTATCGGTGTAGTTCTGATTGTCTTCACAAAAACCCTTCTTCAACCTTCAAATGATGTATGTGTGTATAGCTCTACTTATTCTCACATATACTAAATTATTTCTTCCTTTACATTCCACACACTAATCTTACAAATAAGATCTTACATTTATACCATAACCTAAGACCAATTTTAGTAGGTCAGCTCTAAAAGATATTACAATAAAATCAATTTACAAATAAAACAATACTCGATGCAATAACCGATATAACATGTTAGCCTAATGCATTTACAATAATAATAAATCATCTCCATAGCGTACCATGCCGATCTAGAATAGATAAGCCTGTCGGTGCTTATCCTAGACCTATTTGCCGGTAACAACAAATATGCAATTACGAATATACCAATGAATAAATCTCCAAGACAAAGTGTCCAAACGATGTCTTTGACATAACCAAGTATTCTCCATGTTATTCCAAGTGCCGGTGAACAATATTTCTTGCCAGTGAACCAGATATCGGTGACTGTGCATAAGTCACTTGCTTGTCAATGAACATTGTCAATTCTCCAAGTGTTAACCATAGTGATAAGTGCTAATAGGTGTTGACATCAATGACAAAACCATATCAACATATCCAAAATACCAACACAGTTTTCATGATCTAATTCATTCAGTTATGCACTACCTCCATCATCTTGTCTTGCTTTCATTATGCTTACTCTTGCTACATGGTCCAGATAGATCTCAATTAGGTCCCTCCTAACCATGACTGCACTAGGATGTTGAATTGAATGAAATTGAAATTTGTATACCTCCTTGTGAAGTTTTTCTTTCTTCCACATAGAATTAGGGCTTCATGAAGTAGAATGTTGATGTCCTCTTCAATGCTTGAAACCTTATCTTTATTGTTACTCCAAAACTTGAAGGAAGACTCAAAATGCTCAATTTTTCTTGAATTCTTGAATTCTTTATCTCTTGAATGCTCAGATGCTTGATTGGATTTTCATAATCTATCAAATGAGAGGGGAAATCTCTCTTATATACTTTCTAGTAGGTTTAATTGACTGATTTTCTGACTTGAGCTGGCATAGGAGGTAATTCCCTCTTCAAATTTGAGTTAGGTCCAAAGGGAGAGCATCAAAGGAGGTCCCAAATAGGGGATCCCAGTGTGCCACACCCTAGTCTTGCCCTATTTTGGAGTAGGATGAAGGTGTGGGCATAACACAAAGTTGATTTGCAGTGATTCTTTGATGTGCATGATCATATTTATGTCTCCAATTAGGTCGAGGGGTGCAAACACTAAGGCAAAGACCTAAATATAGTTGAAAATTTTGAGGGGTGCAATTTTAAGATGTTACATTTAGCCCCCACTTTAGCCAGAAAATGAGCTTATACAAATACTACTAGTAAAGTACAAGGAATTCAGATTGAAATACTTTCATCATATCAAGGAGGCAAGATTAACCAATCCCCCAGTGGACTTTAGGATTTTACAACTTCAATGATGAGGCAAAAGGGAAGACAATAAATGATAGAGAACCATGACTACAACTAGTAAGGGTCTCTTACTGTGAGTCATGAAAAGAATACCAAAAATTACAAAGTAAAGACAAAACTCGCTAAGTAACTTCAAGTATCAAAAGAGAGAATCATGAGCGGAGTGTATACCCTCATGTTAAAGCGATTGTGTACACCTTATTGGGAGCAATTTCTTTAAGGTAGGATACACCCAAAGAAGATAAGTACATTATCACAATAGTTTATCCCCCAAGAGAGGACAAATCAAAGGATAATGAACACAAACACAAAACATGAGGTGGTTTCCCTAACTTCGGAGTCAGTATTCTTTTTATGATAGCTCATGCATATCATTTATATATGTGTGCATAGAATCATCCTCATCCCCCAAAGAGAGGAAACCACCATGGAAGAAGGGAACACACTTGTCTTTTGAGTCAACATGGGAGAGACAAAAAGAGATCTCAACACTTTACATCATCCTCAAGTAGACAACACTAGGGACAACAAATAGAAGAATAAGTAGAACAAATAGAAGAATGTCACAAACAAGAAAGAGAGGAGAGAGAGAGAGAGAGAGAGAGAGAGAGAGAGAGAGAGAGACTACAGTGCTAATTAAGCTAATCAAGTATATCGTTTGTCTACTCCAACAATAATAATAATAACTCTAATTTAAATCTCAACCCGAAGTTTGGATCTTCATCTGGTAAAGTTACTATTTTCATAGCTAGTGTTCATTTAGTTATCAACCTAGGGACGTAAAACTTGAAATGGGTCTGCACTATATATGCACTAAGCTCCTTTAATGGTTATTTTGCATTGCTACAATAACTAACATTATGCGGAAAGGAAAAGAAAGAATGGAAATTGTAGAAGGCTACAGGAAAACTTATAAAAACAATGCTGGAATGATCTAATATAAATAATAGAAATCACATTGTTCTAGCTTGGCTGCAGGAACAGTCAATGGATCTATTTCCAATGGCTGCAGGAACAGTCAAGACACAAACTTCTACTACAACTAAAGAAGAACTGATTTCAATGAGCATAAACATAGGATCACTCACCAAGTGGGTCCCCTTGGATGAGTGATATCAAACTTCTAGAAAACTACTTTTAACATATCAGAACAACATATCTTTATTCATTGCTTTCTGAAAATGATTACATGTTTTAAAAGAAAACTCAAGAATGCCTCTCAAAATTCACTGCTCTATTCCTTTCTATTCTGTCTAACTCTAAGAAAAAAGGAAGAGCTTATTAAAAAGAAAAGATCAACTACAATGGACAACCCGAATCACGCCCAGAAGAAGAGATGAATGATTTACTGATGAAGAAGATAACTGGAGCTTGGCTGCAGGAAACGTGGATCTAAACCGAACCACAGTCTTTGCACGCCATGGCGGTATTTTGCGAATTCAATGGCCCACTAAATTTAAACTTTAGTAGTGTTGATTGGCTGCTCCGATCATTTCGTACCTTGCGCTCGCTCGACTCCTCTTCAATTTGATCTCCAGTTATTTCTTATGTGACTCTTCCTTCTTCAGGCGCGAATGGAGAATATCCACCACAACTTCATTTATTATCTGCACTACAAAAAAACAACATACAAGAACATGCATATGCATTATATTTAATTAACACATTCATTAATTCACATATGATATTACCCTATATAATTCACATAGCAATAGGGACAATTCACATGGCTGCAGGAATGAATGGCATGGTTGCAGGAATAAACCAGGAAAGTTCAAACATGATTTCATAAGTTTGGGTTTAACACATGGAATACATATAGTCAATTTACAATACTTCACTAATACGATGCAACCCAAAAGATGTCAAAAACCTAAAAATTTTGATGATAAAAACATGACAAAGTCTTAACTTATCATGCCCCCCAACTTTAAGAGTTTGTTGATCCTACAGCGAAAGGAAAATTTATGACTCTTGTAGTAACTCTTAAATCACCAATGGTGCCCTGACCTGTCCCCCTTCAAGCCAAGTTCCAATAGAATCCTTTCATTTTTTCCAGCCTGGACCATCTAGCTATTTCTTCTGTGATTGCATCATAGTTTTGTTCCATAGGCTGACATGCCAAAAGCGGCCACATAAGGATTGGGGGTTGAAAGATCAATGGTAGCCAATTGTTGGCTTTCTCCCTGCGTAACTGTATGTATCTGGGGGCTCTTTGCATGGCTGCTTGAAAATTTTGTAGTGAATAAGGTTCTCCTTGTTTTAACTATTCTAGTAGATTATTCCAGCGATGAGTTAACCCTTCCATTGTAGCTATCCTGTCAGTCTGAACCAGGTTCTCATATTCTTGATAGACTTATTCTCTCATTGGAAGCACTAATTTTCTAACATCATCTCTTACCAGTAACTTCTGCCAATCATAATAAAGAACTCTTGGTGCTTCTAATTCCCTCCTTAATGGTAATGGGCAGTCAAACTCTAATTTTTCATACTCCTTGACTTGTGTCCCCATGATAATCTCATTCTAGATCCATCACATTAAAGCTTTGATATGGATATCTCCAATATACAATAGAGGATTCCATTCT
Organism: Cryptomeria japonica; assembly: GCF_030272615.1. NCBI lineage: Eukaryota > Viridiplantae > Streptophyta > Pinopsida > Cupressales > Cupressaceae > Cryptomeria > Cryptomeria japonica. Next base: position 266,650,845 of record NC_081405.1, on the reverse strand, counting down.
CTGTCTGAGGGTACAACATAGTTATGTAAGTACAATTCACATAGCAAATTCTTCATAGTAGGTGGAGAGGTTTGATAAGCATAATAGAATTCTTTAGGTGTTTCTAAGGAGGGGCTAAGGTCCCTAATAATGCAGTTTAGTTTAAAGTTCAGATACCGCTCTTTCAAGTGTACTGCATAAACTCTTGGAGGTGACCTACACTGCATCAACTCAGGAACCATTCAATTTCTTTTTGTTGTTTATCAATAATCCCTTGCAACCTAGCTCTCTCTATTTCCCATTGTCTAAAAAATGTTAAAGCAATAGATAAACTACTTAGGGAAGGAGGAGGTCTAATAGGCACTACCTTAGACTGTGGGATTTCCTCAATAAACTCCTCAATCTATGCTGACATCTCTCCAATATTTTCTTCAGGCTACTATGGAATATCTTCAATAGTTTCTTCAAATTGCTATGCCACTGAAGCAAGATTTGCTAGTTTATCCTCCATAACTTTTTCTTGGATTTCATCCTCCACAGGGCTTCCTTCTTGAATTTCAATATCTGCAGGGCTTCCTTCCTCTGAAGTTTCCACTATAATAACCTCTACAAGATTACCCACAGGATGAGTCTTTTGTGTCTTACTATGTGTTCTTCTTACATACACCTTTGGAATGGCTGCAGGAGGAATCTGAGTTTCCTACAACAGGGTCATGGGTTCTTCATCTATTTCATCCCTCTCCAACTCTTTTCCTTTCCCTCGCAGAACTGGAAAATCTCTTTGAAGAGAAGTAGAGGGTTGTTCTTCACTTGATTCCACTGTCTTTTCCTCCATAATAATTGTGGCTTCTTCAGCAACATGTAAATCCTCCTCTGCAGCAACTACAGGGGAAGAGGGTTCTACCACATTTTATTCTTCAACCGGCGGGTTATCTACAAGAGGGGCATCTTCAACCCTGAATTGTTGTATATCCTCAAATATGCCCCATTCCATTTGTGAAACATCTCTCAAGGACTGTTGTACAAGCAGCTTAACCAATCCATGATGGCTAACGGAGCGATTTCCATTTTTCCGCGTCTCCCTAGCGCTTGTAGAAATGAGGTGGTATAAGAAATTAGGAACATTAACTCGCTAGGCATGTCATAGATGACTGAGTAATTTAAAATGAGGTGAATATAGATTTGAATATCGCCCCTCACATGTAATGTATTTCATAACATACAAAGCTACCTGAGGCCAATGTGCTGGTAGAGAAACCCTTCTAGTTCCTTGTTTATCCACCATTAAGGGTCCATCCATGGGAATTATGAACTTTGCCCTGGCGCTCCTTGCATCTTTTGATTTTGGAAATAGCTCTCCTTCCTACGGAAACCTCGTTACTTCTGCTATTCGCTTCACCATAGCAATAACCTCAAGCCTTTAACTGTAGCTTCTCCTTCATTAAAGGAATGCATAAATTCTACACCAATTTCCTCGTTATAATCCCTAATTTTCAAGAACTAGTCCAACCAGTCGTGGTGTCTAAAATAATGCTCACAAAGAGCATCCTGCAGCAACACTTCATGAACCATTGGCTCATGATGAATTGGATCGCCACCCATCTCCTACTCTGGTATTTTTATCTCTCTACAGCTGAACCAAAATATCTGAAAAACTTGCTAAATTGAAATTCCCATACATATCTCAATTCTAGCGGTAGAATTTATTATTCCCTTGCATGAAATAATTAGCATAATAAGCAAAAATGGAATAAAATCAATTCGGAGTACCAAAAAGGACTGATAATTAATCACTTTGGAAATCAAACCATAAAGTACCCCCCCAACTTAACCTAGCACATGTCCACACGAGCGGACAAGATTTCGAGTATTGGAGCGGATTAAAAACAAGGATATAATCATAATGAGCTAATAAATGCATAATTAAAATAAAACACAATATACACGTACCTGCAGTTGTACAAAAATGATGGTGAAATGATAGGTAAGAATGTGGGATGGAATGTTGTGGATGAGATTTTATGCACGGAGAAGAATATTCCCATATAATATGGAAATATTTTATTATGAAGCGGTAAATATGTTCACTACAGAGGCTGCAGGAACTTTATGTTGGCATTATGTGAACCAGTATGAAGACATAATGATATTGTATGTTGTCATTGATGTCAATATGTGACATGATGTGAACCGGCACATGTGATAGGTAAGAAGAGAGAACCAGCATATGTATGAACTGGTATATATGCCAAAGTGAAGCGGCATATTTGTTCAAGATGAACCGGCACATGGAAGCATTGTGTGACTACCGGTTGGTAGGTAGTTTCCACTTCAGGATTTCTAGTTGGAGTACCTCAAGCCTGTGTGACTCAATCGGTGATCTGTGTGTGATGAGTTAACAATATAATGAATAACGAGTCATGTTGCCACATAAGCTCTGTGCGTGTGAAGGATCTTGCATGAAGAAGACTATTCCTATCTACCTCAGGAATGTGTGAAGTTTGTCAAACAGTGATAATGCGTGATGGGTTATCAGTCGCCATGAAATCGGTAGATAATGGACGATGGAGAATGTCCTAAGATTGATTCAAGATTGTTGCATTTAATGTAGTATGATTCAACAGTCAGGATCATACTGCTTGAATTGCTTAACCTAATAGGTTTAGGGTTTAGGGTTTTTGCTACCAACCTGTCTGTTTCCTATAAGGTCGATGTTGTGTTTCTTTCTAAGGTTGTTGGCAAAAGTTGTTAGTGTATATCCAAGGGAAGTGATACATGATTCTTGCCAGACCAAAGGAGAGAAGAGATACTTGCAAAGTGAATGTGCAGAAGGAGAAGAGGAGCCAAAACGGATCTGCATTAGCATTGAGTGTTGTTACCAGATCATTGTAATTCCTGTTGATCTATAACCATTTCAACAATTGTGAAATCCCTTAACAGGGTAGCCTTAACTGAGCTTGATACAAATCCCCTAACAGGGTAGCTTTAACCGGCTTGATACAAATCCCTTAACCGGGTAACTCGAAGTTAATGAGTTCTAAGAAGCTATGGAGCTCTAGAGATCCTTTAGCTATTGAGTTCTTGAAATCCTCTAGCAAGGTAACCCTAACCAGGTTTAACCCTTAACCGGGTGATCCCTAACAGGATCGGTTCCTAGCAGAACCTATTGTAATGTCTTTAACCAGACAAGGCTCCTAACAGAGTGGACTTCCAAAGAGTTCAAAAAGTAGCTTGTGGGTATTCATCCCCATCGTGGTTTTTCCCAATTGGGTTTCCACATGAAAAACAAGTGTGTCATGTGTGATGCTTTTATCTTGTGATGTTTTGTTATTGCTTGTTAAGCATATGATGGTTCTGTGTTTTATGCCTATCAGTAAAACATGTTGAACTAGTTGTAGTGAAGTTCTGATAATATATTACATGTTCATGCATAAGGGTGAAATGGTAGTGTTGTTTTGAGTTAAGTGAAAAAGCTAAGTGATCAACCAGTTAATGCTTGTCTTAGACACTCTTGGCTTTACCGGTTGCAGTCTATGTTGAACCGATATCACTGTTTACTAGTCATCTAAAGTATCTATTGTCAAACCAGTTTAAGATTGTGTTTTTGTCTGTACCGATTCACCCCCCTTTCTCAGTACCGGTTTGGTACTATTCGTTCATCATTGAGTTATCAATTGGTATCAGAGCTTCTAGGTCCTCTGTGTTGTAAGCTTAACCGCTTGAGGTAAAGATCCCAATCAAATGATGAAGAGGGAAGGTCCAAAGTTTAATAGGGAAAATTTTGGTATATGGAAAGATAGAATGAAGATATTCATCAGAAGCATGGGTGCTCAACACTGGAGTTATGTTGAGAATGTCTATGTAGTCCCTACTAGTAATCTCACCGATGACCAAAAGAGAGAGATACAAGAAAATGGGCAAGTCATGGAAGCCCTTATTAGTAGTCTATCTGACATTGAGTTTATTGATGTTCAGGACAAGGTAAATCCCTAAGAGGTATGGGATGCTCTTGAAAATATCTATGGCAGTGATGAACATGTAAAATAGGCTAAGGAAGAAAGCCTAAGAGGGAAGTTTGAAGATATAAGAAATGGTTGAAGGTGAAACCATTCAACAGTATGGCATTAGAATCAAAACTGTTGTCGGAGATATCAAGAGTGCAGGTGGTAAAATGGAAGATGCCATTGTGGTAAGCAAAGTCCTGAGATCCCTGTTGCCAGTCTATGTAATAAGGGTTGCTGCTATTCAGGAGCTGAGATCAATTGACAAGACTAAGGTATCCCTGGACACCATCATTGCAAAGTTGACAGCCTATGAGTTGAATAGTTTTGATGGCAGTGTTCAAAAGATAGAATCAGCTTTTAAAGCCTCTACTGTATCATCCAGAAAAGGAAAAGAAGTAAGCACCAGTGATGAAACAAGATAGGGTAGGACAATGGATGAGGAGGAGTTTCTGATAGATTTTGAAGCTCTTCTTGCTAGGAAATTTCCAAAAGGAACCAGTAAATACAAAGGTAAGCTCCCTTTGAAATGTTTTTCTTGTAACCAGATAGGACATATTGCTATGAACTATCCTAATAGAGACAACAAGGATAAACCAGAGAGGTTCAAGAAATACAAAGGAGGAAACCAGAGAAACTATTTTGTTGCAGTTGATGAAGGTGTCACAGATGAGGAATCAGAAGATGAAGAGAATGAAGACATTGTGTTTGTTGCTGTAAAGGAAGATGTGTCAGACAAGAAGGCTCTTGTCTCCTGCTTTGATAATGTCAATGAGTGGATTATTGATAGTGGTTGTTCTCACCATATGACCGGTGATCGGAGTAAGTTTTTATCTTTGGAAGAATATGATGGTGGTGTGGTTCGTTTTGGTAATGATGCACCATGCATGGTTAAAGGAAGAGGGTCCATCTCTCTGAATGGAAAGAGTAGTGTTGAAAATGTGTACTGGGTTGATGGTCTCAGACACAACCTCTTGAGTGTTTCCCAGCTAAATGACAGTGGTCTCACTCTGGAATTCAAGAATGGAGTATGCAAAATCAAAGGAAAGAATGATGAACTGGTGGCCATAGGCATGGAGACCAAAGGTAACCTATTTCAGTTGAATGCAAATGTAAGTACATGCTTAATGGCTAAATATGATGATAGTTGGATATGGCATAGGAGACTCTGTCATATAAACTTTGATAACATTGTAAAGGCTAGTAAGATCAAGGCAGTTAGAGGATTGTCGGTGCTGAACAAACCGGAAAATACCTTGTGCAGAGAATGTCAATTAGGGAAAATGTCTTCCTCAACCTTTAAAGGTAAATCTTTCACTGCTGACAACTTGCTTGATCTTGTGCATACTGATTTGTGTGGTCCTATGAAAACTAGAAGTGTGCAGGGTGATAGGTACTTCATGATCCTCATTGATGACTACTCAAGAATGATGTGGGTCACATTCTTGAAAGACAAGTCTGAAGCCTTTGTGAAGTTCAAATCTTTTAGAGCATTAGTAGAGAAGGAAAGCGGTAAAAGGATCAAGTGCCTCAAAACTGATCAAGGAGGGGAATTCACTTTTGGTGAATTCAACAAATATTGTGAAGAATTTGGTATCAAGAGGCAACTGTCTGCCCCCTAGACTCCACAATAGAATGGCCTAGCAGAGAGGAACAACTGGAAAGTGGTTGAAGCAGCAAGAACAATGTTGATTCAAGGAAAGGTAGCTCACACCTTTTGGAGAGAAGCGGTGAGCACTATAGTCTACACAATGAACTAGATACTCATCAAGAAAGGTAAGGATAAAACTCCTTATGAGTATTGGACTGGTAAGACACCTGTGGCTAGCTACTTTAAGGTTTTTGGTAGCAAATGTTACATCAAGAGGAGTGAACATCAGGGCAACTTTGAAGCTAAATGTGATGAGGGGATATTCCTAGGATATTCCACCAAGAGTAAAGCTCTGAAGTGTTACAACAATAGGACTAAGAGAATAATGGAAAGCATCAATGTGAGAGTTGATAAAACCTTTGAGATAATTTAGGAAACTGGCAGTAAGCAAGTGGTAAATGAACTGGCTATTACCTTCTGGGAACCAGTTGCCAGTCAACCAAGTACCAGTAACAGTGTTCCTGAACCGGTGTGTGAGGCCTCACCTCGACTCAGTCTGACATTCAGTGGATTTTATATTTTAGACTATTATGGATACGTTATTTTTTCAGGATATTGGATAACATTGCTATGATTTGATGATTTACTTACGTGCTTTATGAGATAGAACACTACATGATTATTAGATAGGATGATATTGCAATGATTGATGTCATTATTGAATTTGCAGGACTTTACTCTGAATATAGAACTATGATGTATGTTTCGTTTATGTGAATTGGGATGAAATTGCTTATGTGAATTTGCTTGATAAAAGATGTATTCAGTCTGTGTATATGAAAATTGTATGCAAGTGATGATGTGCATTGTTATATTATTGAATTATATTATATTTGGATATTTGGAAGTACTAATGGGTAAATTGAGATGCGTAGGAAATTTACCATGTGACCATGGAAAATTACAGAGAATCAAACCTAGACTTATGTACGTTCGTAAAGCCAGGGTTTGTCTATTTGGAGAGACAACACCCCGTTTGTGTTGTATTTTATTCATAACAGTATATGCTGCATGAGTGTTAAGTGTTATTTAAATTTATTGTGTAAAAACCTCAAGAGACAATTTCATGTTTTATTTTTGTAAAAGTGTTTTATTTGTGTCACTTGACACGCGTGTATTTAATTTAAATGTTTTATTTTGTCTCTTGGTGGGAAAGTGTTTAATTATAGTTTTCTTAATAAATTAATGTGTGTCAAAAATATTTTGGGAATATAATATTTGGAGTGGTCAACTTATGTTTGACCCGAAAATAAACTTCAGGGGGGTTTAAAATGGGTTAAATGAACACCTAGGGATAGTTTAATAGGGTTTCCTAAAGCCCATAAGGTATACCTAGGGGTTAGGGGTAATTTAGGCAAGTTTCTACTTTATAATGATCTTTTTAACGCTTTAAAAATTGGTTTTTTTGAGTTGAGCGAAAATTGAAAATTGAAGTTAAATCAAATCAAGATTTTTCCTTTTGGAAGGAGAGTCTTTTTGCATTTTGCTTTCTTTCTTCTTTTTGTTTTTTTTTAGAATCCTGTGAGAACTCAGAGAGTGAGCTTCTTAAGGAAGATTTTTGGGAATAGCAGGGTAATCACCCACTCTCCATTTTTGGAGACAGAAGAAAAATTGGAAGGAAAATAATGTTATGGAATAGAGAAATTGAATAAGGGTAGAAGGAAAAAGATTTGTGGATTGGGTAGCTCTTCATCAGATATCATAATAACCTTTGGGCAGATTAAGGTTGGTTTCAATTTTTACTTTTAATATCTTCTTCTTGTTCATGTCTGGAAGTTGTTGGTGTAAGAATTATGTATTCTTGAAAGTTTATGTTTGAAAATCTTTTGGTATTTTGTTTTATGAATTGATGTGTTTTGGGTGTTTTCTCAAGATCTCTTACTCTTGGGAGAGAAGAGGATCTTGGGGGTGGTAGCAGTGACAGCCCTCGAGTGAGAGACTCTCTTTTGAGAGCGATCACAAGGGATCTTTGTGTGACCCTTGTTGCATGGCCTGTTTGTGCAATGGGGGTCATAAGGAGGGATATAAGGCTAGAATGCCTTTGGGGGGCATAAGGAATAAGGGGTTGAAAATTCTTGATATTTTTATTGTGCCATGAGGTGGCTTCTTGTTTATTTCATACTTGCAGTTCTCCTCAGGGTATTTGGTCTACTACCACCCTTTGAAAATGATCATCACCAAAGAGTGGTGCTGTGAAAGCCAGGTTGGGAATGTGTTTGGAATATCTATATGCATTGCTTTCTATGTGTTTGCCTGTTTGTTACCCATCTAGGAATTGGTTCTCCGAGCTTGGGGGTGGCTACCAGTTAGCCTAGGCTAGGAGGTGAGCACTCCGTGGTCATATTTGTGTTTTCTATTATGCAAGAAATTCAGAGGAAAGAGATTAGGAACCATGAAAGAGATACAGAAGATTGTTATTGAAGATACTTGAATTTAGTTGCAGATGTTTGTTTAAAGTTGTTATAGAAATATGCCTCATTTATTGAAAAGAGAAGCAAGTTGTAATTTGTGAAAGTAGACTTGAAGTTTTATTGTTGTGACTATTCAGAGAAAACATTCTGTAAATTGGTAGAATATCTTAGAGATGTTTTAAAAAAGAAAAGCTTGTTATTTCTACTTCTGGTTTATTTGAAAAAGAAAAGTTAATTTGAGTTGCATGCAAAAGCTTCTTTGAATTATAAAAAAAAAGAAAGAGAATTATTTTCATTTAGATTTTATCTATATTTCACTTGTGGCAAATAGAAGTTTATTGATGTTGAAAGATTTTAAGTATTTTTAATGAAAAAAGTGGTTTTATGGAAATATTTTATTAGAGGAGAAAAATTAATGAAATTCCTTTTATTCTAGAAAAGTATATTGTATCTTTTAAAAAAAAAAAAAAGTATTCAAAATTGTTTTCAGTTAGCTTTGATTTAAAAAGCTTATTTTATATATATTTATACCTTTGATTAAACTTAATGTTTTTCCCTTTAATATAATAGTTTTAAAAAAAAATTTGCATGTAAATTCTCTTTTAAATATATATATATATATATATTTATATTGAAATAAATTTCATCCTTTTAACTATGATTATAAAAGTTATGTAAATACAAATATATATATATATATATATATATAAATATATATATATATATAAATATATATATATATATATAAATATATATATATATATATATAAATATATATATATATATATTTATATATTATAATTTTTTTTTTAAAAAATTTTTTTTTAAAAAAAATTGTTTTGGGTCCTCGCAGGACTCCACTGTGTGTACACACAGTGGAGGGCCACGCGGCGCCCACTGTGTGCACACACAGTGGAGCCGCTTTTGGCTCCCATTGTGTGGGCACACAGTGGGGAGCCGCTAGCGGCGCCCACTGTGTGGGCACACAGTGGTGCCGCGACGCCCACTGTGCGCTCACACAGTGGCGCGCGGCCAACCCGCCTCCCTTTCCTCCGCTGCCTGCAACAAAATAAAACGCTGCCGACTTTGGGGTCTTCGGCCTAGTAAGAATTTTGGACTATTAAAAAAAAATATGGGTTAAACCCTAGCTTGAATGGGGCTAGGGCAAATTAGTTTTAAAAATAAAAATAAAGATATTAATTAGTTTAGATATTTTATAAGTGAGAAAATTAGAACCCTAATTAGGGTTGGGAAAAAAAAAATATATGGAGTAATTTTTAGGAAGTTAAAAATGGCTTATGAGATAGAGTTAAAATATTTAACATATAAGTAAAATATATATATATATATATATGTTTCCATATATATATATGGGTATATATATATATATATATGAATTTTGAGCATTTTGATTAAGTAATTAAATTATAAATATATATATATATATATATATATATATATATGTATATACAAATATGTATATATATATATATATATATATATATATTTATATATTCCTGATTATAATTTGGAATAGTTAATAAAGAGAAATTTAAAAAAAAAGGTTGTTTAAACTATATAGTCATATTGGAGATTAAATTAAATTTTCTCTCCTATTTCCTTTAGTTTGATTAATTTAATAAACCTATTGACTAGGTATCTCTTGGAGATAGAATTAAACCAGTAGGATTTCCACAATTAAAATTTAACAATTTATCGATGCTTGGTTCGTTCCAGAATTAGCTTGAATTTAATAATGGAAATTTCACTAACATTTGTCGCGAGAGTGAACTTGTTAATTAAATTAGTATGTTTTTAAAAAAAAATTTGTTCCGTTTTTGCCCTAAATTTTGGGCATGACACGGTGAATGCTGATACTAATGAATATAAGAATGAAGAGGAAAAGCAAGAAGAACTAGTCAAGACTATTCCTCGATATGTCAAGCTGAATCATGATCCTAAGCAGATCATAGGAGATAAGGATGCAGGAATCCTTACAAGAAGAAAGATCAAAGAAAAATCATGTATGATCTTTGAATTTGAGCCTAAATCATTCAAAGAGGCTCATAAAGATGAAGACTGGATCAAGGCAATGGAAGAGGAACTTGACCAGATAGAGAAAAATGGTACATGGTGCTTAGTACCTAGACCGGAGCATGAAAATGTTATTGGTACCAAATGGGTTTTCAGAAACAAGCTGTATGAGGATGGTACAGTGATTAGAAACAAAGTTAGATTGGTGTGCAAAGGATATGCTCAAGAAGAAGGAGAAGACTATGGAGAAACCTTTGCTCCTGTAGCTAGATTGGAAGGAGTTTGTATGCTTCTTGCATATGCAGCTTTTAAAAGGTTCAAAGTATATCAAATGGATGTAAAATCTGCATTCCTAAATGGTGTACTTGAAGATGAGGTATATATAGAGCAACCAGATGGGTTTTCCCTATCCGAAGACAGTGATATGGTATGCAGGCTACATAAAGACTTATATGGTCTAAAGCAAGCACCTAAGGCATGGTATGAGCACCTACATTCCCATCTTGTGAAGATTGGATTTGAGAGAACAAGTGAAGATAGCAATATCTACTTGAAGTCTGAAGGAGATCAGATCCTGATCTGTGAAGTTTTTGTTGATGACATTATCTTTGGAGGAGATGACAAGATGAGTCATGAGTTTGCTAATAAGATGAAGAAAGAGTTTGAAATGTCACTCATAGGGGAGATTAAGTTCTTCATTGGACTATAGATCTAGTAGATGAAAGATGAAATCTTTATCACTTAGTCCAAATATGCCAAAGAGGTGCTGAAGACCTTTGGCATGGAAGATAGCAAACCGGTTGGTACACCGATGGTGACCAGTTGCAAATTGACAAAAGAGGATGAGTCTACACTGGTTGGTGAGAAGGAATACCGATCAATGATTGGTAAGTTGCATTATGTAGTGCATAACAGACCAGATATTGCACATGCAGTTGGCATTATTGCAAGGTTCTAGAAAAGTCCAAGAGAATCCCACTTGATTGCAGTCAAACAGATTCTTAGGTATCTGAAGGGAACAGTTGACTATGGATTGTGGTACCCATACAACAATGATTTCAATCTAAAAGTGTTCACAGATGCTGATTGGGCAAGTAATGTGGATGACCGAAAAAGCACAACCGGTGGTGCATTCTTTCTCGATGGTAGACTGGTCTCATGGATGAGTAAAAAGCAGAGTTGTATCTCTCAGTCTACAGCGGAAGCGGAGTATGTTGCAACTTTCATGAACTGCACTTAGACAATTTGGATGAAGCATGTACTAGAAGGCTTCAAAATTCCTGTATTTGAACCGGTAAGTATATTCTGTGATAACACAAGTGCTATCAATATTTCAAAGAATCTGGTTTTACATTCTAGAATCAAGCATTTTGAGCTTAAGTATCATTTCTTGAGGGAAAAGGTTCAGAATAAAGAGATTGCACTGGAACATGTCTCCAGTAAGGAGGAGTTAGCAGACATATTCACCAAGCCTCTCCCAAAGACTACATTTGTGCATTTAAGAGGTGAATTGGGGGTACTGCCCCTTCAGGAGGTGAACTAAAAGTATTTGTTCCACATCAGTCAAGTATTGCCTAGTCAAAATTCTATTGATTGATGTGTTGAAGGATGCTACTCCTCAGGGGGAGTAGCATAATGGAACTAAGATGCTTGTGCCTCCACTTTGGCATTGTTGTCAAAGGGGGAGAAGGAGTGAAGTGAAAAAGATATCTGCAGCAAATGGGGGAGAAGATGTGAAGCAGAGAGATAGGGAGAAGATGTGAAGCGGAGAGATATCTTTGTATATTGCCATCAATGCCAAAGGGGGAGATTGTTGGCATTATGTGAACCGGTATGAAGACATAATGATATTGTATGTTGTCATTGATGTCGATATGTGACATGATGTGAACCAACACATGTGATAGGTAAGAAGAGAGAACTGGCATTTGTATGAACCGGTATATATGCCAAAGTGAAGCGGCATATTTGTTCAAGATGAACCAACATGTAGTTATGGGAACCGACACATGGAAGCATTGTGTGACTACCAGTTGGTAGGTAGTTTCCACTTCAGGATTTCTGGTTGGAGTACCTCAAGCCTGTGTGACTCAATCGGTGATCTTTGTGTGATGAGTTAACAATATAATGGAGAATAGGTCATGTTGTCACGTAAGCTCTATGCGCATGAAGGATCTTGCATGAAGAAGACTATTCCTATCTACCTCAGGAATGTGCAAAGTTTTTCAAATGGTGATAACACGTGATGGGTTATCAGCCGCCATGAAATTGGTGGATAATGGATGATGGAGAATGTCCTGAGATCGATTCAAGATTTTTGCATTTAATGCAGTATGATTCAATGACCAGGATCGTACCGCTTGAATTGCTTAACCTAACAGGTTTAGGGTTTAGGGTTTTTGCTACCAACTTGTCTATTTCCTATAAGGTCGATGTTGTGTTTCTTTCTAAGGTTGTTGGAAAAAGTTGTGAGTGTGTATCCAAGGGAAGTGATACATGATTCTTGCCAGACCAAAGGAGAGAAGAGATATCTACAAAGTGAATGTGCAGAAGGAGAAGAGGAGCCAAAACGGATTTCCATTAGCATTGAGTGATGTTACCAGATCATTGTAATTCCTGTTGATCTATAACCATTTCAATAGTTGTGAAATCCCTTAACAAGGTAGCCTTAACTAGGCTTGATACAAATCCCCTAACAGGGTAGCTTTAACCAGTTTGATACAAATCCCTTAACCGGGTAACTCAAAATTAATGAGTTCTGAGAAGCTATAGAGCTCTGGAGATCCTTTAGCTATTGAGTTCTTGAAATCCTCTAACAAGGTAACCCTAACCAGGTTTAACCCTTAATTGGGTATTATAGCCATCTCTTAACTAGGTGATCCCTAATAGGATCAGTTCCTAGCAAAACCTATTGTAATGTCTTTAACCAGACAAGGCTCCTAACAGAGTGGACTTCCAAAGAGTTCAAAAAGAAGCTTGTGGGTATTCATCCCCATCATGGTTTTTCCCAGTTGGGTTTCCACGTGAAAAACAAGTGTGTTGTGTGTGATTCTTTTATCTTGTGATGTTTTGTTATTGCCTGTTAAGCATATGATGGTTCTGTGTTTTATGCCTGTCAGTAAAACATGTTGAACTAGTTGTAGTGAAGTTCTAATAATAGATTACCTGTTCATGCATAAGGGTGAAATGGTAGTGTTGTTTTGAGTTAAGTGAAAAAGCTAAGTGATCAACCAGTTAATGCTTGTCTTAGACACTCTTGGCTTTACCAGTTGCAGTCTGTGTTGAATCGGTATCACTGTTTACCAGTCATCTGAAGTATCTGTTGTCAAACTGGTTTAAGATTGTGTTTTTGTCTGTATTGATTCACCCTCCCCCCTCTCGGTACCGGTTTGGTACTATTCATTCATCATTGAGTTATCACTTTACCTTTATTACCTTGCTCAATTGCAACAGGAAGCTGATGAATTGCTGCAGGCTCATTGCTAGTTGCTATAGGAACCTTGTCAGTTGCTGCAGGAAACTCTGTGTCACTTTGTGGAGCAAACTACTGCAGGAACTCTTCTTTAGTAGCTGGCTTATGATATAGATGTATTCGGTGACCATTTACTAAGAGTTTAAATCGAACATGATCAATTGTGGACAAACAAACAACTCCATTCTGGAAAACCTCTTCTATCTCATAGGGAACTAACCACCTGGTTTGAAGCTTTCCCATTGCATCTTTATATCTGGAATCATACAGTAGTGCCCAGTCACCAACTTTGAATTTCTTTTTCTAGATATATTTATCATGCCATTTTGCTCTTTGATTTTGAATCAATTCTATCTGTTGAACAACTATCTTTCTCCATTCATCTAGAGCATTTAATTGTTGAATGCGTTCTTTCTGTGCTGCAGACAATGTCATGTTTAATTGCAAAGTTGTCCTCAGGGTTTTATGCTCAAATTCAATAGGCATCATTGATGTTTTTCCATAAACCATCTCAAAAGGTGTGAAACCAATTGGTGTTTTCCATGTTGTTCTATATGCCCAAATTGCTTCTGAGAGCTGGTGAGACCAATCTTTCTTGTGAACAGCCACTATTTTTGTAAGAATAGCCTCAAGCTCTCTATTTGTAGCTTCTACTTGTCCATTAGCCTGTGGATGATATGGAGTAGATTTTATGTGCCTTATATTGTATTCATTGACCAAAGCTTTTATCAATGTTGAAGTAAATTGAGGTCCCTAGTCGGAGACAATTTCCCTTGATACTCCATACCTTGTAAATATCTCTTCATAAAGAAACTCAGCTACCTTATTATCTCTTGCATGTGTCATGGCATGAGCTTCTACCCATTTTGTTACATAGTCTGTACATACCAAAATATAAGATCTGCCATTAGAAGGTGGATCAATTGAACCAACAAAATCTAATCCCCACTTGTCAAATGGTGCAACTGATATTTGAGGATATAGTGGCATCTCATTAGATTTGGTAGGTCTTCCCATTCACTGACATCTGTCACATTTCCGTGTGTACTGAGCTGCATCCTTATGTAATGTGGGCCAATAATATCCTGTATTGAGTATTTTTAGTGTTGTTCTTTTGGCAACAAAATGACCTCCACATGGCTCATCATGACATGCATGCAGGATGCCATATGTTTCATCTTCCCTGACACATCTTCACATGACTTGGTCAAGTCCAGTATAAAATAGACAATCAAAAATCCATGAGAAGTTAAAATTTTTTTCAACTAGCAACCTTCTTTCCTTAGGAGAGAAATAAATTGGCATCTTAGCTGCAACTAAATAGTTGGCAATATCAGCATACCAAGGAGTGTGAGATTGAATGAGAAACAAATGTTCATCTGGAAAAGTGTCATCTATTATTGTAGAATCTTCTTGCAATTGAAGTCATGAAAGATAATCTGCAACCACATTAGACTTCCTTGGTTTATCAACAACTGTGATATCAAATTCTTGCATCAACAATAACCAGTGAGCTAATCTACCAGTGATTGATGGCTTATTCATGAGATATCTAATTGCAGTATGATCTATATGTACAAATATAGGATATCCTATGATATAGTGTCTAAATTTGTTAAGTGTATATATGACAGCTAGCATTTCCTTTTCAGTAACCGTATAATTCAATTCAGGGCCCTGCAAATTCTTGTTGATATAATATATTGCATTTTCCAATTTGTCAATTTTCTATCCTAGCACTACTCCTATTGCATAATCAGATGCATCTGTATGGATTTTGAATGGTAAAGACCAATTGAGGCCTTTAAGAACTGGTGCTTGAGTCAAGGCATGCTTAATCTTTAAGAAAGCTTCATTGCATGTTGGGGTCCATTTAAATTCTGCATCTTTAGTAAGCAGTGAATATAAGGGACTTGCAATTTTACTAAAATATTTGATAAACCATCTGTAGTATCCAGCATGACCAAGAAAACTTCTTACATCTTTTTGCTTCACAGGGTCATTAATATGCTGAATGACCTCTATCTTTGTTGGATCCACCTGGATGCCTTGTACAGAGATATGATGACCAAGGACTATTCCTTCTTCCATCATGATGAAACACTTCTCACTATTTAAGGACAAATTGTAGTCTTCACACCGCTACAAAACTTTCTTCAGATTACTCAATGCTTGCTCAAATTCAAAACCATAAGTTGTAAAATCATCCATGTAAATTTCCATAATATCTTGAGAAATATCAGAAAAAATACTGATCACTGCTCTTTGAAAAGTGGTTGGAGCATTACACAACCCAAAGGAAGAACAAAATATGCATAAGTACCCCATGGACAAGTAAATTTTGTCTTCTCTTGATCCTCTGGAGCTATCTGGATCTGATTGTAGCCACTGAATCCATCAAGGAATGAAAAATATCTTTTACCAGCCAGAGAATCCAATACCTGATCCACAAATGGTAATGGAAAATGATCTTTTCTTGTTGCCAAATTCAGAGCTCTATAATCAACACATACCCTCCATTTTCCTCCTTTTTTAGGGACTATCACCAGAGGTGATACCCATTGGCTGTCAAAGATAGGATAAATAAACCGAGCTTTTAACAATTTTTGCAATTCTTCTTTAACTATCTCCTTCAAGGAAGAATTGACTCTTCTTTGAGGTTGTCTAAGTGGGGAAAACTCATCCTTTATATAAATACGATGGGTACATACTGCTGGATCAATCTCATTCATGTTCTTGTAATCCCATGCAAAAGCATTTTTATGAAGTTTCAGCAAGTCCACAAGGCCCTCTTTTTGAGTATTTGATAGATCTCTATTGATATTCAAATATTTATTCCATTCCACCTCTATCTTAATAGTAAGATCAATCTAGTTTATATCAGAAAAATAAGAAGAAGATAATTCCTGTGGGAGCAGAGTATGCAATATATCAATGGCTGCAAGAAAGTCCAAACCTGCAACATTTGAAACCAATTCCTATAATTTTTGCTCTTCTATTAATTCATTTGTCAGGATTTTATAAAGAATTGATTCCTCATCATATAACTGCATGAGTGGTCCTCGATTAATCATCATAAGGTGATTAATAGAGTCAATTTCTTCATATTCTTCTCCCAAGATAAGCCAAACAGCTTGTTGTTGTTCAAGCTGGGGTTGTGCTAGAGAATAAAAGGCTAATGTTTTTGTAGAACTCCCATCTAAAATAGTCATATCTCCTGATCTACACCCAATATATTCATCAGCTGTGGCAAGCCAAGGTCTACCCAAAATGACTGGATATCCTCCCAATGTTGCTTTTGGAGATAAAATCATAAAGTCTGCAGGATATTCCCAGGAATCTAGAATAACTACTACATCCTTTATGATACCATCAGGTCTCACTGTAGAACTATTAGCAAGCTGTAGAACTGTGGGTGCAAGCCTTAAACTATTGATCTCAAGCTATTTCATTACTTCCCTTGTCATTACATTAATTGTTGCCCCTAAATCAATCAAAACATTTTTTATTTGACTGCCATTAATGACTATACTCACAACAGGACTACTTGGATCAGAATACTTTGGAATGGCAATTTTACCTAACATAATATCAGCCAGTTGACCCATAACATGAACTATTTGTGGATCATTTTTCTTCCTGCCAGGTTTTTTGAGACATGCTTCTCTCAATGTCTTACCATATATGGGGACATCCTTTATTGCTTGCAACAATTGAATTTTAACACAAATATGCTTCAGTTGATCAATGATATCAAAGCTTTGTTGTTATTCTATGGGAACTTTCTTTTCTTGCAATCTATGAGAAAATGGTGGCAATATTTGATTACGGGGTATTGGATCTATTGGATAAGGGATTTCTTGTTCCTCTTGTACCTTAGTGATAACTGGCTGAGAGGGATTAGGTAAAGTTATTCCAAATCAAAGGTGAATGTCATCTAGTGATAAAGAATAGGTTGGGTACTGATTAAACATCAGTTGAATAAGCTTGTTGTTGTTGCTGAGACTTGATATTTGGATTTGGCAATGGTTGAGTAGGCAACTATGTTGGTTTAGGCGGTGCAATAGTAGCTGTAGCAGGAGGCATTAAAGGAGGTTGTGGCTGCTGAATAGGCAGCTGATAACCAGAAGATTGAGCATTCCATGGTTGACTTCCCCTCCATTGAGAAGTAGGTTGCCAATTCCCTTGAAACTGGTTTCCTTGGCCCTGAGGTGGGTACCAGCTCCCTTGTGGCTGCTGCCACTATGGCATTTGATTACCAAAATGTTGCCCTTGGCCTTGTGAACCATACCAATTTTGATAGTTACCAAGATTTTGAGAATACGGTGGTTGCCATTAGTTATTTGGTGCATAAGAATTTCCACTATAACCAGAAAAAGAAAGTGGATCGGGTGGCATACCTTGCCTTTGGAAATTTGGTCATCTTTGAGCAACATAGAAGACTTGCTCGTCCTCACCTTGAATTGGCTTGAAGTTAGGTACCTCCACATTTGCAACCATCTTACATCTACAATCTTTCTTTTGCTGTTTACAATGAGGACAAAATTTTGCAAGGAATGCATCAGCTTCCCCATGCTTCTTCTTAGCTTCTAGTGTATCCAACTGGGTAGCCATATTGTTTATAATATCCTCCTTGAAGTCCTTTAACAAATGACTAAGTTCCAATCTAGAAACTCTAGTTGCAGATGTTGATAATGGTGCCCCTAGTTTAAATTTCCTATTCTTCTTAGAAGTAGATCTGGAATACTTCTTGCAAATTTGTTCTATTTCAGGCCAAGTGGATTGTGTAATGTCACCTCCTCCCATAAGATCCAAGGAGTCAGTGCATTCATCACTGATTCCTCTCAAAAATATCAATTTGAGGGAATCTTCATTGAGAGTACTATGCTTGGACTTTTTGACACTAAACAGAAACATTTCCAAGTAATCTTCAAGACTCTCATCTTCAGTTGTGTCATTCTAAAGATATTATCTCCATGACGATCAGTACCTCTATAATAATCTTTATATTTTGCAAGAAACAACCATTTCATCTCATCCCATGTATTGATTGTGCTACTACCCAAGCTCATAAACCATCTCAAGGATGACTCTTTCAAAGTGACAGGAAAATTTTTGAGTCTATGAGCATCTGTAGTATAGTCAAAACTCCTACAGAGGACATCAAACTCAAACAAAATTGTGTCTGGATCCTCTGTCACCAATCCATAGAATTTAGGGAGTGAAGATGCTGGAATGTTCTTGAGATTAGCATTATCATGCTGATCAGAGATGGGAAACTCAAACGTTGGTCCTGGTGGAGGTGGTGGATTATTCCCACCAAGAGGTGGGTTCCCTTGCATTAGAATTGTGGGGGTTGTTACTATAGGAAATTCTGCTTCTTGAGGACCAAAAAGGAACTGAAGACCTCCTTCCGGAAATTCAGTGTGGTTCAAATTTTGTGGGGCTTGGTAAAGTTTAGTGGAAGGATTTATATCTGGGAGATTATCTTTTGCATGATTAGAATGAGTAGGCAGAAATCTACCTCTGGGATCTCTTCTTCTATGCATGCAGATTCATGAAATTTTGTAAACAATAAGGTATTCCCAAAAACAATTAACTAAAAACAACAACAACCATGAAAGGTTCTTATTTTGACACCATCCTTGGCAATGGCACCAAAAATGTCTACTCCAACAATAATTATAATAACTCTAATTGAAATCTCAACCCTAAGTTTGGATCTTCATCTGGTAAAGTTACTATTTTCATGGCTAGTGTTCATTTAGTTATCAACCCAGGGATGTAAAACTTGAAATGGGTCTACACTATATATGCACTAAGCTCCTTCAATGGTTATTTTACATTGCTGTAGTAACTAACATTATGTGGAAAGGAAAAGCAAGAATGGAAATTGTAGAAGGCTACAAGAAAACTTATAAAAACAATGCTGGAATGATCTAATATAAATAACAGAAATCACTTTGTTCTAGCTTGGCTGCAGGAACACTCAATGGATATTTTTCTAGTGGCTGCAAGAACAATCAAGACACAAACTTCTACTGCAACTAAAGAAGAACTAATTTCAATGAGCATAAACATAGGATCACTCACCAAGTGAGCCCCCTTGGATGAGTGATATCAAACTTCCAGAAAACTACTTTTAACAGATCAAAACAACATATCTTTATTCATTGCTTTCTGAAAATGATTACATATTTTAGAAGAAAACTCAAGAATGCCTCTCAAAATTCACTACTCTATTCCTTTCTATTCTGTCTAACTCTAAGAAAAAAGGAAGAGCTTATTAAAAAGCAAAGATCAACTACAATCAACAACCTGAATTGTGCCCAGAAGAAGAGGCAGATGATTTACTGATGAAGAAGATAACTGGAGCTTGGCTGCAAGAAATGTGGATCTAAACTGAACCATAGTATTTGCACGTCGTGGTGGTATTTTGTGAATTCAATAGCCACTAAAGTTAAACTTCAGTAGTGTTGATTGGCTGCTCCGATCATGTCGTACCTTGCGCTCGCTCGACTCCTCTTCAGTTTGATCTCCAGTTATTTCTTACGTGACTCGTCCTTCTTTAGGCGCGAAAGGAGAATATCCACTGCAGCTTCATTTATTATCTACACTACAAAAAAACAACATACAAGAACATGCATACACATTCTATTTAATTAACACATTCATTAATTCACATATGATATTACCCTAAATAATCTGCATAGCAATAGGGACAATTCACATGGCTATAAGAATAAATGGCATGGCTACAAGAATAAACCAGGAAAGTTCAAACATGATTTCATAAGTTTGGGTTTAACACATGGAATACATATAGTCAATTTATAATACTTCACTACTACTATGCAACCCAAAAGATGTTAAAAACCTAAGAGTTTTGATGATAAAAACATGACAAAGTCTCAACTTATCATCGCCCTTCCCTCGATCTTGCTGATCATTATTTTGGGAAGGTGGACAACACACAAGAGGAGCCACATTGAGCACAATAGATGGAACTATCACAAGTTCCAAACAAGGACCATGCTCTAATGATAAGTCACTTTGTTCATTACTAGGAGCTAGGATTAATGCTTTTGAAAAATTTGTAAATAATTCATTGTCAATGTCAACATATTCATATTCATCATCAGAAGTATTAGGATTAGCATTTTCATTATTAAGAATATTTTCAACTATTTCTTCATCTAGATTAATTTAAGAATAGGAGCTCTAATAGGAATAGAACTTGAAACATCATTTGTCTTAAGAATTTTGTATGCTGGAGAATTAGGTTGAACATCTTGTTTAGGAGAAATGGAATCATGTCAATAGTTGGTGTTTTGGGAGAAGAAATGATTTGGGAAGAAACTTCACAATCTCTAGCATGACATCTTCATTGGCATTCTCTCACACAATGGTTTTGCCTAGTCCTGGTTGAAGGTTGAGGAAGGTTGGGTTCATTAGATATAGGCTTCATCTCTTTTTTTAGTGAAGGATGAATGCGTTGAGGTCTTTTAGGCTGGACAATGGGAGAGGTTGGTCACTTCTCTCTATAAGATGAAGGAGGAGGAACTGCACCATATAAAGGAGGAATGGGAGGTGAAGGAAGGAGAGTAAGTCGATCATGAGGAGGAGGAATAGGTCTAACCTTAGGAGGGATAGTTTGTTTTTTAGGATGAAGAGTTTTTCTACCTTTGGGAAGAAGAGGAGACTCATCCATAGGAGAAGGAATAGGCTCTTTGTTAGGAAGAGGGATATCTCTTTTCTTGGGTGAAAGGATACTCTTCTCTTTAGGAGAAGGAATATATGATTCTTTGGGAAGAAGATTATTTCTTTCCTTAGGAGGAGAACAATCTTATCCTCAAGAAGGGGTATATGATCATCAAGAGGAATGCTAAGATTCTTGCTCAAGGATAAAATCATTTCATTTTTACAGTTTTGATATTATCTAAAGAGGGAATCACTTCTAGGTTCCAAAGGCTTTAATTGTTCATGTTAGGATAATCGATGGACAACTGATAGGGGGGGGGTTGAATTAGTTGTCAACAAATTATGTGAACTAGAGCACTTAAAACCTTTTACCGGAATATAAGAAAACAAATACCAAAATAACTGATAAAGCATTAAAGCATAATTGAAAACCAGAGAATCAATACCATGCAACCATAACACATAACACCATGGTTTGTACGTGGAAAACCCACTAAAGGGAAAAAATATGGTGGGAAACCCTACCCATAGTCAGATGATACTTCTGTAAAAAGTATATGATTAAAATAGTGGTCTGCACATGTAGGAAGGTGTTGGAATCCAATAACACTGAGAGGGGGGGTGAATCAATGTTATACCAGAATTATCAATTTTAGCCTTATTAAAACATACATACGCCAACCGGTATATAGGTACATACATAATTAAAATAAGTAAAGAAACCAATAAGAAAATAACATAAATTAGAACCATAACACACAAAATTATACATGGAAAACCTGAAAGAGGAAAAACAAAGGTGGGATTTATGACCGGCAATATCAATCCACTGCCCATATGAAGAGATATTACAAAATATAAGGGGTCTGCACTTGCAGGAAGGCTTACAGCCTAGAGCACATTGCTTAATCATAAAAGGAGCCTCACTGACTACATGTAAATCCACTTCAATCCCAAGAAATGATTGAACTGCTAAGATAGCATCTTCCATGCCAGAATATAGTTTCAGTTAAGCTCTGTCTGTTCTGGTCTGAGACCCTAAACCCTTTACCTAAATACCCCTTTATAAAAATATCCTCACATACATGATCTCTCAAATATATTTCACATCTCCCTCCTAATACATATTCACATCATATCAAATCCACATCTATATCAAATTGATCTAATCCAACTGACCTATATACCCTATACAATTTATCATGCCTTATATCATCTTACAAGGATATTTACAATATCAATATATATGTTGGCTAGATAACACAAATACATGAATATCAAAATTAATTTTTGATGTCGGATCCAAAATATGTCGGCCTCCAATACCTAAACCATGTCGGCTTGCATTGCCGCTAACCAAAGAAATATTTTCATCATGTCAGTGTCGGTGCTGGTGCCAGTGTAGTGTCTATGAAGTGTCTGTCGGTACACAACTGAACCAAAACATGAAGTTGGAACAAGATACCATGTTTCCATCAATGACAACATAGTGAAACCAACCAATTGAGTGTCAATTTCCAACAATCTCTCCCTTTGGCATTGATGCCAACACTCATGTTAAAAATGATCATGGTTTCATCTGTCGGTTTCATCCTGCTTGCTCCTCCTAAGTTGAATATTCATCAATACAAAATACTCCATATCTCCATGTCTCCCCCTAATGTATACAACTCCCCTTTTCTTTTTCACATCTATATCACTCCCCCTTTGACATCAATGCCACCAAAATTTCCATAAAGAATACCAAAAATCCAAAACTGTACAATAAATATCCCAAAAATACCTTACCGGAGCTTAACAAATTTGAAAATTTCTGGATATGCCTTCTCCAATAGCTCAAGATAAGTATCCCAATGAGATTTGAAAGTGCTAGTAATAAATACAAGTCCATTTAGTATATGAGAAAATGACTTTTTCTCACTTATCTCTGTCAGTGTAAGCTTACTAACCATATCCATGCACTCCTTTTGTACACTGAGAAAATCCAACTGGGGACTCACCAAGCCTCTAAGAATTCTACCTCTTATTATGATTTTGTCTATTTCTTTCTCAAGAACAAAAATTTGGGCTTCCAAAACCAAAATTTAACCATCAATGGATGTAGTCAATGAATTCAATCCATCAAAAGAATTAGCTATACCTACAATTTCTCCTGAAAATCCTTAATCTTCTTATCCATATTAACTATAAGAACATATGTGCTACAACATACTCTATAAATATTTGTACACTGCTTTAAAGAATTGTCTATCAGTTTCAACTTTTCATCAATCTTCTTCCTCTCAGACTCAATCACTTGATCAAATGTAGCTCTATTTGCCTGTGAGAACCTCTCCAGTGCTTTCCAGTTTGAAATATGTTGCAAGGATTGAAAAACCTTTGAAATGTGATTTGTAATTGTCTTAAGCTTGCCGGATGGGCTCTCTTCTCTATCAATCTTGCACTCTAGGACTAGTCTATGTAAAATAGTGATAGAATAATCAATAATCCCTTTTGAATGACAGGGGTGTGTCATCTTTAGATTCAGACTCTGTTGTAATAGACTCAATGAATACTTCTGATTCTTTTCTCTTCCTACCTTTCTCCAGGACAACATCAATCAATGATATAATGTCCTGTGAAACCTTTTCTACAAATTTGCTTGCCTTTCCTTCCTCCTTCCCTCTCTCCTTCTAGTTGAACTTTGTTTCAACCTCTTGAGACTTCTGTTTAGCAGTACCACAGGTCTTCTTAGCCTCATCAATAGGTGCACCAATCAATATTTTTGCATAAGCATCTAAAATCTGTCCATCAACTTCATAGCCCATTTCCTCAATCCAGATCTTTTGGGGTTTGACCAATTCCCTGAGTGTTTCAT
Organism: Cryptomeria japonica; assembly: GCF_030272615.1. Taxonomy (NCBI): domain Eukaryota; kingdom Viridiplantae; phylum Streptophyta; class Pinopsida; order Cupressales; family Cupressaceae; genus Cryptomeria; species Cryptomeria japonica. The sequence goes on along the minus strand of NC_081405.1, from coordinate 266,626,739 downwards.
ATTTCTTCACCATGAAGCATATGTCAGTTGAGTATTTCTCAACAATATGCTTAGGAACCCTTTCTCTAGATTTCATAGCCTTTTAGAATACCTTAAACTATCCCCATACTTTGTCATCCCTTTGACTTCCCAATGTAGCAATTGATTGTTTCAATTGCCTCCCTACCGAGATATCAAATGCCCATTGTCTCTTCTCAAAACTGGGAGTCTCATTCATGAAAAATAGCATTAAACAGACAATTAAATTTCCATACCAGAAAGTTCCTTTGTTTTCTCCTTTAATCTTTCCTAGGTTTATCAACAGTTCATCCAACATCCAACCACAGATCTAATTTCTCATTTTCTCTCATCATCTTATAAGCTGCAAAAATGTAGGAGCTAGAAACAGAATTTTGTTGGTTTGATTGTGTTACCTTATAACCAATGACCATGCTACCAAATCTGATGTTTGTGTCGGTGATAGTGCTTATTCTCATAGATCTCATGTTCGATGTTGCGTCAGTAATCTTGTTGACATAATCATTAGAAACATTCTTATCTGGACATTGCCCAGCCTCTTGTAAACCGGTGATTGCCCTGATGGCTTCCTTGGTGATCTTGTATGGTCTATCCAACCAAATAAACCCTCCATGTACTTGATGGACTTGTAAAGCACTGATAGGGGAGGGTCAATCAGTGACACCAAAAAAATACTATCTTAAACACTGACCAGTAGATATACTTAATAAGTTTGTTAAACAATATGCATGCAATCCAAAATGATATAACAACATCCACAATAAGTAAAACATCCACCATAACACAAGTGTTTATACGCGAAAAACCCAAATTGGAAAAACCATGGTGAGATGGGACTCACAAGCTAGATATTTGTAGTAATAGATAACTGGTCGGTTAAGGTCTACAAAAAGTTGTTTTGCTAGGAGTGAATCTTGTTAAAGATCCCTAAGCTTAGCTAAAAGCTATACCCTCTTAAAGGTAGTACCCCGTAAGGAGTAACCTAGTAGAGGATTTCTGAATCCAAACTAATGGATCACCTGGTTAGAGGATTTGTATAATGAAGCTTGTTAGAGCTTACCCGGTTAGGGGATTTGAATGTTGCAGTGATTAGAAAACAATAGGTGGTGTGATCTAGTAGTAGCACAACTTGCTTGAATAGATCCTTTTCTGTGCACTCAAAACTTTATTACCAACATACTCTGCAACTTAGCACTTCTGCCTTCACATCAAATCATCTCATAACATATCTCCTTCGCTCATATAAATAATTCATTGTGATGTCAATATATAGACATTTAGATTTCATGTCGGCCTCTAGAAATCATATCACAATTTCCTAGGTGCAGTGTATCTGGTCAAATAATCATAACTCATCACAAAAATACTACCAAAAATTGTCAGTTAGGATAACTCATCACGACTAGTGATAACCCATCACATAATCAATGAATATCAGTTGGAACAACAATACCGGTTGGAGTTAAACATATGAACCATTTGTCCTTTTATGCTCCTTTCATAATCTTTGTTGGATCTTCAAGTTGTCGTCGAGTTATGTATATCCATATATAAATACACACTAGTTGTCTCCATGTATATATCGGTTGGATATAAACTTATAGTATACCGGTTGTAATATAAACAACTTTGAAGTCACACTAGTAGATAGTATGAACATATGTGTGTGTATGTGTTTCATCAATAAAAGAATATGATGTTATTCATTACAATCATCATCAAGCCAACAATCTCCCCCTTTGGCATTGATGGCAACACTTAGAAAATTTTACAACAATACCGCTAAGTGTGCTTACAAAAAAAAATTGTACGCATATATATACTCCCCCTTACTACATACAACATACAAAATTTTCATAATACGCATACATATTTCTACTCCCCCTTTGACAACAATGCCAAATTGAAAAGAAAAATACACATATATATATATAAAATTGTATCAAAATGTTTACATATACAAAAAATTAAAAATCTGAATCAAGATGTATGCAGTGCTATCCTCAGAAAATGTCACTAAAGTTTCTCTTCTTGAGAAAAAGCATGTTCCCATGTCTCTAGCAAGTTCTCAGTGATCTCAATTACGGTAATAAGTTGAGTACAAAACTCTTCCATTGAATCAAGTGTACATGTCTCTAGAGTAGCCAAAATTGCTTTTGCATTCATGTAGGCTCTTTGCAATATGTCCACTTGGGGTTTGAGTATATTCTTCAACTCCTTTAGGGATTAGAGTATTTTTGCCTTTTCGAAATCATAGGTATCTAACCTATTTTGCAAATCATCCACAGATTCGCCAAAAGAAAAAATAGAATCTTGTAATGGTACATATGCATTGCATATCTTTTCTATCTCTTTCTCTGTTTCAATTTTCCTATTATTGATATCAGAATAAAAGAATGAAACATTAGAAGTAGATGCAAGAATTTTCCCTCCTATTTCAATAGCTTTTCTTAATAAACATTTATTAAGAGATAGAGCAATTTTTCCTATATCAATCTCTTTCATAAGCTACTCTCCATGCTTCTTCTTGTAGCTCTTTGTAGCATAAGTTTGCTTTGCTTCTTCTAGGGACTTAAGTTGGTCAGATACATCAACAACCAATAGACCAAGCTTGCAAATAAGAGATGACAAATTACCTATAATAGTGCTCGGTAGTAGACGTGTTAGAATATCCATAACATTCTGAATGGTTTTTGCTTCCATTGTCTATTCTTTAAGTCTCTTCTTTTGTTCCCTAGATTGCATGATAGTTGCAATCTTCATCAATTATGATGCACTCATGTTATCAACAATTATAGGCCCTGATATGCCTAATGATTCATCATAATCTTCATCAGTCTATTGTATGACTAATGATTTTACTGGTTCAACAGATGTTACCTTATTAATCTTTTCTTTCTCTTGTTCTTTCTCCATTTCTTGTTCAAAAATCTGTGTATCAACTTTTTCATTAGATTCCTTCTGAATGGCCTGTGAAACTGGTGGGAGTTGGGGTTTCACTATATGTTCTTTGGCTAGTGGAATATCCACTCTTGGTTGAGTTGCTGGTATCTCAATTGAAGTAACCTATGAGTCTAAAATTGTTGGTGGCTGCATATCTGGTGCGGTAACATTTCCAAATAGATCTATTGCTTCTTGAATATCAGCAGAAAGTATGACTCATTGGGAAATAGTGTCATCCTTCTTCTTGACATGATAGACAACATCAGCTTGCACAAATTATTCCTCATCCATTTCTGTTAGATTATGTTACAAGTGTGGTTGTCGTTGCACCAAAAGATCGACCTATTAATGCCTGATACAATGACTAGACTTATAAAATCCATAGGAGGCGGTTAAGCCATGTCACAAATATGAGGGCTGCACTGCACAACACAAGGAGACCAAGGGTGCACACCTTGCAACAATCCCCCCCAATGCAAGTGAGGGGTTTGAACCTGTGACCAAGCTCTGATACCACTTATTACAAGTGTGGTTGTCATTGCACCAAAAGATCAACCTATTAATGCCCGATACAACCACTAGACTTATAGAATCCACAAGAGGCGGTTAAGCCATATCACAAACCTGAGGGCTATGCTGCACAACACAAGGAGACCAAGGGCACACACCTTGCAATAGATTAATTGTATCGTGCTCATCCTTAGAAGAATGTATAAGCTCTTGCATCTGTTCAATATTACAAGCAATCTAATGAGTCTCAGTTTCAACATGTTGCACCTTTTCACTAATTAGCTTCAATCTCCTTGACTTGAAATAAAATTGGACTTTGTACTTATCAAGCAATTCATTTAACTCATCCTTTGACAAATTAGAAAAAATATTGCACAAATACATCATCTATAATTTATTTTTCTTTCTTCACAACTTCCTCCCATTTATTCAAAAGAATAGTATGTAAGGAATTAGAAATATCCTTTTCAAGATCATGAGGTAATCTACTATAATGGCACAAATAACTAATTACCTATTGAATAATTTGTTCCTTCTAATCTTCATTGAATGAATCAAAATGAACTTTGACATTATCAAATCTGTTTATTCCTAATGTCTTCACCATTTTCTCAAAGTTAGTCTCAGGCTTGTAAGTTAAGACATTAATAGGCACAGTTGCCTTTGGCACTTCTTTCATTGGTTTGGCTACTTTACCAGTTGCTTTCATTTTCTTGGGTTCCTCCTTAGTATCAATACTTTCAGATTCTTCTTGGAGAATCAATTTCTGACCTCTTTTCTTTGATGTAGTCTCCTTCTTTACATATACTTTAGGTTCCTATTCCTTTTTAGTTTGGATACTTCATGTCACTCTAGTACTTTTTATTACCGGAGGTGCTTGCTCAACCTTCTTCCTCTTACCTTTACCATTTATGGTTGGAACAAAACAGGTTTTAGCTTTTACAGCTTGAACTTCAACTGTATCCAATCTTGTCTTCTTTTTGTCCACTGGAGATCCCAATGGGTTATTGGCATAACCGATCAATAAGTCATAATTGACTTCATAGCTCATGTCTTCCATTTCATCTTCTCTAGGCTCAATAGCCTACATCAGACAGAAATCAATGGTGACTGTGAAAATAATGTCCTTCGCAGAGTTTTTCACCACATCCTCAGGTAGCCTTACCCTCATACTCATTTTCTTTTGAAATTAATTGAAATATTTATTCATTGCAGTAGAGAAGGTGTTCCTCACAACTTTGATGTTGTTCTTAATCTGGGCAGTTATCGGTAGATCCTTAGACCATTCAAGATCACCAATTCCTGGTAGGAAATTTTGGAAATAAAAGAATAAACCAATCAACAACTGACCAAATTTAAACTTTTGATTATTGTCCTTCTTGATAGACTAAAGATTCAACATTAATTGGCTTCTTATGGCCTCACATAGGTAATAATTAGCATTTTCAGCTATCATTTTATAAGTAATATGCACTGCTGCTGATGGTACACTATTCATTCTACTAGAATAGAATATGTGGTAGCCTATAACCATAGTTGCAAGTTTAATCGCTGGGTCCTTAATGTTATTGATAGAAAAAGAATGCCTATCAGAGGTTGATGAGGTTAAAGTGTTTACTGCCTCTTTTGAAATTTGCCTTAGCTTAGGTACTTCATCGGTTGAGAAAAAAATAGTTACTACTTGAATAGCCTCCTTGGTTATAGTGTGTGTCCTTTTCAAATACATATTATCCTCATGAACATGACTCAGAATAATTCAGATATGTTCCTCTTCAAAATCTTCAAGGAAAATAAGCTTCATTATGAAAACCTTTCTCATAAACCCTAATATACTCGGGTTGAATCTTTTTGTTTTCAATGCAAAGGGATTTCAATTGAGAATATATTGACAATGATACTAAATCCTCAATTTTACAATCAATGTAGCTAGACAAATCTCCTTTCACTACGACACCATTAGGAACTTGAGATAAAGCATTATAAGACACAATTCATTCCGACTTCACAACCTCCATAGGTTCAGATGTCATCATCAATTTCTCTACTTTCTCAGACAATGATGCCATTTCAGATAAACTAGATTCAAAGAAGGATTTTTCAAAGAAATACCTTAGTTTACGCGCATTGCCTTGTTTATCGGTTGATTACTCAAGTGCACACCAGTTCAGTCCTCACTAACCTTGAAATCAACTTGATCAGTTAAATCACAATTCAACTTTGACTAAAATCAGTTAGCAATCCTTTCTTTTCCCTACAAGTGCTTAAGAATTATTTCTTGAATGCATTAGGGTAAAAATAACAAATTAAAACTCCCTTTTATCCTTTTTACCTACTACATTAAATTCTCACCCGTTAGGGTTACAAACCCTAATTACACCGCTTAATGATGCATACAATATTGACAGATGTAAAACTAGCTGATAAAATTTTGAAAAACCGATTGACAAAAGTTATCAAAATTTCATGCATTCAAACTCTCTTACCACTCATTCTTTTCAAGGGGTCCAGAAGTAGATTTACCGCTATGCTCCCCTTAGCCATATTGAAAGGCTCAGTTCACCGGTGCAGTATTCTCCTACCTGGGTGAAGGATTACTTTCTTCTCTAGGTATATCATCACTCTTCTTTTTCCATATTAGATTGAATTCTTCCCTATTTTCTTTAATATTTACCTTTTGCTTTTCTTTCTGATCTTTAGAATGATTAACCAACTTGTTCTTTCTAGATCTACAAGACTTTGCCATGTGTCCTAGTTTATGACAATGATAGAAGGTGATTCTAGATGATCTCCAAGGTCCTGCATTGCCTCTTCCAATTCTCCTTCTGCAATTCATAGCCACATGACCAAAATTGTTGCAGATGGTGCAAATGAAATTTGTTACCTTTTCCATCTCAAATGGAATAAACTAATTGACATAGGGTCTTTGCCAGTTCATGTTACCCTAGTTATCATAGCTTCTCATCCAATTTCTATTTGGTCTTGGATTCATATGCGGTACTAGATTATTTGCTCCATATCTACATTCAACTGATCTATGTCCATACATTTTGTATGTGAAACAATGACCTTCAAATTTCTTGGACATATACCTAATATTTGTATTGTAGCTTTAATTTCCATTAGGTTTGTTTCTACACACATTTGCAGTATGACCAAGTTTATGGCAAACAAAGCAAATAGGTTTAAAGACCTTCTTACTGGTAGGCTTTTTAGCCTTAGAAGTAGTTTTGTCCTTATGAATGTTTCTCTTTGTATCAAAAAATTCTCCTTTCTCAGATGTGTTAAACCGAGTCCAAAGGTATCACCTTTCATCCTTTGTGATTGAATTTTCTCATCTAGCAAGGCAAAATGTTTTTTGATCTTTTCTAGTTTCCCATCAGCTTAAGTGAGCTGTCTGGTAGGATCTTCATTATGTTTTGACAGAGTCTCTCAAAGATGATGCCAATTCAAGATATAGTTATAAGGTCTCTTTTTATTCTTTCTCTGCATTCCAATGCTCATGCAAAGTAGAATTCTCTTGCTTGATCTTGGCAATCTCATGATCTCTTTCTTTGATGAGATCTTCAGCAGTCCTCCTAGCTTCCAGTTCCTGACTCATGTAGATAGTTAGGCCTTCTAGCTCTCTCCTCAAATTTAGATTTTCATTGTTTAGTTTTTCAACTTCCTCAGCTAAAGCATCAATATTGGCCTCATCTGAAGAACTATTATCAAATATTTCCAACATTTTTTTAGTTATCTCTCTCCTTTTGACTTGATAAGCTTTCATTTTGACGCTTAGGGTTTCAAGGTTATTTCTACTATGTTCAAGCTCTCTAGCCATCTCAAAGTAGCTCATACCCCCATGGTGGCTTTAGAGTTTCCTTCCAAGTGATTAGGCTTTAAAGAAGTTAGGCTCTGATACTAATTGATGGACTTGTAAAGCACTGAGATGGGGGGTGAATTAGTGACACCAAAAATAATACTACCCTAAACACTGACCGATAGATATACTTAACAAGTTTGTTAAATAATATGCATGCAATCCAAAATGATATAATAGAATCCACAATAATTAAAACATCCACCATAACACAAGTGTTTATACATGGAAAACCCAAATTGGAAAAACCATGGTGAGATGGGACTCACAAGTTAACTATCTGCAGTAATAGATAACTGTCCAGTTAAGGTCTACAAAAAGTTGCTATGCTAGGAGAGAATCTTGTTAAAGATCCCTAAGATTAGTTAAAAGCTATACCTTGTTAAAGGTAGTACCCTGTAAGGAGTAACCTCAGTAGAGGATTTCTAAATCCAAACTAATGGATCACCTGGTTAGAGGATTTGTACAATGAAGCTTGTTAGAGATTACCCGATTAGAGAATTTGATTGTTGTAGTGATTAAAACACAATAGGTGGTGTGATCTAGTAGTATCACAACTTGCTTGAATAGATCCTCTTTTGTGCACTCAAAACTTCATTACCAATATACTTTGCAACTTAGCACTTCTACCTTCGCATCAAATCATCTCATAACATATCTCCTTTGCTCATACAAAATAATTCATTGTGATGTCAATAGATAGACATTTAGATTTCATGTTTGCCTCTAGAAATCATATCACAATTTCCTAGGTGTAGTGTATCTATTCAAAAAATCATAACTCATCACAAAAATACTACCAAAAATTCTCGGTTAGGATAACTCATCACGACCAATGATAACTCATCACATAATCAATGAATACCGGTTGGAGTTAAACATATAAAACATTTGTTCTTTTATGCTCCTTTCATAATCTCCATTGGATCTTCAGGTTGTCATCAAGTTATGTATATTCATATATAAATACACACTAGTTGTATCCATGTATATAAACTTCTAGTATACCGGTTGTAATATAAACAACTTTGAAGTCACACCGGTAGATAATATGAACATATGTGTGTGTGTGTGTTTCATCAATGACAACATATGAAGTTTTTCATTACAATCATCATCAAGCCAATAGTACTCTTCTTAAAACATACCTAATGATTTCATCTTTGAATTCTAGAATGTACAAAATGTCAGTAAACCCTAAATCTTCAATGTGCTTGTATTCAGGTTTGATATTTCCATAATATCCCATTAGCTTGCTGATGTACACACCCTTTATATTAGATGTCCCCAAATCCTCAATGTGACAGTGTATGTAATCCCTAACATCTTTGACATACACAACTCTTTCCAGAACATGGGAAAATGCTCCAACTAAGTCATACAGGGTAGCCACATGTGGATATCACCTGAAAATTACTATAGGATGGTCCTTGACCTCAACAACAGTCAGGTTTGCAACAAAGATATGAACATATGATGATCCTGCTTCCATGATTAAAGATAAGTACCTGTTAATCATTGTCGGTGAAACCCTAACAAAATCCTTCAGTCGCTGGTGAAATTGCTCAAGAAGATATCTGATCACACTGAATCACCTTTGATCTCTCTTAATCACTATTAATCACACTAGACTGCTCTGAATGCAAGGTGATAAAAAATAAAGTAGATTCAACCTTATATCCACCAAGAAAAACCCTAATCTTTCATTGACATCAATGACTTCCGCTGAAAGATACCGAATCTCGAACAAAATATATCCATGCTAGATAAGCATCTCCAATATATGGAACATCTTCCAGAACCTCTTCCCGGGGCATATGCAGCATCTTCATGAATTTTTGTGTACCCCTAAGGCATCTACCTTAATTACTGGATGAGATTCCTGTCGGTGTAGGAGTAATCTCTTATGCCAGACAAGTAACCGGTGCATTCTCATCTGCTGATTTTTTTTCAATCTTCCTGACCCATCTCTATGTATGATCTTGATGGATTTCATTAACCTTCTCTTTCCCTTTCTCATTTGATCCTCCATTACCAGCTAGTGGATTTCTTTTTATACATATCTTAGAAATATGTCCAACCTCATTACATGTAACATTATTCTTTTGAATTGTTTTGCTAAAACTGGTATAATTGTTTGACCTACACTGATTAGTGATATGTCCACATTTTTCACATGCATAACATATTACATTCATTATGCAATATTTTGTCTTATGACCATACTTATTACATTCGTACATTGACCAGGAGCAGAATCAAGGTTCTGATTTGCTCTGTTTCTACATTGCCTAGCCATGTGACCAAATTTACTACAAACAAAACATCTACCATTAAATTTATAAGCATTGAACTGCCTTACCGGTTCCTTATGGTTTTGATCTTCATTAGTAGTACTGGAACTTTGTGCTTGCTCAAATCCAAGTCCACTAGAATCTCCATTTTCTCTTTGTCTCTTCAATAATTCATCTAGTTGTCCTGAACTAATCTTGATTTTTTCTTTTATACTCACTTGCAGTAGTTAGATCATCTCTTAGAATTATCATTTGTCTCTCAAGCTCTTGTTCATTACTTTGGGATTGTACTAAATCAATTCTCAACATATCATTCTGATGAACCAACCTACCACATTATTCAAAATTATTTTTCAAAGATACAACAAGATTTTCTTCCTTTTTCTTCTGGTCCTCAATCTATTTAGACATTCTCAAGGTTATAGCTTGCATTTCATTTTTCATAACCATGTTTCTCTTCATCATCCTAATTTTGCAAAAGTTTCTTCCTCCTAGATTGAACAAATGATAGCCTCTCCTATAGGACAAGAATGAATTCCTTAGCAGAATTCAATTCATCTTGTAGTTTTAAGTTCTTCATCCTTTCAGCATCATAATCTTCAAGTTCCATCTCAATTTGCTTTTCCAAACCCATATCCATGGATTCTATATTCAGGATCTCCCTCAAGCTATTAAAATTCCTCTGAGGCACAAGGCTCTGATACCAAATGTTGGAATCCAATAACACTGAGGGGGGGGGGGGGGGTTGAATCAATGTTATACTAGAATTATCAATTTTAGCCTTATTAAAACATCCATACAACAACTAGTATACTGATACATACAAAATTGAAAGAAGTAAAGCAACCAATAAGCCAATCACATAAATGAGAACCATAACATGGATAATTATATGTGGAAAACCTCAAAGAGTAAAAACCACAGTGGGATTTGTGATCCACAATATCAATCCATTGGCCATATGAAAAGATATTACAAAATATAAGGGGCTCGCACTTGCAAGAAGGCTTACAGCCTAGAACACACTACTCAATCACCAGAAAGAGCCTCACTGACTATATATAAATCTAGACTTCAATCCAGAGAAATGATTGAACTGCTAAGATAGCATCTTCTATGCTAGAATACAGTTCCAGTTAAGCTCTGTCTATTCTAGCCTGAGACCCTAAACCCTTTACCGAAATACCCCTATACATAAATATGCTCACATACATGATCTCTCAGATATATTTTGCATCTCCTTTCTAATACATATTTGCATCATATCACATTCACATCTATATCAAAATGATCTAATCCAACTGACCTATATACCCTATACAATTTATCGTGCCTTATGTCCACATACAAGGATATTTAAAATATCAATATACATGTCAGCTAGATAACATAAATACATGAATATCAAAATTAATCATTGATGCCGGATCCAGAAGATGTCGACCTCCAATACCTAAACCATGTCGGCCTGCATTGTCGATAACCAAAGAAATCCTTTCATCCTATCGGTTTTGGTGTTGGTGTCAGTGTAGTGTATGTGAAGTGCATGTTGGTACACAACTGAACCAAAACATGAAGCCGAAACAAGATACCATGTTGCCATCAATGACAACATAGTGAAACCAACCAATTGAGTGTCAATCACCAACAGAAGGCACACTACCTAGAGTGAACTTCTCATCACATTGGAGTCTCACTAACTACAGAAGAGGTCAACTACCTCAAAATATTTGGACAACAATCTGGAAAGAAGAACTGCCAATGATAGCATCAAACATGTCAAATTACAGTTCCAATTAAGCTCAATATTGGAGGTCTAAAACCTCTTAGATAAACCCAACTCGATCACCTATGATCGACCATATCCTCTGCACAAATGATTATTACATTATTCACTCCTTTCCTATGATCTACAATGAGATCTTACATATATTTATACCAACCTGGGACCTAACCAATTAGGTCAGCCACCCAAATGATAATTCAATAGATCCATTACTAGTGATTTTTTTAGTGGCTAATATTCGCCAATTGACTATTTTTTAAAATTTGGAGATCAAAATTTGGCTTATAGTTCAAGTTTTAAGGTAACCTAAATCGCCACATTTTTACAAGATTTTATTTTAGTCTTATTTAAATCTCAAGAGAATTTATTTTATGAAATTTTTGAACTCAAAGATTTGCCAAAATATTTGATAACTAGTTGGATAAGATTCGTCAAAATTTTATTATTTATTGCAAAAAATTAAATTAATTTGCCAATAATAAATCATAACTATTAGTTACTTTAGGGTTATACCAACAATCTTTAGTTGCCACCACTGATTCAAAATATAATATAATGACCATCATTGCATTCCATGAGGTAAATTGTACCTACAAGTTGTAATGCTCATGGGAGTTGAGTTTCTTTTCAATTGTTGGCCTCAATGGAAATCAATGGTATAAAAACAATTTTGGGCCCCATGAGTATTACAAATTTTAAGTACATTTTATCTGATGAAATAAAAATAGGTCTATTAGATTAATTTAAATTAATGCTAGTAACTAAATAAAGTAGTGTTCACCCTCTAAACTCATTAATGATTTCCACCTTAAGCATCTAATTTTCTATAAGAATTTATTTTTTTTAAAGAAATTATTTGCAATAGTAATTGATGCATACTTGTGTTATTTTCTAAGATTCACCAAGATTTTCTACAAAAAAAAATTGATGTAAAAAATTGCTAATAAAATTAATATTTTTCTTTTAAAAAATGAAAGATTCTTCAATAAAAATTATTATTTTTATCCAAAATAAATAAAAATTTGCCAATATTTAATATCTTTCTTTGAGGGGAGGTTTCTTAAAGTTATTATTGTCCATTACATAATCTAGAAATAAAATCATAAAACATGTCAGCCTAAGGCCAAACAGATATCATCCAATCATTAAAACATCCCGGAAGCACATCAGAAGGATCCACCATCATTAAACCAATCCATAACCTAGATAGCACCAAACCTAAATTAGATCCATGAACACCAAAGCAATTGCTCCCATCAGTTGAGGCATGAACACAATCACCATCAGCATCCTGAATCCCTTCTAGAAGTTGCACCAACACCAATTATGCATTACATCAAAGATCATCAATAAATCTCTATCGATGAAACCCTTACCGGACCTACAAAGAAGGCTTATTAGAACATAAGATAGAATCTATTTCATCCATAAAACTTGAGTGTAATTAGTTGCGGCTACAACATATTTAGCTTCAGCTGTAGATAAAGAAATGCATGACTGCTTCTTGTTGATCCATGAAACCAACTTCTTCCCAAGAAAGAATGCTCCACCGGATGTGCTATTCTGACCATCAACATCACCTGCCCAATCTTAATTTGTATATGCACATAAAGTAAAGTCATCATCTTTAGGATACCATAAACCATATTCAGTTGTTCCTTGCAAATATCGGAATATCCTTTTTATTGCACTTTCATGATTTTCTCATGGATTACTTTGAAATCTTGATACAATACTAACTACATTCACTAGATCCGGTCTAGTATGAGTTAAATATAGCAAACCACCAATCATTTATTTATATCTTGTAGGATAAACTAGAGGGGATATATCTTTAATGTACAATTTTTCACTTGTAACCATAGGAGTACTAACCAGTTTGGAATTTTTCATACCAAATTTCTTCAATAATTCCCTTAGATACTTAGTTTGACAAATAAAGATGCCTTTGTCAGTCTGATTAATCTGCAAACCTAGAAAAAATCTTATTTCTCCAGTCATAGACATTTCAAATTCACTCTTCATATTATCAGAGAATTTCATGCATAATTTTTCTTCACCTCAAAAAATGATATCATCAAAAAATACTTCAATAATAGAAATATCACCATTAGTGATCTTATAATATAGGTTATTGTCAGCATTACCTTTTATGAAATCAAGCTTCAAAAGATACTTATCCAACCTTGCATAGCAAGCTCTAGGAGCCCATTTTAATCCATATAGGGCTTTCCTTAATCTACAAACCAAAAATTTATCATCTGTCAGTAAAAATCCATCAGGTTGCTCAATAAAGACTTCCTCTTCAAGTTCTCCATTCAAAAATGCATACTTAACATCCATTTGATAGATCTTGTAGTTCTTATAGGCTGCATAAGCAAGAAATAGTCTAACAACTTCAATTTTAGCTACCGGTGAAAAAGTTTCACCATAATCAATTCCTTCCTTCTAAGAATATCCTTTGCATACCAATCTAGCCTTGTTTCTTACAACTTATCCATCCTCATTCAGTTTATTTCTAAAAACACATTTAGTTCCAATGACATTCTTATATTTAGGTCGGGGAACCAAAGTCCAAGTATTGTTCTTTTCTATCTGATCTAATTCATCTTCCATAGCTTTCATCCAACATTCATCTTTACAAGCTTCAATTACTGATGCCAGTTCAATCTAAGAAATGAAACATACCTATTGATTTTCCAATCTTCTTCTTGTCATAACTCCCTTGTTTTTGTCTCCAATGATCTAATTTTCAGAATGATTTAGCCTTACATACCTTGGTGTTTTCTGATTTTCAAGTTCTCTTTGTTACTCTTTAGTTATAATTGATTTCTCTGATGATGTCAGGTTAACTACTTTAGTATTTTTTTCCGGTACAGGCATTACTGGATCAATTATGATCATTTCCACTATTGGTTCTCTATCATAAGATTTAGCTTCGTCTTTGTGCTTCTCATCCACTTTCACATTAGCTCTCTCCACAATTCTCTACAATATTTTGTTATAACATCTATATGCTTTTCTCTTAGTTGAATAACCAAGAAATATTCCTTCATCATATCTAGGGTCAAACTTTCCAATGGAATCATCTCTTTTGATATAACACTTACTTCCAAAGATTCTAAAATGCTTAAGAGTAGGGGAATAACAAAACCATAATTCATAAGGTGTCTTACCGATATCTCCTTTGATATGAACTTTGTTGAATGTATAAATTGTTGTACTTACTGCTTCTCTCCAATAGATATGAGGCAAATTAGCTTCCATCATCATGGTTCTAGCTGCATCCAAAATGGTTCTATTCTTTCTTTTCACAATGTCATTCTGCTAAGGTGTCTAGGGTGCAAATAACTATCTCCTAATGCAATTTTTCTCACAATAGTTGTTGAACTCACTCGATGTGAATTTTCCACCTTGATCTGATCTTAGACACTTTATTTTCATCCCTATCTCTATCTCAACGATATATTTAAAGATCTTGAATTTCTCAAAGGCTTCATATTTCTCCCTTAGAAAAGCAACCCACATCATTCTAGAATAGTCATCAATGATTAACATGAAATATCTATCTCCTTGAAAGCTTCTTGTTTTAGCAGAACCACATAGGTCAGTATGAATCAAATCAAGAATATCATTAGATTTGTCAGGTATGTTCTCAAAAGAAGTTCTTATTTTCTTACCCATTTGACATTCCTTACATACTGGATTATGAGGCTTCACAATCTTAGGTAAATCTCTAACTACCTGAGTTGAACTAATCTTTACAATGCAATCAAAATTTACATGACACAACCTCTTATTCCATAGCCAACTTTCATCAATATGTGCAATTAAACATGCTATTTTCATTGGAGTTCAAATGAAAGATGTTACCTTTTGTCTGTGTACCAGTTGCAATCTCCAATCCTGATTTGCTAATGATTTTGCACTTTCCATCCTTGAATTATAATTGAAATTCTCTCTCTACAACCTATCCTACACTCAAAATATTATTGTTCAGACCTTCAACATAATAGATATTATCAGTGTTATTTTTACCATGCAATTAAATGGTTCCTCTTCCTTTGATCATGCATGCTTTATTATTACCAAATCTAACTTGACCACCATCATATTCTTGTAGGGTTAGAAACTTTCTTTTGTTTCCTTTCATATGATGAGAGAACATCCACTGTCTATTACCCATTCATCTTTGTCTTCAAATTTTTCTACAAGGGTCTTTTCCTCATTTTTTATAACTAGTTCCAGATCATCTTCATTCATAGTGTAAAATGCCCAGTCTCTTTCATTTTCGGATCCACTAGCTGAATATCCTATTGGTTCTTTCTCTAAGTCATCAGTTACTCCTTCCTCATCATAATAGTAGTACGATTTGTTTTTGTTTCTCTTGTACTTATGCTTGATCTAATATTCAGAGAGGCTTAAAAGATCTTCTTGCTCTTTCTTCCAATTTTGAGTTACTTTCAAGACATCTAGATGCAAAATGACCTATCTTATTACATGCAAAACATTTGAAAGGAGATTTTCCTTCATACTTACTTCCTGTCAGACCTTTAGGTGTTCTTCTAGCAAATAAGACTTCAAGTTTCTCAAGCTCTTCATCTTCTTTCCTAATCTCTTCCAATTCCTTTGCATATAAAACTTTCCAGTCTTGCTTGTCGGTTGATGATGTAGATGCCTTAAATGCACTATCAATCTTTGTAGCTCTTGGAGGAACAAATTCTTCAAGCTCAAAACCAGATATCTTCCCAACAACAGTATCTCTATTGATAGAAGAATTAGGCATAGTTCTTAGCTCATTAATTGCAGTTACCTTCATCTTATATGTTGGTGGCAAAACCCTTAATACTTTTCAAACAATCTCTTCTTTGCTCAGAGATCCACCACAGCACTGAATTCCTAATACAATTTCATTTACCCTTTCCATGAATGCAGAAATTCTTTCATCTTCCTCCATCTTCAAGATTTCATATGTTACCCAGTAACATTCAAGTTTTGCAATTTTAACATTGGGATCACATTCATTCATAGTCTCCAAATTTTCCAATATATCTTTTGTCGATGATTTATTTGATAATCCCATGATTTGTTGATCTGATAAGGCGCTTAAGAGGGCTTCTCTAGCTCTATAGTCATTTTCAATGTTATTTTCCAACTCTGCCAGTGTAGGATTGCCAGATCCTGGATCATGAGCAGTGTAACCTTTCTGATTTATTTCCTGAATTTCCTTTCCAATGCATCTTAAATGAGTCTCCATCCAAATTTTCCATACTCCATAGTTTGTTCTATCAACCATAGGGTTGTCCTTCTAGTAAATAGTAGTTGAACTAATAGTTGCCATAGGATCTTCCTCAAGTGGTTAAGCTTCTGCAAAAAGAGGACCAGGCTCTGATACCAATTGTTTGGATAATTGGTGGACAACTCAGAGAGGGGGTGAATTAGTTGTCAACAGATTATGTGAATTAAAGCACTTAAAACCTTTAATCGAAATATAAGAAAATAGATATTGGCATAACTGATAAAGCATTAAAGCATAATTGGAAACCAGGGAATCAATATCATGCAACCATAACACATAACACCATGAGTTGTACGTGGAAAACCCAGTAAATAGAAAAACCATAGTGGTAAACCCTACCCACAGTCAGATGATACTTCTACGAAAAGTATATGAATATAGTAGGGGCCTACACATGTAAGAAGGCACACTACTTAGAGCACACTTCTCATCACAATGGAGTCTCACTGACTATAGAAGAGGTCAACCACCTCAAAATATTTGGACAATAATCTAAAAAGAAGAACTGCCAATGATAGCATCAAATATGCTAGATTACAGTTCTGGTTAAGCTCAACGCTAGAGGTCTAAAACCTCTTACACAAACCCAATTCAATCACCTATGATCAACCAAATCCTTTGCACAAATAATTATTACATTATTCTCTCCTTGCCTATGATCTATAATGAGATCTTACATATATTTATACCAACCCGCGACCTAACCAATTAGGTCGGCCACCCAAATGATAATTCGATAGATCCATTACATAATCCTGAAATAAAATCATAAAACATGTTGGCCTAAGGCCAAACAAACATTATTCAATCAATAAAACATCCCGGAAGTGCATCAGAAGGATCCACTAACACGTTTCATTAAACCAGTCCATAACCTAGATAGCACCAGACCTAAATTAGATCCACACACACCAAAGCAATGACACCAATCAATCGAGGCATGAACACAATCACCATCAACATCCTGAATCCCTTCTAGAAGCTGCACCAACACCACTTATGCATTACATCAAAGATCTTCAATAAAGCTCTTTCGGTGAAACCCTTACCGCACATACAAAGAAGGCTTACTAGAACATAAGATAGCATCCGATCATCAAGTCAATACAAACTAACTGAAACATACTTCAAAAGCATATGAACCATTCATACAAACTTATTCCATCATTTAGATCATATTAGTGACAATCAACTGATAATATTCCCAATCCAATCCTTCTATCGGAAGTTGGTAAACAACCATAACAACTAATTTTGACATCAATGACAAAACATCAATACAACACATAATAAATTTCTTCATATTGCCAACAATCTTTCCCTTTGGCATTGATGGAAATACTAGATGTGAAAACTATCCAAGTGCCAAGAAATGCCAAATAAGTCTCTCCTATGGAAGACATCCAACAATCTCCCATAAAAAGATATAAAAATGAATCTTTGAACCAAATCTGAGTCAACAGACCAAATACCACCAAACTCCCCCTAAGGAGTGCAATCAGTCTGAAAAATGCATAGCAATGGTTTTTCACACATATTCCTCCCCTTTGACAACAATGCCAAAGATATGATATAGATATCAAACAAAATATGAAAACTCTAATTCTCAAGGCTAACTACTCCCCCTAAGTAGTAGCATTATTTCATCAATCCAGAGAAAAAGATAGCTCCGATAATGCATACCAGACTGATGCACATCTGCATCATTAAGTCTCTATTGGAGAGGTAGAAACCCCCAATCTATCTCTCAAATACTCAAATGATTCCCGAGACAAATATTTAGTGAAGATGTCTACTATTTGTTCTTTTGTGTTCACATAAACCAATTTGACTTCTTTTGCTTCCACCTTTTCCTTCAAAAAGTTATACTTGATTGATTTGTGCTTAGTCTTGGAGTGAAATATAGGATTCTTTGATATATCAATAGCTATAGAGTTATCACAATGAATAACAACTAGATCATTACAAATCACTTGTATATCCTTCAACATCCACTTCGTCCATAGAACTTGAGTGTAATTAGTTGTGACTGCAATAGATTCAACTTTAGTAGTAGATAAAGAAATGCATGATTGCTTCTTAATGATCCATGATACTAACTTCTTCCTAAGAAATAATGCTCCATCGGATGTGCTCTTCTGGTCATCAATATCACCTGCCCAATCTGCATCTGTATATGCACATAAATTAAAGTCATCATCTTTAGGGTATCATAAACCATATTCAGTTGTTCCTTGCAAATACCATTGCACTTTCATAATTTTCTCTTGGATTAATTTGAAATCTTGATACAATGCTGACTGCATTCATTATATCTAGTCTAGTTTGAGTTAAATATAGAAAACCACCTATCATGGATTTGTATCTTGTAGGATTTCCTGGAGGGCATACATTTTTAATTGGCAATTTCTCACTTGTAACCAAAGGAGTACTAACCAGTTTGGAATTTTCCATACCAAATTTATTCAATTATCCCCTTAGATACTTCATTTGATAGATAAATATGCCTTTTCCAGTCTGAGTAATCTGCAAAGCTAGAAAAATTCTTATTTATCTGGTCATAGACATTTCAAATTCACTCTTCATATTATAAGAGAATTTCATGCATAATTTTTCTTCAGCTCCAAAAATGATATCATCAACAAATACTTCAATAATCAGAATATCATCATTAGTGATCTTATTATATAGATTACTGTTAGCATTACCTTTTATAAAATCAAGCTTCAAAAGATACTTATCCAACCTAGCATACCAAGTTCTAGGAGCCTTTTTTAATCCGTATAGGGCTTTCCTTCATCTGCAAACCATATTTTTATCATCTATCAGTACAAATCCATTGAGTTTCTCAATAAAGACTTCCTCTTTAAGTTCTCCATTCATAAATACACACCTAACATCCATTTGATAGACCTTGTAGTTTTGATAGGCTGCATAAGCAAGAAAAATAGTTTAACAACATCAATTCTAGCTACTGGTGCAAACGTTTCACCATAATCAATTCCTTCCTTCTGAGAATGTCCTTTACAAACTAATCTAGCTTTGTTTCTTACAACTTGTCCATCTTCATTTGGTTTGTTTCTAAAAGCCCATTTAGTTCCAATGATATCCTTATTTTTAGGCCAGGGAACCAAAGTCCAAGTATTGTTCTTTTCTATCTAATCTAATTCATCTTCCATAGCTTTCATCCAACATTCATCTTTACAAGCTTCAATTACTGATGCTAGTTCAATCTAAGAAATGAAACATACCTCTTGATTGACTAATCATCTTCTTATCATAAATCCCTTGTTTTTGTCTCTAATGATCTAATTTTTAGAATGATTTATCCTTATATACCTTGGTGTTTTTTGATTTTCAAGATCTTTGTGTTGTTCTGTTACAGTTGAGTTTTCTAATGATGTTGGGGTAACTAGTTCAATATTTTGTTGTGGTAGAGGCATTATCAGATTAGTTATGATCATTTCCACTACCAGATTTATGTCATAAGATTTAGCTCGGTCTTTGTGCTACTCATCCACTTTCACATTAGCGCTCTCCACAATTCTCTACAATATTTTGTTATTACATCTATATGATTTTCTCTTAGTTGAGTAACCAAGAGATACTCCTTCATTACATCTAGTGTCAAAATTTCCAATTGAATCATCTCTTTTGATATAACACTTCCTTCTAAAGATTCTAAAATACTTAAGAGTAGGGGAATGACCAAACCATAATTCATAAGGTGTCTTACCGATATCTCCTTTGATATGAAATTTGTTGAATGTATAAACTATTGTACTTATTGCTTCTCTCTAGTATAGATGAGGCCAATTAGCTTCCATCATCATGGTTCTAGATGCATCTAAAATGGTTATGTTCTTTCTTTCCACAATGTCATTCTATTGAGGTGTTTGGGGTGCAGATAATTGTCTCCTCATGCCATTTTTCTCATGATAACTGTTGAATTCACTGGATGTGAATTCACGACCTTGATCTGATCTCAGACACTTAATTTTCATCCCTATCTCTGTCTCAACCAAATCTTTAAAGATCTTGAATTTCTCAAAGGCTTCAGATTTCTCCCTTAGAAAAGAAACCCACATCATTCTAGAATAGTCATCAATGATTAACATAAAATATCTATCTCCTTGAAAGCTTCTTTTATTAGTAGGACCACATAGGTTAGTATGAATCAAATAAAGAATATCATTAGATTTATCAATTATGCTCTTAAAAGAAGTTTTGATTTTCTTACCCATTTGACATTCCTTATATACCGGATTATGAGGCTTCACAATCTTAGGTAAATCTATAATTGCCTTAGTTGAACTGATCTTTACAATGCAATCAAAATTTACATTACAAAACCTCTTATGCCATAGCCAACTTTCATCAATATGTGCAATCAAACATATTTTTTCACCGGAGTTCAAATGAAAGATGTTAGCTTTTGTATGTGTACCGGTTGCAATCTCCAATCCTGATTTGCTAATGATTTTGCACTTTCCATCCTTGAATTGTAATTGAAATCCTCTGACTACCAACTATCCTACACTCAAAATATTATGCTTCAGACCTTCAACATAATAGACTTTATCAGTGTTATGCTTACCATCCAATGAAATGGTTCCTCTTCCTTTGATCATGCATGCTTTGTTATTACCAAATCTGACTTGACCACCATCAAATTCTTATAGGGTTAGAAAATTTCTTTTGTCTCTTGTCGTATGATGAGAACATCCACTATCTATTACACATTCATCTTTGTCTTCAACTTTTACTGCAAGGGCCCTTTCCTCATTTTTGATAACCAGTTCCATATCATCTTCCTTCATAGTATAAAATACCCAGTCTCGTCCTTTGTTGGATCCACTAACTAAATCTCCTGTCGGTTCTTCCTCTGAGTCATCATTTACTCATTCCTCATTGGCATAGTAGCATGATTTTTTTTTGTTTCTCCTGTACTTATGCTTGCTTTGATATTCAAGGTTAGGCTTAAAAGATCTTCTTTCTCTTTCTTCCAATTTTGAATTACTTTCAGGACATCTACATGCAAAATGACCTATCTTAATACATGCAAAAAAAATTTATGAAGATTTTCCTTCATACTTACTTCCTATCAGACCTTTAGGTATCCTTCTAGCAATAAGGCTTCAAGTTCCTCAATCTCTTGATCTTCTTTCCTAATCTCTTCCAATTCCTTTTCATACAAGACTTTCCAATCTTGCTTTCTGATTGATGATGTAGATGCCTTAAATGCACTATCAATCTTTGTAGCTCCTAGAGGACCAAATTCTTCAAGCTCAAAAGAAGATATCTTCCCAACAAGAGTATCTCTATTGACAAAAGAATTAGGCATAGTTCTTAGCTCATTAATTGTAGTTACCTTCATCTTGTATGCCAGTGGCCAAACCCTTAATACTTTTGAAACAATCTCTTCCTCGTTTAGAGATCCACCATAGCACTGAATTCCTAATACAATTTCATTTACCCTTTCCATGAATGAAAAAATTCTTTCATCTTCCTCCATCTTCAGGCTTTCATATCTTACTCAGTAACATTCAAGTTTTGCAATTTTAACAATGGGATCACCTTCATTCAAAGTCTCGAACTTGTCCCATATAGCTTTTACCGATGATTTATCTGATAATCCCATTATCGGATGATCCAATAAGGCACTTACAAGGCCTTCTCTATCTCTGAAGTCATTTTCAATGTTCTTTTCCAAGTCTGTCAGTGCAGGATTAGCAGATGCTGGATTATGAGGAGTGTAACCTTTCTAATTTATTTCCAAAATTTCCTTTCCAATGCATCTTAAATGAGTCTGAATCCTAATTTTCCATACTCCATAGTTTGTTCCATCAAGCCTAGGGCTGTCCTTTCGTTAAATAGTAGCTGAACAATTAGTTGCCATATGATCTTCCTCAAGAAGTTAAGCTTATGGAAAAAGAGGACCATGCTCTAATACCAATTGTTAGGATAACCGGTGGACAATTAAGAGGGGGGGGTGAATCAGTTGTCAATAGATTATGTGAATTAAATCACTTAAAACCTTTTACCAAAATGTAAGAAAATAAATACCAGAATAACTGATAAAGTATTAAAGCATAATTGAAAAAAGAGAATCAATACCATGCAACCATAACACATTACACCATGATTTGTATGTGGAAAACCCAGTAAAGGAAAAAACCATGGTGGGAAACCCTACCTATAATCAGATGATACTTTTGTAGAAAGTATATGATTACAATAGGGGCCTACACATGCAGGAAGGTACACTTTCTAGAGCACACTTCTCATCACAATGGAGTCTCACTGACTACAGAAGAGGTCAAACACCTCAAAATATTTGGACAACAATCCGGAAAGAAGAACTGTCAATGATAGCATCAAACATGCCAAATTACAGTTCTGGTTAAGCTCAATATCGAAGGTCTAAAACCTCTTACATAACCCAACTCAATCACCTATGATTGACCAAATCCTCTGCATAAATGATTATTACTTTATTCGCTCCTTGCCTATGATCTACAATGAGATCTTACATATATTTATACCAACCCGGGACCTAACCAATTAGGTCGGCCACCCAAATGATAATTCAATAGATCCATTACATAATCTTGAAATAAAATCATAAAACATGTCAGCCTAAGGCCAAAAAAACATCATCCAATCAATAAAACATCCTGGAAGCCCATCGGAAGGATCCACCAACACGTTTCATTAAACTGGTCCATAACCTAGATAGCACCGGATCTAAATTAGATGCACACACACCAAAGCAATGACATCAATCAGTCAAGGCATGAACACAATCACCATCAGCATCTTGAATCCCTTCTAGAAGTTGCACCAACACCACTTATGCATTACATCAAAGATCTTCAATAAAGCTCTGCTGGTGAAGCCCTTACCAGACATACAAAGCAAGCTTACTAGAAGATAAGATAGCATATGATCATCAAGTCAATACCAACTGACTGAAACATACTCGAAAAGCATATGAACCATTCATCCGAACTTATTTTATCATTCAGATCATATCGATGACAATCAATTGATAATCTTCCCAATCCAATTCTTTTATCGGAAGCCAGTAAACAACCATAAAAGCTAGTGTTGACATCAATGATAATACATCAATACAACACATAATCAATTCCTTCATATTGCCAACAGTTTGGACCAAAAATAATCAAAATAAACATCTCCATGCCTCACTTTAGGTTGAAATAGGCTATGATTTTATCATTATGAGTAAATTTCAGACAGTTGTGGATAGTAGAAGTGATCACCTTCATGGAAAAGAGCCAAGGATGTTCCAAATTCACACAAAATTGATTAGATGTAGGAATGATAGCAAATTTAACATCTAAGTATTTAGTTCCAACGTCAATAGGAAGTGTTGCTTAACCAATAGTAGGACACGAGAAGCCATAAAAAACTTTAACTATCACATGATGCAATTGCAAAGTATAAATGAATTCTTCATTTATCACATTAGCCATGCAAGCAGGATCAATAAGGACTCCTCTAGTGGGTATACCTTTGATTTTTACAATTATGTATAATGGGCCATCGGGTGCCTTAATGGTCTCACTAGGATCAAATATTATGCACAAATATTTAGGAGGCTCTTGTTGATCTACAAGGTTCACCACATTATCAGATTCACTGGTCACGTCATTGGGAGAGAAAGCAAGACAATCAGTCTCAATCACATTAATGGAATGGGATATTAAAGGATTAGTAAAAAATTGAAGGTTCTAATTAGGAGGAGCAATGGATTTTTTTTCTTTATCATTCACACCTACCATAGATATATTATTGTTATCAATCAATTCCTGAATCTTACTTCTTAATAAAAAACACTTTTCAATATCATGGCCAAGCTGATGATGATATTGACAAAAAGATTTCGCATCAAAGTAAGGTGAAGTTGTTTTAGAAGGATCAATTGGTTTGATTTGAGGAAGTTTCAACACATTCCTTTGAATTAACTGGGTCATAATACTATGCAAAGATTCATTCAAAGGAGTAAACTCTTTTTCTCTTTTAAAGAATTCAAACAAAGGAGGCACCCTTGTAGCACCTATGAATTGACTGTTGTTGTTGTTGTCACTGGATTTGATGAATCCTTTGTTTGGTTTGAACTTGGCAAATGGTTTTTGATATGTGAGGCCCTACCCCGAGCCGTCATAGCATTTCAGTTATTTTCATGTTGGACCTATTCTGGATACTATATTTTGATGTATTATGGACCCGAATTCTATATGATCTCATGTTATGGATAACATTGATATGATTATGTCATTTACTTTGATTTGCAGTACTTTATTTTGATGCTTGAAATTACAGATGCATGCTCTATAAATGATTTAATTCCATGTTTATGAGGATGATGTCATTTAGTAGATGATTGTATGTGGATGTTATCAAATAATTGGATACTTGATTTTTATAATTGAAATTGTATGCGATGTCTGAATTATATTCTTTTGATAATATTATACGTGATTTTTGGAATTACTAATGTGCAAGTGAGATGTGGAGGAAGATTATTCCATGTGACCATGGAAATTATTCGAAGAATCAAGCCTAGGCCTATGTGCGATTGTGAAGCCAAGGGTTGTCTATTTGGAGAGACAACCCCTCATTTGTAAATGTGTTTTAATTTGTAAATGTTATGCTTGGATGAGTGTTTAATTTGGAAATTGTTTAATTTATAAATTTCAAAAAGGACATTTGCCATGTGTGTTTTAGTGATGTGTAATTCTTTTTGTAGTGTCACTTGACACGTGTTGTAAGATGAGTTGGCATTGTCATGTCTCTTTTTGAGGAAATTTATTTTACCAATGCATATATTTTCAATTATCCTAAAATGGTCCCAAGTAAACCTTGGATAGGGAGCCATTAGAAGGGCCAACTCAGGGTTGACCCATAGGTAAACTTTGGGTAGACTTCCAAGGGGTTAAACTAACTCCTAGGGTCAAGTTAGGGGCATTTTTAGTGGGCCATATGATGTACCTATGGATGAAGGCCAAATTTAGCCATGTGTCCACTCCCTAGGGCTTGTTTAACCTCCCCAAAAATTGATTTTCCCAAGTTGGCCGAATTTCATCTTTAGAAGAGCCTTCCTAGGTTAGATAACCCACTTCATGAGTGTCATTTTGCTTCCCCATTCCATTTCCCCTTTTGAGGTGCCTTGGTTAGGGAGTGTGTAAGGTATTGGGAAGACCAACCAATGAGCATCCTTCACCCTTCCCAAGTGGGTTGGAAAGAGTGAGGAGTGGCTTCATAGGGAATAGTTTGGGAGGGCGAAGTTTGATCACCCACTCTCCATTTTGGAGACTTGGATTTTTTAGAATTTTTGCAAGTATTGGGAAGATTTTGGCTAAGTTTTGAAGGAGAAAAAGTTGTGGATTTAGGCAGCTCTCCTACAAATTCTCTTACCCTTTTGGTAGATTAAGGTTGGTTGAACTCCTATCTTTTGTATGATGTTGTTATCTTTTGAAAAGATTGTGGTTGTATTTGTTTTCCATTGTTGTTGTTTTTTTTATGTGTAGGAAGGAGTAGAATTCTTCCTTATGTGTTTTTGTTGTGTTTTTATGTTTCTTTGTTTTTGGAGTTTTCAAGGCCAAACTCACCCTTGGGAGGGTAGAGTGGCTTTGGGGTGAAGGGCTGTTTGATAGCCTTTGAGTGAGAGGCTCTCTTTGGAAGAGAGTGATTCTTAAGGGACTTTGTGACCCTTGTTGCATTATGATTTGTTTATGCAATGGGGGTCATAAGGGGAGTTTTGTTGGCTTGTATTCCTTGGGTGACATAAGGGATTATAGGGACAAGTTTGGAACTTGTGGATGTGTTATTTGCAGCCTTGTTATGGCATTATGTTCTCTATTTGCAAAATTCTCCTCAAGGTACATAGTCCACCTTCACCCCATTTAAAAAGTCACATATGAGACATTGTGTAATCCTTGGGTTGGGAGTGTCTTTGTTGTTATGAGTTTATGCATGTATGTGTTTGTGTGTGTGTTTCCCATCTAGCATTGATTCTCCTAGCTCGAGAGTGGCTTCTAGTAAGCCTAGGTTGGGAGGTGAGCCTCTATGGTCACAACCTTAAGCTTTTTATTGCAGGTTTTGCTTGGGAAAAAGTAAGAAAAAAAGCTTTGGAATGATCCTATGTATTATTGTATTTAGTTGCAGAAAAAGGAAAAAAAATTCCTATTGTATTTTAGTTGAAAAAAAAGAGGTTTCTTATTGTATGTAAGTTGCAGAAAATAAAATGTATTTATTAGACTATGTTTTATCATGAAACAAGAAACAAAGATGTATTTCATTTAAGTATGTTCTTGCAAAGGAAAGGATAAAATTTGAGTTGTTTCCTTATTTGAGTTATTCATTATTGATTTTGCACCTAGAGCTAGATTAAAAATGAAATTTATTTCTATCTTATTAGCCATTAGGAAGGAAATGTAAATAAAAAAAAAGGATAGTTGGAGCTGTAAATAACTTTATTGTTGTTTATGTTATTTTTTTTCCATTCTAAAAAATACATGTTAAAAAAAGGAAATAAATAGACATTTTAGATCTAGGATAAATCTACATTGCATCTTGTTGTTTATTGTTATAAAGAAATGTAAATAAAAAAAGGATACTTGCAGCTATAAATAACTTTATTGTTGTTATACATTTTTCTATTCTGGAAATGCATGTTAAGTAGGAAAAATAATTTAATTATGTCATTTCTTTACATTTTGTAAAAATAGTAAAATTAATCTACTCTATTTATTAAAAAAATAACCTGCTCTAAATAATGTAAATACAGACTCAAACCTATAAAGTTATATATATTTCCATATGTAAATATGTATATTTTTACAAGGGATAATGTCTACAGTTTTTATTATCTGAATCTAGGCTGCTATTCAAATATATATATAGATTTACTTATTTACATCTTATCCTGGAAATAAAAATACTTGTCATTTTAAGTTTCTGGTTTTTACTAAAATCATGCATATTCAGAAAACAAATTTAAATAAAAATATATATATATGCAATCAAACCCTCGAAGCCCTAGCGAGCTCGCAGTTGGGCAGCTTGGGCCAAAACCCACAGGGGCGCCTATAGTGCCACTGCGAGCCGCGACCCGCAAGGGTGTCCTTAGCCGCCACTATGGGCCGAGACCCACAGGGATGCCTGCAGCGCCACTATGGGCCGAGACCCACAGGGATGCCCGCAGTGCCACTGCGGGTGGCGACCCCCAGTGGTGGCCTCGGTTGCCACTGCGGGTGGCCTCCTCAGCGGTGTCGTCGCCTCCATTACACTATGACGCTCCCTTGCTTGATGCCCCATCCCCTTTGGCCATGGCCTTCGGCCTTCCTCCACTGCTATCATGAAACCCTGCCAAAACACACACACACACCAAAACCAAAGTCAAAAAAATAAGTTATGATAAAATATGCAACCCTAACCCATTATCAGGTTAGGGTTAGCATTTAAAATAAAAAAAGAGATTAAGATATGCAACCCTAGCCCATATTCAGGTTAGGATTAGCATTTAGAAAATATAAAAAGAATAGGTTAGTAAAGGGATAAATCAACCCTAACGAGGGTTTGAATTTAAATATTATTAAAATGAGAGAAATAGAATTCCCCCCATTTAGCTATAGTCAATATGTGGGATTTATTAACTCCTAATATTGACTAGGGTGAAATTAATATAGTACTTATTATCAAGGTTTAATTAAAATTGAGGATTAATTTTTATATAGCTATATTAATCGCATAATTGATTAAATTTAATTAACAAGGGTTATTAATGAGAATATTATATAGTTATTTTTCATATTTAATTAAATATGGATGTTAGACCAAAATTCCTTTTGGGGATTTCATTAATGAAATTTATTAATTATTTTATGTAAAATTCTAGCCTATGAGGTCATTATTGGCCGATTATTTAATAGCCGAAATTTAAATGTCTTAGGGGATTTAAAATCGACTTTAATATGAAATATATGTATTTGGCCAATATCATAATTGAATTAATTAACTTTATTAGTTATATTTAAAAGTTAAATTGCATGCATTCAACTAATTAATTTTAATATGAGATAACATTATCATTATTTTATTTAGCCTTGAGTATTTTAAATACTATTGAGATAATTAATATCTCTCAATTTTGATTAGAGGAAATTAATTAGTTTAATTAGATTAATTAATTAAGTTGAGAAGACCCCCTCTTAGGGGATAATTAGTCTTCTCTAATTATTGTCGCCATATTGATTTAGTTAATTAAATCAACTTTAGTAAACAATTCTATTCAACCCAGAGTTAACGCTTAGTTAAGACAAAACTTATTCATTCCTTTTTAAATGTAGATTATTTAATGAATTTATGTTGTTTTTAAAAAAAAATTATTGTTTCATTTTTGTCCAAAAGTTTGGGCATGACATGGTCACTATCACCTTTATCACTCAGAGCCATGGAAGGAGATGATTGTTCCAATTGACTCATAGTTAGATAATAATTGTGAATTATTACGCACAACTATGGAAAGGAAGTAAACTCAGTTAAAAGAAGTTTATCCCTAATGTCTTTTTGTAAATTAGCAATGAAAATATTTTTAATTTCTTGATTAGGCACAAGAAAAGAAATTTGAGAATACAAATGCTTATATCTACCAATAAAATCAGTCACTTTTTTTTTAACAACTTGTTTAAAATGCATTAAATCAGTCAAATTAACTTTAGGACCAATGTTATTGTGAAATTGTTAAATAAAAGAATTAGCCAGTTGTTGAAATGTAATAGAATAAGGAGGAAAAGAACTTGATACCATTGCAAATCTCTTTCCCTTAATGTTCTAGTAAACAATTTTGCCAACAACCTTTGATCATGAGAAAAGTCACTACACAAAGTTTGGAATGATTTAACATGAGTTAAAGGATCACCTTATCCATTATAAAGTTCCAATTGTGGGACTTCTACATGTTTAGGAGGGATGACTCTAACAATGGCATGAGATAATGCGCTCGCGACATCAAATGTGGGCATATTATACTTTGATTAATTCATAGAAGCTATTTGTTGTTGTAAGGAAGATACTATTTGGGTAAGTCTATTGATTGTATCTTTGGTAGAAGGATTGAAATTAGACATGTTTGATTGAGAGGGAGGAGTAGAATTTTTGAATGAAGGAAGATGTTGAGAATAAGGAGGTGGAACACTATGATAAGTGGGTAATGGAGAAGATTGGGTAGCACATGGAAGACTCGTAGGAGAAATGAAGGAATTGTGATTAAAGGAGTTGCCTCCTTGACTAATATTTATAGGTGGTGAATGTGATTGGTTAACAAGGGAAACACTCATGGTAGGAGGAATTAAAGAAGAGTTATTTCCCCCATGACTAACATTTGTAAGTATGACATATTGGGTAGAAGTAGCCATGATGTTTGATGTGAAGGTAGGAACACTAGTCATGGAAGTTGTCAAAGGAATAGAATGATTAAATTTAATAGGAGGTTGTGTATAACCTAGGTTTTCAACACAAATCTTGATAGGCATTATATTAGAATCAACTATATGAGAAATACCATGCAAGATATAAACACCATGTTTATCACTATGAATCATTCTTTTTAATCCTTCAATCAATGGGAGAGCTTCACTTTTTGGGTATTCATGACTCATCCATTATTGAAGATTGTCAAATTGAGTGTTCATCTTCACCAATTGGTCAATGGATACTCTAGTTAGTGATTCCTCCTCATTGTGAGAATTATCAAGAGGATAAATAGGAATATCTATAAGATGTGAAGAAGCAGTAATATCCTAATTGAAAAAGCTAGCCAAATTAGGCTCCATATCCTTGCTAATTAAACCTTGGGCAACCTTAATTCTACAACTTCTCCTAATGGAGATACTATAGGTAGGACTAATAGTATTTGTGTCGACTTAATTCAAACTCCTCAAAATAAACCTGCAACTTGTTAGCTCATCATGAAATACAAAAAGCTACAAGAACTCAAGCTTCAACCAATGAAAAATAGTAAAATAGCAAAATATCAAAGTATACCTTTTTACCTTTATGTCTCATTGTGTCCTATCCCCATAGTTCTTGGTTGCATATTGATGTTTCTCTCAGACAAGCATTGTTTAGCCTCCAAGATGGCACATGAAGAATGTACAGATAACTGGTTGTTGGTTGATTTTTGTTAAATGATATGATAAATGATATTCAGCTAATATACAAAGACAATGATATGCTATGATAAAACTCCTAAAATGCTAAATTGCTTCAAACATAAAACTCATGGATGCAAAATGAAGACTCCTAGATCACTATGAGAATAGCTATTAGTTTCCAAAATGTCCTAGGAGACCTTTATTTATAGATTTTTGAGAGGATAAGCTTAGGTGGTGGAGATCACCAGTCCCAATTAAATCTTGCAATTTGGATGGCTATGAAATAAGAGGTTGAGGTGTGAGAGATAAAGGTCGAATATATTCCTCCTACACCTACAGGATAGAGGAAAAGATGGAAGGAGAAGCCAAATTTCAAAAGGCTCACCTTGATTGGAGTGGAAGACTAGAGAAAATGTAGGAAGGTTGGAGAGAATATAGGGATGTGAGGACAAGTGGATGTTGACCAAGCTGATGTGGACAAACTTCTCCCAAGGATGTAGGAGTTGTTGGAGAGGATATAGGTAAGTTTGAGGATGAGTGTACGTACACATTCTCAAAAGAAGGAAATAAAGTTAGAATTAATATGGCTAATTAATAATTCAGATTTAATAATTTATTCAGCCGCATAAAATGTGAGTTGGCAAGGTTGAGTGATGTGGAGATGAAGATGAGTTGAAAAAGGAGATCAAATAATTAAGAAATTATATAATTAAATGAGACTATAGGATAGTGGATGGGAGATGACTAAATATTAGATATTTAATTGATTAGTTTAGAAGAAAGGGATTAATAAATTAATTAATAAAATGTTTCAATCTAATTAATTAATAAAAGAATATTAATGAAAGAAAATTAAATAAATTAATTATTTAATAGAAGATTTAAGATTAAAATGAATTAAATAGTTAAACTTGTCAATTTAATTATTTAATAGAGAAATTAACATTAAATAAATAATAAATATTTATTTGATTATTCATAGGAAATTTTTTAGTGTATACACTTTGCCCCTCTTTGAAATGATGTTGAGACAACATTGTTTCAAATATTAAATCATGTCTCGATACTACCCTTGTCTGTGATAAAATCCTGATTGTGTGCCCCCTTGGGAGATTGATTGTGAAAATTTGAAAAAATTGATTGAGCGATCCACTTTTAGAAAAATTAATCACCCTTCTAAAAAATCAACCATGGGCCCATTTTTTTATCCTCACTTGTAAATTGTCTTGTTTGAAAATTTGGAGAAGTTGACTAGGAGCTAAGCTGGCAAGATGGTGATCATGTATGAGAACCACAGATTTGAGTGCATTCGTCGATATCAGTGACCTATTGAGTACGACCCACTGGTGAATGGCCTATCCTGAGCTTTGCTCTTGATTTTTTATACAATTTTTTGTGATTTTCGCATGATTTAGGGTTTGTTTCAATTTTTTTATTTTCTTGCTTTTGTTTCACACTTTTGTTTGTTAGGTTAGCGCTTTTATGCATTAGGTTAGTATTTTTTCTTGTTTCACACATTCACCCTATTTGTCCATGCATATGTGATGTCGGTTAGCGCTTATGATTTTGTTTTATGCATTTGTTTGCATTTGCTTGGGTTTGTGCCTTTGTGTGTTTTGGTCATGCATTTGTGATATATGTTAGTGCTTATACCCTATTTTGTGCCTGTACACATTTGGGTCACGCATATGTTATAATGCATAGTGTCTTTGTTTTTAGTTTAGGACTTTGATTGATCCAATGATTAAATCCACTTTTATTGCCTTTGATTTGATGTTTGATTATTGAATTGAATAGATTGATGTTTGATTAATAGATAATTTGATTACTTGATAGATGTTTTAATCGATAGGATAGTTGTTTGTTGAAACCCTGATTGATGGTTTGATATTTTTTATAGGAGCTCTAAGAGACTAATTTAGTCTCTAATGAAGAGCTTGATATATGAATCAAACTCATGTTGATCATTTGATTCATATCATGATTTTCTTGATAGATATGATTTTCTTGATAGATAAGATTTTCTTTATTTATTTGATTGATAGGATATATGATTGCTAGACAAACTTGTCTGATTAAACAAGAGAAACTTGATATTCTCCAGTGTCGGGAGAAATTCTTGGCAATGCACCACTCAGTTCCAGAGTTGTCTTAGGCTAAGGTGAGACACATCTATTCTTGTGGTCTTTGTCACCTCCTCTATATGCCATATATTACGCATAACAGGGGTTTACTTACAGCTTTAGCAAAGAGATGGCACAATGATCATAACACATTTCACTTGCCTACCGGTGAGATCAATGTTACACTAGAGGATCTCTATAGGATTTTACACATCCCTGTCACTGGAGAGCTTGTCTAGTATGATTATCAGGACACGAGAGGCACTAAGGCACTCAAGACTATTTTTGGAGATGATACCATTGATGATGGAGAGATTAGATGGGAGGATATGATCGTGCAGTATGAGACTCTTCCAGTTGTGTTTGCTGGTTTGATTGGTGTATTTCTCTTCCCAAATAGGAGGTCACGAGGGTTTTCTATCAGATGGGGCAGTATTCTTCAAAGCATGATGGAGCATAGGACTTGTTATGCATGGGGTATATGTTTGTTGGCACATTTATATCATGATTTGCATTAGGTTGTGTATGATGGTGGTGTGAGTCTTTCTACTGGATGCACATTCCTAAAGATTTGGTGTTGGGAGCATATAGTTGTCACATGACTAGTGCATGATAGAGTTTGAGGAGACAGTCATCCATTTGTTTACTTGTATAGAGGCATCACTACTCAACATAAGGTGTGTAAGTTGGAGTATTGGAAATGGGTCCTTGATTCTATGGACTTTGTTATTTGGTAGCCATATGTACAGTGTGAGCCTTGGTTAGATGATACTCATTTATTACCATTGATCTTGCAAAGTAGTTACTTGATCGGTTATACTCCTTTCATCATTAAGAGACAGTTATTTGGTTTAATTTTGAGACATTCCAAGATTTCTTAGTGATTAACTTATAAGGCACTAAGAGGGGGGGGGGGGGGGTGAATCAGTGCAAGTAAAAACAATACAAATCTGATTATCAATTTCACCAACTTAAAACTCAATAGACATGTAAGAAATAACACCAAGTATGCAATCACCACATAAAGCATAAACCACATGACATAAGAGTTTATACATGGAAAACCCAAATGGGAAAAACCACGGTGGGAGTTAGTACCCACAAGATCCACTATCTGCAGTATAGAGATCTGACCGATTAAGGTCTACAACACCTAGTTAGGGGCACACCTTGTTAGAAGTGTCTTAGCCCAGTTAAGCGCTTTACAAAAAGGCCTATGAGGACCAACCCTGTTACAAGCTACCGAAGTTATTGGGATTTGCATACATGAGTTAATGTGTCACCTGGTTAGAGGATTTAATGATCAGACCTATTAGGATCTGACTGCACCCTGTTAGGAGTGACCTTGTAAGAGTATTTTCTTACTGAAACTGTTAGGGAGTCAACAAGTAAAAATGATCTTAGTATAACACCTTTAGTGTCTGATAAGATCCACTTCAGAACATTACAACATCACATAGACTCTATCTGTCAACTCCTTTGATCATCGCACTATCATAAATACAAAATATTCTCATCAACTATCACACTATCGAGCTCATATATATATCCTTTCATACCTTATCACACATTTAAAATCATCATAAGGTCAGCTAGAACCTTGTTACGATTCCCTGGGTTCAATGCATCTAGATAATTATTACATTGTACACTTTAGTTATGTCAGCCACCCACATAACAAATCCAATTCTGTGTCATTTTATCGATTTGAGTGATTTTCATCGCTACCGATTAAGTCTTCGTCAACTAATATGTTATGTCAAACAAATCTCATTCACTTGATCGAATCAACATGTGTGGTCACAAACATATCTTCATCTGATAGTCTTCAAAGCTGTTGCAAAACTGCATCATCTCAATCTTCATGATTTTCATCTACTAGTTGTTGGAATGTAACTCGGTCATTCTTTTACCGGTTGAAGTCCTAATAACCAATTCTGATAAAATTGTCTCTACTTTATCGGTTAAGTCTAGCCGGTTGAATTGTAGGACTTAGATGACTTAGGACACATAGTTTCCATCAATGACAACATACAAAATAGTCATCATACATAAATCTAATCTCTATGCACAATAGACATATACTAGTTGCATCAAGCAAACACACATTACCAGTTAAGTTCAAATGATCAAATGCCAACAATCTCTTCCTTTGGCATTGATGGCAACACTTCGGAAAATTTTATCAACCAAGTGTGCAAAACAAAAAATGACTTCATGACATACACTCCCCCTTAGCAATTGTATGCCATTACAAAAAGAAAATCATTACTCCCCCTTAACAGTACATACAAAATTTTGACTGGACTCTTAACTATTTCTACTCCCCCTTTGACAACAATGCCAAATAAAGAACTAAAATACATACATTACATCAAAATTTGTCAGCAAAACTACATGTATATATATAGAAATACAAGTGTTAAGCTCTTTACAATGAAATTCTCAAGAAAACATCACTATAATGAAACTCCAACTGTATAAGATCACTGTCCCATGTTTCTAACAGTGTCCTGGTAATCTCAACATGTGTCAAGATTTGTGCTGCGAACTCCTCCATAGCATCAACTGTACTCATCTCTGGAGTAGCCAAAATTGCAATTGACTCCTTGAATTCTCTCTAAAGAATATCTACTTTTGGAAGTAGCTAAGTCTGGAGTTCTTTCAGTGATTTGACCCATTTCACTTGCTTATGTTCACAAAGTTCTAGCTAGTGTTGTAGATCAATAATCTTTCTACCAAAAGTGACCACTGAGTCCTATATCGGTATGAATGTTTCACTTAACTTTCATCCATCTCAGTATCAGCTCTCTTCTTTCTCAAGTCATCATAAAATAGGGAAAATTGGGAAATATTAGCCAGAATCTTACAGCCAGTTTTAAATCCCATCTTCAACAAGTCTTTATTCACCGTTAGGGCTACTTTTCCTTTATCTATCTCAACCATTAACTATTCTCCCCTTTTCTTCTTGTAATTATTTCAACGTAAATGTATGCATCTTCTTCAAGGGTTTTAAGTTGTTTGTTGGCACTAACAACTAACTATCCAAGTTTGGAAATAGGGGTAGCCAAATGTTCTATATCAGTCTCCAATAGGAGACTTGATAAAAAATCAAGAATGGTCCTTATAGTCTCTACTTCTTTTTTTTGTTCCTTCAATCTTTTATTTTGTGCATGGGATTACATTGCAGTAGCAATCTCCATTAACTCTAAAGAACTCAAATTGTCCATATCAATGGGACCTTTAATGCTCACAGAGTCATCATCATCATCATCAACTATTGTTTTCTTCAATTTGGATTTAGGAGGTACCTCAGGAGTTGTCTTTATTTCTTTTGTTCCCCTCTCCACTTCTAGCTTCTATGTTTTCTTCTCTTCCTCCTTATCTTTTTCAGTGTTCTCTTCATTAGCGATGTCCTTGACCGATTGCGTATTTTTCAACAGTGTGTTCTTTCACTGGTGCTTCCTCTTCCTTATCAGTTGTATCCTTTTGATTATCCTCAGTAGCAACATTTACATTTGCATCTGCACTTACATTGACTAGTGCAATCTGAGTCTTTGTTGACTATGCATTCACCGGCTGCTCAATTGAGCTTTTGTCTGCTTCTTTCTCTTCTCCTTTGTTCTCAACCTATTCCTGTTGATGTTCAAACATTTGTACATAAACCTCAAAAAAATATGCATTGTTAGCAATGTTAGCAACATTATGAGCATCATCCTGAAAAGTATTTAGGTCTCTATCTATTTCTGCAAGGGTCCTTGGTTCTATCTTTTCGTTGTCTCTATGCTTTCCTTTCATTGTCTATTTTTGGGTTTTTATGATATGTT
Organism: Cryptomeria japonica; assembly: GCF_030272615.1. Taxonomy (NCBI): domain Eukaryota; kingdom Viridiplantae; phylum Streptophyta; class Pinopsida; order Cupressales; family Cupressaceae; genus Cryptomeria; species Cryptomeria japonica. Next base: position 266,589,897 of record NC_081405.1, on the reverse strand, counting down.
ATGTAAGTTGATCCCTTTTAGTGGGATCATTTTGTCTTTTTGAAGTGATCAGGCACTTTTCTTTCTTGTAGTTCTATTCTCCTGGCTTGTACAAGGTTTGGGTACCTTTCAAATGCTTGCTCTTACTTAATCAAAACATTATGAGCATCATCAGTATCATCATCTGTTATATCTACCAGTTTAGTATCAACATGGTCATTGTACATATACTTGTTGTTTGGTTCCAAATTTATGATCTTTACACCTTCAGGAAGTCCTTCTAACATAGGATTTACATGGGTATTATCCTCAATTTCTTCATCTTTTTCCTCTTCTTCATCAAGGATGAGACCTAAAGCCTTTTTCACCAAAATCTCAGTCTCCTTTTGAACTGATTTAGTCTTTATATCTTTTCTTTATTATAGGGCGACTTGGATCCACCACATAGCACAAACAGGGATGTAGGTCTTGATACTTCTACCAAGCAGGTAAACCTCATTGTAATTATACAAATTAGATAGAAGCAAACTGTTACATTATTATGTTCTTTTCTTGAGTGTTTTGGAATAATTTTGATAGTGTTAATAATATTCTTGTCACAGACGGATGTTTGGGAAAAGGGAAAGGGACCTGCAGTACCTCAACACCTCTATAGGGATGTGGACTCAATAGTATTATGCGATGATGACATCACATTTACCACAAACCCTATAAAAATGATGAAATTTTTTGTTAGAAGAATTAATAGAGAGATTATTGCTTTGGCATCCATGAGCCCTCAGACCAATGAAATAAAAGAGAGGGTGCAACAATTGATGTAGATAGCACAAAACTTGCAAGTAAGCAGTAATGAAAACTTTAATTATAACAAAATTTCAATAATGGTTTATATTTTATTCTCTTCTATGTCATTAACTAAAATATGTACATGTTGTTTTTACAGGATTTTATGCATCCTCATCAACCTGGTGGTCATGATGAGGGTATTGCAGATAGTTTAGGTGATGACCATGTTCTATACATTAAAACTACTCCTTCTTTGAACTTGTGAACTTTCTTTTTTAATGCTAGTGTTATTGATCATATATTTATTATGTAGTTGATGCAGAGGGATCTAGTTGATTCTCTTCATGACTGATCATTCATACCATAGGGAAAAAAACCCCATTACACATCCCTTCACTTGTTCTCAACAAACCCCCAACACATCCTTTTTGTAGATCCTTGACTTAGATAAACCTCTCACTTCATCACTTATAATTTTTTAGAGCTTCATACTGTGATTTTTTCTTCACTGTCAACTCACCTCTCACTATATGATACTCTCTCCTTTTAAAGCTCATCACATTCTACTTGAGCTCAACTTCCAACAAGACAAGTTACATGTTCAAAAAACTCCATGTTAGCCTTAACATTGTGAAAATACCAAGCATTTCAACCATCATACCCTAACAATGCTTACCCCTATTCCTCAAGAGTGTTCTTTCACTATCCTCATCTCATTAATTTTTTCTCCAACTACCCAAGAACTCATAATCTGCACTTACTCATAAAATCCTTACAAATTCAAAAACTGCGAAATAAGGAACCCAAACTACCATTCATTGTGACTGTCATGATCATATAAGTAAATTGAAACTTTCTTAGCTTATCAATGTCCATAATATTAGGGAAGATTATTTAGAGTTGTTCCAACCTTATTTAATCAACATAGTCCTATTTCAACCCATTGTACATCACTCAACAAAACAATATGGTTTGTTGTCCCAAAATAGGGAAAAATCTGTCTCAGTCTGCTAGGGCATTAGTTTTCTTGACATTTGTACAACCATTCAATATAAGAACAATTCAATATGAAAGATACTTGAGTTGACAATAGGAATCTAGAATTTCAGAATTTTTCAATGACTACATCAATGGATATTAACAAACCCTTGTGACTGACCCAGAACTAAGGGTTTTGGATAGTTTAGAGAAAAACAATTCAAAATCTCCTCATTCGTCATGACCATTGCTCTAACTTGGCACAAAACAAAGTTAATTCATTACACATCACTCTCCAATCCTTGATTAGACATTTTTAATCTATTTGCTTGATGAGAAGAAACTTGAAACAGTGCATGAAACGTGACTATCATGGAAATTTGCAATTAACAAGTTCCAAAACACAAAATTTTATTGATTTTATAAACCATAATACATTACAGTGTTCTTCAAGGTGTCTCCTTCCTTCTTCCTTTACATTGTCCTCTTGTCACAAATTTACCTACTTTGTCCTCCTTCATACTGTTCTATCATTAAGATTAGCATTGAACACTTAATAAAGGTTCATCTTTCTTTACAATCCTTAATAAAGGTTCATTTAATGTACTATTCTACAGATGATGTCAATGTTCCTCTACAAACACCACCTCATCCAAAGTTATCCCCACATGTATTGCCAACTGCAATGTTGGCAACACGTAACATGCAGACATCATCTACTGCACGTCATGTTATCCCACCCACTATTGGTAGATCCCTCTTTTGCTCTCTCTCTCTCGTTATGTGTTTATTTCCCTTGAAGCGTTCTTTCTTGGGGGCATTTCATAGTGGATTCATTTTTTGCAGTAGGCTAGAGGTGACTACTAGTGATAGCATACCATCATTTCCTAGATCTTCCCGTATTGCTAGTACGGGAACATTGCAGGCCACATTGGTAGTGAGCGACAAAGAATTGATTCCCTTAAAGATACAGAAGGTTCCAGGTACTTTAAAATTATTATTATATATAGTCTAATTGCAATTTACTTACTGGTCACTCATTTTGGACTAATGATCCCATGATTCTTTTGCAGGAAATGGTATTTTTTATAAAAATCTTAACATTGCATTGTAGATATTTGGGCCCACCATACGTAAAAGGTGGAACATCATATGTGACCTAACCCTAATCCACTATTTTGATTTCATATCATTGCTAGAATAGGTTTTCCTTTGATCCTTTTCTTGAACTATATCGAAGATAGCTTCAGTTTATTTCTGAATCTAACAGGTTTGTTTTTTCTTTAAAGGTGGAATGACCAGGAAAAAAAGTTAAAAGATGAACTAACAAACCGTATTGTTGGTTTGTTCAAAAATGACACATTCAATAAAACCAAGGTCCTTGAAAAAGCTGGCACATATCTAAAGTATGTGAGGGACCAATACAAGACACATTTAGAGAAGAACATAAAGTACGAGCGTCCCCCCATGATTCCAAAGAGGGAGTGGAAGGACCTAATTTTGGATGTGAAGGAGAGAATTGAAAGGAAAAAAAGGAAATACACCACTAAATGCCAAAAGAAGGTTTGTGATACTATTAAGAATGTAATTATGTACTAATTACTTTTATATTTATATAATCTAACATATTTCAAACTTTTCATAGACTGAGTGACACGTCAAAGGCAACCAAGGCAAGACAAGAAAAGCACGGGCAACACAAACTCGGCTCTGGTGGTTATATGAAACTTGTTGCATGAATTGTAAGAATTAATAAATGAAATATCGCATCAAAATATTTATAAATTGTAGACAATTTTTTTATTATCAAACAATACAAGAAAAATTCATGATACTAAGGAAAAATGCAGGGCTCTGAATTCAATAGAGCGCCCACAAAAGATGACAAGAGAACTACCTACCAGCAAGTCTATACAGTCGTGGCTTAATGGCTATGAGAATTGAGTGGGCAAACACGAGATTATTATACATCTATCACAAAGGTAAATAAGCTAAATGAAAATGATTTCAAATTGAATACTTTACCAATAATCTATTTAATGTTAAGTTCCAACATAAAGTGACTATATTCTTTTTAAATAAGCAAGTAAGGATAACAATGCGCATGGCATTGGAATGCAGCCTATTAATCATGAAACACAACTTGGACATGAAGGTCTGGATGTGCATTCCACTAGTGGAGGTATTCATCTGCTATTCAATTTTTTTTATGTAATTATTAATACAATTAAACATCTTAATTAAATTGTAATTAATGTAACCTTTGTTTGTTAATATTTTGGAAGATGTAGTCGGTGGTGACCAAGTGGAGCATGATTCGGGTAGACAACATCAAGAATGTGATGTTCCCCAATCAAGTAAAGAGGACTACTATTATTCCTTTAAACAAATTTAATTGCAATTGGTGTATTGATTAATGTAACCTTTCATATTTCAACTCCAGAGGATCTAGAGGGTGTTCAGCATGTTGAGGTTGAGGCTAGACAAAATGATGTGGAATATGATGTCGCCCCATCAGGTAAAGAATGCCACGGTTATGTTCTTTAAATTAATGAAATACTTGTAACAATAATTAAAAATGTTTTGAATTTAACCCATTTCTTTGTTATTGCAAACGACCCCCCCTCTGGTTCAGTATCCTCATCCTCTGTATAAGACTAGGCATACATCAAGATCACGAGCAGATGGAAGAACAACTAAAGATGGGGGAAATGATGAAGAAAAAGATGCTCCACTTATTTTTTACATAGCTTCAAAAAAAATGATTGTAATCTACATTATTTGATAATGACTGAGTTTTATGAGTTAATGAATGTAATTATGTGCTAATGAATATTCATGAATGATATGTGCTAATGAATATTGATGAATGTTGCATGTTAATGAATGTTATGTGTTAATTAACATTATGTGATAATGAATGAATGCTACATTTTAATAATGGATGAAATAATGAATGAATGCTAGATGTTAACGGGGAACTTAGAGTGATGTTAGGGGGGGAGGGGCCAAATGAGCTTCCACCTTCACGTGGTTGGCCCTATTAAGTAGAGAATATTAAACTATTCTTGAAACAAATCAAAGCTCAATAAGATAACACACTTTTCAATACTTCATTATGTTGCACAGTTAATATTATTGAATAATGTATATTGAATCTTAATTGCAGGGTCCAACAAAGCCAACACGAACAACAACACCACAAGTTGCTGGGTATAAAGAGCTCCCATATTGCCTTGTATGTACACTAATACTATGAGTTGCTTCTAGTTTTGATATCATTAGGTCTCGAAGACAACTGAGAGGGGGGGGGGTGAATCAGCTGTCAAATAAATTCAAACCAAAAACAACTTAACCAAAATTAATGCTCAATACCGATAGACCAAACTTAATGCCAATAGACAATTTATTAGTTAATTTTAGCACCAGTAAAGATTAATGCATGAAATAGAAAGGTAACAACATCCACAACACATAACACCAATATTTGTACGCGGAAAACCTGTAAGGGGAAAAACCATGGTGGGAAACCTTACCCACAATCAGATGGTACTAGTGCAGATAGTATGTGTATACAATAGGGGGTCTGCACATGCAGAAAGGCCAAGTGCCTAGAGCTCACTGCTCAAACACAAATGGGAGTCACACTGACTACAATTCGATGGTTAAATCCAATAATGATGTACTGCTCAAAATAACATCTTCATATGATGGATTTAGTACCAGTTCAGTTCTGATAAAAACCTTCCTTCAACCTTCAAGAGATGTCTGTGTGTATAGCTCTACTTATTTTTGCATATATCGAATTACAATCCTTTCCACATTCATACATTGATCCCACAAATGGGATCTTACATTTATACCATAACCTAAGACCAATTGAGTAGGTCGGCTCTAAAAGATATTACAATAAAATCAATTTGTAAGTAAAACAATAACCGATGCAATATCTGATTCAACATGTCGTCTTAATGCATTTACAAAAATAATAAATCATCTCCATAGCGTGTCATGCTGATCTGGAATAGATAAACTTATCGGTGCTTATTCTGGACCTATTTGCCAGTAACAACAAATATGCAAACACGAATATACCAATGAACAAATCTCCAAGACAAAGTGTCCAGACGATGTCTTCGACATAACCAAATATTTTCCATGTCATTTCAAGTCCCGGTGAACAATATATCCTACCGGTAAACCAGATACTGGTGATTGTGCATAAGTCACTTGCTTATCAATGAACATTGCCAATTTTCCAAGTGCAAGTAGGCTGACCAAAGTTGATAAGTGTTGACATCAATGACAAAACCATATCAACATATCCAAAATACCAATAATCTCCCCCTTTGGCATTGATGGCAACACAAGATGGAAAAACCATCAAAGTGCCAAAACAGAAATGCCAAATACCAAAAACCAACAATCTCCCAAAAGAGATCATAACAAAATTCAGATGCAGAGAGTAATCAATCGCTCCCAAAATAACAATCTCTCTCCAAGGGATAAAGTTTCTCCCCCTAGGAGTAACATGTGTTTTTTCATATCAATCTCTCCCCCTTTGACATCAAATGCCAAAGCAATACAAAAACTAGGTTCAAATACAAAATACCAACTTATTCAGTATACCAACTACTCCCACTGAGAAGTAGCTTTCCTCATCAAAGTTGGAGTAAAAGATTCCTCTGTTAGTTCTGTTGATTGATGACAAACATCAACTATCTAAGTTTCTACCGGTGGGGGTATGACCCCAAGTTGATCTCTGATAATATTCAAAAGTCTCCTTAGGCAAAGGCTTAGTGAAAATATCTGCAATCTGCTCTTTAGTATTCACATAAACCACTTTTACTTCTTTTGCTTCAACATTCTCTTTTAGAAAGTTTAGTTTGATAGTGTCTATGGTGAAAATGGATAACAATAATAACGATATTGAAAGGCTAAATGAATTCAACCACAAAATCCTAGCCTAACAACAACAAAGATCCACCATAACATATGCAGATTACCTAAGACAATGCAAATCAAATGAAATCACAAAGATTATACCATCACATGTCCAATAGGGTTTGGATCTCCATTCTTCCTATCTCCATTGATCTTGCTTGATATATTTGCTCTCAGATTTTATGTGTGCACAAGAGCTCAACAAAGAATGGAAATGTGGTTGCAAGTAGGATCGCATATGCCAAGTAGTCAATTGATCAAGTAATTAGGTAGTTAGGATGATTGATTAGAATGATTGATTAGGGTTTGATAATGAAGGAAGCATCTCCTTATATAGAAGACACTATAAGAAATGGAGGGATAAGATTGAGAGGTGTAAAAGGAGGTTGGCTATGATTAGAGGGTAGGTAAAAGATATAATAAAATAATGAAAGGGGTAGGTAGTGTATGAATTAAGAGATGAATGACATGTGTCATGGGTAGAAAAGGTTAATGAATTAATTAAATAAATAAAGATTTATTTAATTAATAGGAGTGAAATCAATTAAATAAATAAGATATTTATTTAATTTAAGAAAAGGATAATTTAAATAAATAAATGTATTTATTTAAATGAGAAATAAGGCTAGAAGAGGATAAATGAATTAATTAAATAAATAAAGATTTATTTAATTAATAGAAGAATTAAGCTTAGATAATTAAATAAATAAAATATTTATTTAATTAGACTGGACAATTTTGGGTGTCTACATTTTGCCCCTCTTTGAGACAATGCGGCTTGTCGCGTTGTTTCAAAGAAGATAAGATGAACTGATATAGAGTTTCCCCAAGATGGGAATGATATGCCCCCTCGAGAGATTGGATGAAAATGTCTAAAAAGATTGCAGACAATCTCTCGATAAGAAAGAGAGGCTAGAATGGACTCACCAGATAAAGTGATAGAGTCATGGGATAATGAAGACTGACATAGGAGACTAGGGCTAGGGCAGTCTATAAGATAGACCACGAGGGAAATACATCCTCATTGTCATCTACACCTCCAAGAGATTAGAGTGCAGAGAGAGAAAAGAGCAACAGCAGTCAGCAGCGATGGCTTTGGTTCACAGATTCGATCGTGTTCGCCGATTCCAGAGGCCAGTAGAGGCAGGAGAGCCAGTAAGTACCACAAAACCTCCTTGTACTTTGATGCATTTATTGTTCTCATTAATGCATACTAGGTAATGTAATAAATGCGCATTTATGTCAGGAAAGCACGTTTGTGTCCAAAAAATGTGAATTTGTGTCTTCTAGGTCAAATCGGCAGTTCTATGATGAACATAGCCTATCGATTGGATAAGCTGCTGAGAGGATACACTCAAGAAGGTCCTCTAGGGAAGACTAGGATAGCAAATAGGGCTAGGATTGACAATTCTGTGATAGAACATACGTTGCCAATTAGAAAACTACTCAAGAGGATAGACTCAAGCAGAGGCCCTAGGATAGGATAGATCAAGGCACATTGTGATGAACAGTGAGTACCAAGATATAGTACTTTGTGATGAACAGGGAGTACTAAAATATGAGCAGTACTTTGTGATGAACAGTGAGTGTAAATGTGAGTAGCACTTTGTGATGAACAGGGAGTGCCAAAAACGTAGTACTTTGTGATGAGCAGGGAGTACCACTAGGATAGAAGCAACACTTTGTGATGAACAGTGAGTGTCACTAGGACTAAGATGATTGATTTGTGTGACTGCAGGAGTATTTGCCTATGCTGGAATCACACGAAAGATTCCCATCGACTCAGAGGTTGCGACCTGAGTTGACAGTCGAGGACCGAGCTACGATTGAGGCTATGGGATTGAGACATATTCTGTATGTGCCTGAGTTTCAGGCGAAGATGGGATTGTTGATTGCATTGGTGGAGAGGTGGCACTCAAAGATTTGTACATTCCATTTGCCGATGGGGGAGATGACAGTCACCCTGGAGGATGTATACAGGATTCTACGAATACCGATCGATGGGGAGCTGATTCCGTACGATCGAGACAGAGACAGGGATGCCCTTAGACGAGTGTTCTAGGATCTGACATTGGAGATGAGGTTGGGACATGTGGCATGGGACACGATTACACAGACAGGACTAGCACCACCAGTAGTATTGGCAGGATTGATCAGTGGGTTCCTCTGTCTGGATAGGGCGACACGAGGGGTGGCTGCAGAGGACATAGGAACCAGGAGAGAGGATCTTGGGGCGGGTCCTTATAGGGCTCAGACTCCATCAAGGCCAGCCGGCTCTGAGGGAGGGAGTTCATCGTAGTCGTAGAGGGCTCCCTATGTATCAGTATTGTACCATTTTTGTATGATGATGTAGACACCTGCGGGTGATTGTAGCCATATGATTTTGACATCATTGTATCATGACACTTTATATATATATATATGAGATGATTCATCTTTGCGACAGCTATATTCATGTGTACCTATGTGATGTATGTTTCTATGTGATGCTTATGATATGGATGCAAATATGTATATGATGCAATGCAATATATATTTTTTTGTTCATTTATGTTTTATATGTGTATGCATGATGCAAATGTGAATGTATGAAATGCCAATGAATATGATAATGCAAATGACTATTTACATGATGAAAATGTAAAATGTGCTAACATGTGTTGTGTGCAAGATGCGATGCAATTGTGATATCTATATGTATGTATGAAATGCTTATATGTGGTAATGTAGGTGCAACTACATGAAATGCGAATATTTTTGGCATGTCATTATACTCAATCATGTGATAGTAGGCTATGCAGACTCAAGAAGGATGATGGAAATGAATCAAGAAAGGGGGATGGAAGATAGAAGATATGAAAGTGAAAGAGCTTCTTGTGCGTTATCATCATTGAGCTTTATTATGGCAAGTAGGTTATGACAATCGAGGCATATGTTCGACCCAGAAAGTCATTGTACCTGTTTGCATGGAGATAAGATAGTCACAAACAAGGAATGCCCCAGTTCATACTTGACTCTCAGTGTCCTCATATCCTTGGACAAGTCATAACATTACTAAGAGACAATCCACAGACAACAAAGAAAAATAGGTGATGATACCCCATCCTCGCCTTTCTAGTCAAAGACATCCTGGAGATAGAATCTCTAGTTAGAGACATCTTGGAAAAGCTAAAAGACATGTCACCAAAAGATAACATCAAAAGAAAACCAAGACTTGACACCAACATCCACTGTAGTCCTCAAGTTTAGTGTCTCTTGTCACTTGTATAAGTCTTATTTGATTGTGGTCACAATGTTTACTTTCACAAAAAGGATAGATAGCACGGAACCATATGTTGTCCGAGTCTGTTGAAAGATTTGATTTGTTGAAGCCCATTGTTGCTATTGTGTCTCATCTGAAACTGACTGAATCCATGAAACTGATACTTTATTGCGGAGAAGACGGAATTGTATTACGGATTGGCGATGCAAGTGTTTCTTTATTGTGGATTGTGCACGGATAGACTTAAGAAAATTGGAAGAAACTATACTCCTCGAAAACATGTGATGCTCTCAGTTCCACACCCATCACTAGATGTAGGATTTGCCTTAGCCACAGATAGGAGCTGATTTATTATGGATGGAAAGGGAGTGAAAAGGGAGGTTTATTATGAATGGCGAACCAATCTTAGGTAGATCAATAACAAGCCATGATGGGAATGGGTAAGTTTATTGTGAATGAATAAGTTGTGAGTGTGTGCAAAGTGAAGTGATGAAAGAGAATCCTGAAGGAGGGAGGAGCAATGTCTCTACACATGGTGCTGGTGACCCAGTTTTCACCATGGTACTTGCCCAGGGCGCCACCGAAGTGGTTTTCACTGTTGGACAAAATTATTTCTCTTTACTTTTTTCGATTTTTCAATGTTTTTTTTTTGTGTCACAAGGCACCTGTTTGTCAGGTTTTCACCAAGTAACGATTTTTTATTTTATAATTTTTTTGTATTTTTGAATTTTTTTTATTTTTTTGTATTTTTGAATTTTTTGTATTTTTGAATATTTTGATTTTTTTGTATTTTTGAAATTTTTTGATATTCCAAAGAGTTATGTGTAGAATCTACGAAGGTGCATGATGTTGATAGGATCCTCCAAAGGTTCACCTTCTATAGTTGAGAGCTAATATGCACCAGATCCATATGCTGCTATAATGATGTAAGGACCAAGCCAGTTTGGTTCAAATTTGCCCTTCTTCTCTCTGTCTTGCTGATTTTTAGGATTTTCTCTGAGAACCAAATCACCTACCTCAAATGTGTGAGGCTTGACTTTATGATTGTAGTTGCATTGTTCCTTGACTGAATGATGTGTAGCTCGAGTGATTGTCTTCCTTGATAAAGGAACTGAGATAGAATTACTAGTGTGTGGACTACACGGGCCCATATGCATGTCACCTAAAGAAGTTTGGGCATCCTTGATAACAAAGTCCCTCGAGGAAGCTCCATTAAAGGTACATGATGTATCGCTAGAAGGGAAAGGATGTGAGGAACAAGTGGATGAGTGATGAAGGCTTATGATTGTGAAAAGAAGTGAAAGTAGGATAGCATGATAGAAACTTAGGATCAACAAGTATGCTTTTTGGCTTGAAATTTTAGAACTTTTGCCCCCAGTTATTTTGGTATTAGGGGAGATCAACTCTTGTTCATTTTGCTTCATAGGATTTTTATCCTTGACTTTGATTTTTGTGGAGTCCAGTAGCTTTTGATTTTGATTTGGACTAAAGGACTTTTCTTTATTATTGACTTTTAGATTTTTCTTTTCAAAGCTTGATTTTTGATCCCCAATAAGTAAGGGCTTTTGTAATTCTTGTTGATCCAAGTCTGGAAGTGGAGTGGAAATGGAATGAGTGGATGAAATGGTAGGGCTATGTGAGTTCTCAAGAGGGCTGGCAATATGCTCAATAGATTCTTCTCTAGAACCACTCTTAGGACTATTGATATCAATAGATGCTTGCACCACTAGAGGAGATTTGCATTTAGACTTAGTAGCTACAACACTAGGTGGTTCACACCCAATTCCTTGGCATTGAAAATTATTTGTAGGTTGTTCCTGTAGACTAGATACCTTAGGAGATAGTGGGAGTTGATCCACATGAAAGATATACTCACCACATCCCATGTCTTTAAACTTGAACTTTTCTTTGATCTCTGCTTGTTTTGATGTAGAAGCTTTCAATGATTCTGGATCCACATATGCTGAAGATGGAATATCTTCTCAATTGATTGGGATTGTTATTTCTGATCTAGGTCACAAATTGTTGCAATATATGAATGGGTTAGGATCAGATTTGACAGTCACTTCAACTCCATTGTGTGGAAACTTGATACATTGATGATATGTAGATGGGACTGCGCTCATGTCATGAATCCAAGGACGTCCTAGTAATATATTGTATGTGAGATCCAAGTCTAGGACTTGACAAACCACATCCTTTATAACTGGCCCAACTCTGAGAGGTAAGGTGACTGTACCGTTGGATGAACGCTCTTCATCATCATATGCTTTGATAGTAATTTTGTTTGCAGAATTCACAACTTTGTCGGAATATCCCAATTATTTAATAGTGTTCAATGTACAAATGTTTAGACCTGCTCCTCCATCTATCAGGACTCCTTTGATTCTATGTTTGTGTATGAAATCTTCAATGTGTAATGGTGCATTATGTGGCTGACTTATGGAGGTGTCATCGGCTTTTGTGAATGTAAGGGAGTGTGGAATGGAAAGGTATCCCACCATGGCTTGAAACTGGTCCACGTTCAGATCAGTAGGAACAACAATTTCTCTCAAGATTTTGTCAAGAATGGCTTTATGTGTGGGGGATATGTGTAAGAGCTCAAGGATTGAAATGAGCATGAGTGTCTTCCCTAACTGTTTTACAAGGCCATACTCAGGTTTGGTTGATGAGGAAGCAATGTTTTTGGCTGGAGCACCTTGCAAAGTGAATTTACCTCGATGGGTTGTGACATGACATTCAGAGGTAGGTTCGGAAGAAGATCCAATGCCTTTTAAGACAATCTTGGGTCTCTGGGTAGAATTCTTAGGGTTTTTGCCCTTGATGATAATGGTAGAGACGTAATTGTCCATCGAGATGTGATTGATAGTTGAATCATAGTTATAGGTTGCTTTGGTATAGTTGGTTTGGTCATCTGTGGCTTTAGCTTTTCCCTTGTCATGTTTTGGGAATGGTTCCTTAAACATCTCATGTTCTTGATTGGATGAGTGTCCCTCAATCTCAATGTCACCCCTATCAATGAGATCTTGTATGATATTCTTTAGTCGATGACAATTTCTTGTCTTATGACCCTTGCTCTTATGAAATTCACAATACTCATCATCGTTCCACCAATTTGGTTTAACCTTTGGTTCATATGGAGGAAAATTTGGAACTATGATTACCTTGTTTGCCACTAGCTTCTTGAAGACTGACTCAAGTGGTTCTCCTAATGGGGTGTACTTCCATCATGATCTGGAAGTTGTTTGAGTATTCACTTGATTGTTTGTAGAACTTGATCCAGAAAAAATGAATTTGGGTTGCACTGTGTTGGCATCAACAACACCATCATTGACTGTGTTCTTGTTTTTATTCCAAAATCTTGGCTTGTCTTTTCCTTTAAAGTCATCTTTGTTTTCTTTGAATATCTTGATGACTCCTTGTTCAATTAGGACCTTTTCTGTCGCTAAACCTTTTTAAATAATGTCCTTGAAGGTGGACAAACAATCTTTTCTTAGATCATAGCCAATGTCTTTGTTAACATTTTGGGGGAACATTTCTACCATTTGTTTTTGTGGAATTTCACAAGAGCATCTGTTGGCTAGATTTCTCCATCTTTGTAAGAATGATGCAAAATATTCTCCCTCTTTTTGCTTGGTGTTTCACAAAGTAGTGACTGATATGTTTGTCTCTATGTTGTAGGAGAAATGTTGGATAAATGCCTCTGCTAGATCACCCCATGACTTAATACCAGGTGGGAGTTGGGAGAACCATTCCATAACTTGATCACCTAAGCTTTGTGGGAATAATCTCATCAAATATGTCTCTTCTGCTGCTACCTCAATGCAAGCTGTGAAAAATTGTCTTATGTGTGCCTTAGGATCCCCTTTTCCTCTATACTTATCAAATTTAGGCATCACAAAGTGTGTAGGAAAAGGAGGCATTGGAATGCTCTTGTCAAATGGATAAGGACATATGTCTCTCATTGTGTATGTTGGCTTTGGTGTATTTATGTCCTCCATTTTCTTTTGTAAGTCCCTGATTTGTTGCTCCAAATTGTTCTTAGGTGGAGATCGACTTCTTGGACCATACCCCATGCTTGAGGCACCAATTGGAGGAGGAGCATGTTGCATATATGGATGATATTGATCATACACATGTTCATATGGAGGAGGTCTATAGTGATGCTATGTATATGGACCACTTGGTATAGATTCATGTTGAGGAACGCCATATCTATTTTGTCCATGTATACCATACTCTACAGGCATGTCATGTTCTAATGTGTTGCCTCCAAATTTGACACGGGGTTTCCTTGTGTCCAAATTTTGAGCATGCCTTTGAATATCCAATTGCTTTGGTGGTTGATCCTTAGCATTGATATGTGATTGAGCATATTTCTCTGCATAAGACTTCCATAATGGTCTGCGAAGGTGAGTATCATATGCTTGACCATGTGTATGTGGGACCTCTGGTTTTTGAAACAAAGATGATGGTGATTCAAGTACCATATGTGGTCCTCTATTTCCTCCATTATTAGGCCTCCTTTGATCCATGTTGGAGTGAGGTTGTTGCAAAGGTCGATTTTCCATTATTTGAGACATGTCAAAATCATGAGGTATCTTGGCTCCACTTTGTGCCATCATTTGTAAGAAGTATTGTCTATCCCTCTTCATTATTTCCTCAACCAATCGATTGAAATGGGGATCCATAATGGATTCTTCCACATCTGCTGAATGTACTGAAAAGTTGTCCATATCATCATTGTGTGTATCATTGTTGTTTGTACTATCCATGTTCTCAACATTTGGAATGTTTCTATAGGCATCCATGTCAGGTAATGTAGTATGATCAGAATTGAAAAAGATATCATTGTCATACTCATAAGAACTCATGTTTGCGGACTCTTGAGCCTCTTTAGTTTCTCTCCTAGATTTTTGAAGATGGGTTTCAACCATGAACTAGGTATTGACCGAGATGTGTGAGACTAGATGAAAATGGAAAAAGTATGGAAGACTAAGAGTTGGATGGAATGTAAATTAATCAGAGGTGTACTTGCAATGTCCAAAGTGTAAGACCAAGTATGTATGTAGTAGAGTAGATGTGACTTCCAAAGAGAGGATAGTTTCTCTTGATGAGGTAAGTTGACCTTGACTCTAAGTAAGACCAAATGAGACCCAAAGGTGATAGACCTTGATGAGGGACTACTTAGCAAAATGTTGTTGTATGTAGTGTGTTGACAAAGTATGATGAGGACAAGCAAGTGACCTTTTGACTCAAGTTTAGACAAATGTGAATGCAATGTGAGGTGTAAAGCAATGATGGACTTTGTGAGACCCAAAGATAGGTTGAATGCTAAATGAAACCGTGGAGAAATGACCTAGGAAGCTCAAGAATTCCGAAACTGATTGCTCTTGTTTGTTGGACTATAAATTTTTTCCAATTTGTGAAGTTGTTGGTTGTGACCAAATCTGAATGTTTGACTATTTTTCGTGACAAGAGGACACAATGTTGATGAGGACTCAATTTTTGCAAGTGTTTAGACTGACAATGACTCCAAGAAAATTGTGTTGTTTGATGTAAAATTATTTTACATACACTTGAAGACACAAAAGACACAATGTTTTGCTGTTTGGTCTTCAATGTTTGAATGTTTAAAATAAGTCAAGCACAATTCTTATGGCTGGCCAAGACAATAGTTGTTGATCCCACATGGGGTTTTACCCCTGAGGCTACGCTATTCAGAGTGGATACTTAGATGCTTGACCTCACTAGCTCCACCTTCGGCACTCACTTCTCGGGTCAGCCAAGCATCAGTCCCCACGAAAACTCCCCGTGGTGAACTTTGTATCTCTACTAAGAACTGTATGTGTGTGAGCCGCTACCAAAGGTCCGACCTCCTGCCCCAACAACTAGAAGGATTTGGGCTTCTAAAACAAAAAGGTGCTAGTAAGGGAATCCGCTCGTGTGGCCATACATGTGGCACTTTCATCTCTGTAAATACAGAAGGCTCCTAGTTGGTAGGGGTTACGCCCTACAACTGATCAAATAAATTTGATCAAACGGGTTTATGGGGAGACATAGTGTTGGTATGAACTAATCAGCACACGTTATCCATAGTTTTCACCATGAATAGAGTTGTTTATAGTGGTTCAGAAGAGGTGGGTTTTCCTCGCTACCACTTGGGTCATTCTCTTCTCACTAGTAGTCCTAATGACCACACGGGAAGACAGACCCTCTAAAGATTAAATAAAAAGAGCCTATTGCTCAAGACACAAAAGACAATGATTCAATTTTAGTGCACCAATTGAAGTGTTTGCTAGTCTATGAAAACAAGGCACACAATAAAAATCCAAAAACCCTTGCCAAGGACCTGCAACAAAGATTTATCAGTAGTTTGGATTGTTTCAAATGATCACCCCTTCTTGCAAGCACACAAGTTAGGTAAATTTTAGATCCAAAAGACTTTGTGAAATAGGGGCCTTCAACAATGCGTTTTGTTGACCAATTCAAAGATTTGATTCATCATAAAAAAAGACCACCTGTTAAATTTCAAGAGATTTCCAAAAATGTAAGAAAATCCAAAAAAATTGCTAATTTGCTCCAAAAATTAATTTTTTATGAAAAATCATAAAAAATTCATATAAAATGCAAAATCGATCCAAAAAATCTGAAATTTTTAGTGGAGAGTCTCGATGGTCTTCCAAACCTGCATAAAAAAATTTCTACAACAAATCCAAGCAGCTTGTGAGATATGAGTAAAATAATGCAAAACCCTAATTTTCAAAGATCTAATTTTTGAGGAATGATTTTGCATCAAATTTAAAATCACAAATAACAGATCCTATGTATAATTATGAGAGATTTCCAAAAATGTAAGAAAATCTGAAAAATTTGCTAATTTGCTCTCAAAATTATTTTTTTATGAAAAATCATTAAAAATTCATATAAAATGAAAAATCGATCCAAAAAATCTAAAATTTTTACTAAGTCTTTCTGATACTTTTCTTGACCTGCAAAAAACATTTGATGTCAAATTCAAAGCCGTTTGTGAGATCTGATCAAAATAAGGAAAAACATTAATTTTTAAAGATCCGATTTTTAGGGAAATATTTTGCATCAAAATTAAAATCACAAAGAACAGATCCTATGTATAATTATGAGAGATTTCCAAAAATGTAAGAAAATCCAAAAAAGTCTCTCATTTTCTCTCAAAATTAATTTTTTATGAAAAATCATAAAAAATTCATAGAAAATGAAAATGTGCTCCAAAAAGTCTGAATTTTGGATTGAGAGCTCCTAATACTTTTTTCAACCTACAAAAAAAATGTGGTGCAAAATTTCATAGCCGTTTGTGAGATATGATTGAATCTCTCCAAGATCTTGATTTTGTGTCTAAAACCCTAGCTGCACAAGGTTATTCTCCAAATTGTTTTACAAAATAGCAATATAGGGTTAGAAAAATCTGCACCAAAATGTATATGGTGAAAATGGATAACAATAATAACTATATTGAAAGGCTAAATGAATTCAACTACAAAATCCTAGCCTAACAACAACAAAGATCCACCATAACATATGAAGATTGCCTAAGACAATGCAAATCAAATGAAATCACAAAGATTATACCATCACATGTCCAATAGGGTTTGGATCTCCATTCTTCCTATCTCCATTGATCTTGCTTGATATATTTGCTCTCAGATTTTATGTGTGCACAAGAGCTCAACAAAGAACGGAAATGTGGTTGCAAGTAGGATCGCATATGCCAAGTAGTCAATTGATCAAGTAATTAGGTAGTTAGGATGATTGATTAGAATGATTGATTAGGGTTTGATAATGAAGGAAGCATCTCCTTATATAGAAGACACTATAAGAAATGGAGGGATAAGATTGAGAGGTGTAAAAGGAGGTTGGCTATGATTAGAGGGTAGGTAAAAGAAATAATAAAATAATGAAAGGGGTAGGTAGTGTATGAATTAAGAGATGAATGACATGTGTCATGGGTAGAAAAAGTTAATTGAATTAATTAAATAAATAAAGATTTATTTAATTAATGGAAGGAGTGAGATCAATTAAATAAATAAGATATTTATTTAATTTAAGAAAAGGATAATTTAAATAAATAAATGTATTTATTTAAATGAGAAATAAGGCTAGAAGAGGATAAATGAATTAATTAAATAAATAAAGATTTATTTAATTAATAGAAGATTTAAGCTTAGATAATTAAATAAATAAAATATTTATTTAATTAGACTGGACAATTTTGGGTGTCTACAGATAGAGACATGTTTAGTTTTAGAATGTAGTATCAAATTCTTTGATATATCAATTGTTGTTGTATTATCACAATAGATAGTTATAGGTTCCTTGCATTTTACCTTTATGTCCTTCAACATTTGCTTAAGCCATAATACCTGTGTACAGTTAGTTGTTGCTGCAACATATTTTGATTCTGCTGTTGATAAAGATGTGCAACTTTGTTTCTTACTCAACAAAGAAATTAATCTGTTTCCAAGAAAAAATGCTCCACCGGTGGTGCTTTTTCTGTCATCTACATCTCCTACCCAATTTGCATCTGTGTATGCACATAATTCAAAGTTTTTATCTCTAGGATACCAAAGGCCAAGATTTGTAGTGCCTTGCAAGTACTGGAAAATCCTTTTCACCGTTGATTCATGATTTTCTCTAGGATTACTTTGAAATCTTGAATACTGCATTCATAATATCAGGTCTTTTTTTTGTCAAATACAGTAGCCCTCCTATCATAGATTTGTACCTAGTCAGATTAATAGGTGTAGATTCATCCCTGAGTGATAATTTATCAGTTGTAGTCATAGGTGTGCTTACCGGTTTAGAGTTTTCCATGCCAAATTTATTTAGTAACTCCTTCAAGTACTTGGATTGACTCAAGAATATACCTTTATCAGTCTTTGAAATCTGCAATCCTAAAAAGAATTTTATCTCTCCAATCATAGACATTTCAAATTCTTGCTGCATTTCAATAGACAATTCTTTCCATAATCCATCTTCTCCTCCAAAGATTATATCATCAACAAAAACTTCTATAACCAAGATGTCATCATTAGTCACTTTATAGTATAAGTTGTTGTCAGCATTGCTTGTAGAAAAACCAATCTTCAAAAGATATTTATCCAATCTAGCATACCAAGCTCTTGGAGCTTGCTTCAACCCATACAAAGCTTTCCTTAACCTGCAAACCATATCTTTGTTATTTGTTGTGAAGCGAAAAATCGCGATCGAACCCTAGTTGCTCTCCCCTCTTCCAACTCCGAGGAGAGAGAAGGGAGATTCACTCTAGGGTTGATGGTTTTCACTTAGGGGAGAGACTTTACATTCAAAAGAGGGGTTGAAACCCACAAGATCCAATCCCACACAATACAAGATTGGATGCTAAATGTGTTTCAAGGGTTATGACAGCTAGGCTACCCTCTTTTGTAAAGAATGTACATAGAAGAATTAAGCTAGGAATGCATAGAAAGTGAGAAATATTCGCTTATAAACTGAGATAGGAATACAGTATGAAGCTGCGAACCTGGAATTAGCAGTAAAATGTCGATACGGAGTTGTCCTGTAAATTTGAGCAAAAGTTGTCGGGACGATGGCACCCAGCGCCACGGTCCTCCGAAAAATCCGCAAAACGAAGGTGGATCTGTTCGTCTCTGCACAAGGATTCCAGATCTTCAATTTCAGCCGCGTACCTGCAACCTACACACAGAAAAGCGAAGACGATTGGGGGGTTAGGGATTAGGGGTTTGCCTTTAGGTCAAATCCCGGTTTTGGAATTAACCAAGAAATGAGCAAGAGCTGTAAATGTAAATGACTGTAAAACAAGTACTAATACCTTGTTCTAAGGATGTTTGTATCCTTATGTGTGAAGGTTTAGATGTTGTTGTTTTTTGTATGTTTGTATGTTGTATGTAGCATGTAGTATGTGATCTCCTCTTCAATGGTTGAATCCTTGTCTTGAATGCAACACTTAGCCTTGAATGGAGACTTGAAATGATCAATTGCTTGAAGGAATGCTTGAATGCTTGAATGCTTGAATACTTGAGTATAGTTTCCACGCTTTGTACACATGTGTCCCTCTTCCCCCAAATGGGAGAGGACAATGTAGTTTATATACTTGTCATTTAGGGCTGATAGACTGATTTTCCCGACCTTAGGCCGACCAGGAAAGATAATTTTCCAATTTGCAAACATAAAGACCCGAAGTCCAAAAGAGACCGGGCCCAAAATAGGACCCAGGGACCAGGGCGCTGGGCACCATGGTCCTAGGGACCAGGGCGCTGGGCACCATGGTCCTGGGGACCAGGGCGCTGGGCGCTCTGGTCCCACCTCTCGGGACAGCAAGGTGCAAAGGAGGTTCAGGCCAAGGTGCAAGAAAATGCAGTTTTCAGTGTCATAATCAGGTTTCGGGGTCTCCATTCAGGTTGCGTGTTGTGTCGCCATTGTGAAGACCGAAATGCAGTTGAAATTGCAAGTGTCACAATTTTAGGACGCTACATTTAGCCCCCACTTTAGCGGGAGTATAGGCGTATGCTCATACTTCCGGTAAAGTACAAGGAAACAACATTGAAAGACTTTCACCACGTCAAGGAGGCAAGACACACCAAGCCCCTAGTGGACTAAGGATCTTGCGACTTCGATCGACAAAGTAAAAGGGAAGATCACGAGGGAGAACCATGACTGTCAGTAGTAAGGTTCCCTCACTATGAGTCATGCAAGAAAGATATCAAAAATTTTTAAGGCAAAGCTAAATTTGTCAAGAAATTTTCAAGTATCTTGAAAAGATATGAACGGGATGTATGCCCCCCTACGTTAAAGCGATCGCACACACCTCACCGGGGGTGATTGCTTTAAGGTAGTGATACATATAAGAAATGAGAAAGGAGCATGTTATCACAAGGATTTAGCCCCCAAGTGTGAGATAAGCCCAAGGATAATAGACACAAAACACAAAGCACGAGGTGACTTCGCTTTCCTCGAGGTCAGTATGCTGTATGATAATTCATGTATATATATCATATGTATGTATGCATAATTGTTCTTCATTCCCCAATCAAGGAAGGTCACCTAGAAGAAGGGAACACATGTGTCTTTTAAGTCAACATGAGAGAGACCAAAAAAAAAAATCTCAATGCTTTGCATCGTCCTCAAGTAGACAACACTAAGGACAACAAATAGAAGAATGAGAATAACATATAGAAGGAGTAACGAAAGAGAGGAGGAGAGAATCTGCTATGCTAATGTATCTAGTCTAGCACGTCATCTACCCCCCGATCTTGCTGATCAATGTTTTGGAAAGGCAGGGAACACGCTAGAGGAGGAACATCCAACACAACAGATGGAGCTATCACAAGATCCAAACAAGGGCTATGTTCATGTTCCGAGCCACATTGTTCTTGTCTAGGAGCTAGGATAAGTGCTTTAGAAAATTCATTAGATAAATGGTTATCAATATCAACAAGTTCATATTCACTATCAGAAGCAAGAGAAGTAACATTTTCATCATGAATAACATTTTCATCTATATCATCATCAAGATTTATAAAAATGGGGTCTTTAATTCGCATAGGATCAAGACCATCATGCATCTTATGTTTAGGAGATTTTGGCTCAATTCTCGGTTGAGGAGAAAATGGAATAATGCTTGTTGAAGGTGTTTTTGGAGATTGCAAAGTTTGAGCTCTAAGACGACGCTTTCGCCGGCGTTCACGTGCAGAACGATTTTGTCTAGTCTTAGTAGGAAGTTGCGAAGATTGAGGAGGAGGAATGTTCTCATCCTTATCACTTGGGTGTTTAGGTTGTGGTCTCTTAGGCTGAATAATAGGAGAAGAAGAAGGTCTCTTCTCTCTATAAAAAGAAGGAGGAGGAACTGTTCCATATAAAGGAGGAATTTTTGGTTTAGGAAGAAGACCAAGTCCATCATGACGAGGAGGGATAGGTCTACTTTTAGGAAGTTTATTAGATATAGACATAGTCACATCCATAGGGATGGGTTGGGAATCTTCTTGAGGAAAGACATTAGTTTTATCTTTCAAAGGAAGAACTTCCTTCTCAAGAATGATAGGAATATCAAGTTTGGGTGTTCTAGGTTCACTTAGAGATAGGATCATATCTGTTTTCCACTTTTGATAAGATTTGAAAATATGATCACTTCACAGAGGAAGAGATTGGAATTGTTTAGGCCAAAAGTAATCAATAGGAACACTAGAAGTTCTTTCAGCTAGTTTAAAGAGACTATGATTGACAGTAACAACTTCACCATTATGGGGAAATTTCAAACACTTATGAATAGGAGAAGCAATAGCTTTCATGGAAGATAGCCAAGGATAGCCAAGCTTCACACAAAATTGTTCGGAAGATGGAATAATAGAAAAGTTCACATCAAGGGATTTGTTATGGACCTCAATAGGCAATGTAATAGAACCAATTGCAGGAGAAGAAAATGCATCAAATAGTTTCACAATCACATCTGTTTTGTCATAAATCACTTGATTCAATTGCAAAGTAAAAAGAAATTCTTCAGTAATAACATTAATCATGCACGAAGGATCAATAAGCGCTCCATGGCAAGGTGTATTCTTGACTTTTGCAACTATGTATAAAGGACCATCAGGTGCCCTGATGGTTTCACTGGAATCAAATGTGATGGAAGGTTCTTTAGGGTTTTCTTGCTGCTCTACAAAGTTAATCACATTCGGAGCCATAGACACAAGACCATCAGATGAGAGAGAGGAATCATTAGCCTCAATCACATTAGACGTATGAGAAGGTAATGGATCAGTGAAAATCTGAAGATTTTGGTTAGGAGGAGCTACAGATGTATTGCTTTTATCATTTACTCCAGAAATAGAAATAGTATTATTATCAATCAAATCTTGAATTTTACCCTTTAAAGAAAAACATTTTTCAGTATCATGCCCAGGGTGATGATGAAATTGACAAAAGGCTTTGTTATCAAAATAAGGTGAAGTAATCTTTGCAGGATCAATTTGCCTTATAGGAGGAAGAGTAAGCACATTTTGTTCCAATAACTTATTCATAATACTATGCAATGATTCATTCAAAGGAGTATACTTTCTTTCTTTCTTGAAAAACTTAGAAATAGGAGGCACACCTGATGCTGCATTCACATTGTTGTTGATGATGTTTTCATTGAATTTGATGGAATCTCTGTTCGGTTTAAACTTCCCAAATGGTTGTTGACTGCTATCACCCTTATCACTCAGAGCCATAGGATGTGATTGTTCCATTTGACTCACAGTCAGTTGATAATTGTGAAGAGTTGCACACAACTGTTGGAAAGAAGTAAACTCAGAAAACAGAAGTTTGTCTCGAATATCTTTTTGTAAATTAGAAATAAAGATTCTTTGAATATCATTGTCAGGCACTGGAAAAGAAATTTGAGCATACAAATGCTTATATCTACCAATGAAATCAGTCACTTTTTCTTTAACACCTTGTTTACAATGCATTAAATCAATCAAAGTAACTTTAGGACTTATATTGTTTTGAAATTGTTGAATGAAAGCATTTGCAAGTTGTTCGAAAGAAGTAATAGAATAAGAAGGCAACGAGCAATACCATTGTAGGGCTTTGTCTCTTAATGTTCTCGTGAATAGTTTTGCAAGCAACCTTGGGTCATAAGCAAAATCAGTACAAATTGTTTGAAAAGTCTTAACATGTGTTAGAGGATCACCTTTACCATTATAAAGTTCCAAATGCAGGATTTCAACATGTTTAGGGGGAATAGCTCGAACAATGTCAAGAGAAAGTGGGCTCGCAACATCAAATGTGGGCACACTAAACTTAGATTGATTCATAGAGGCAATTTGTTGTTGTAAAGAAGAGACAGTTTGTGCAAGATTGTTAATGGTCGCTTCAGTCGAAGAGTTCATATTAGATGTGTTAGATTGAGATGGAGGTGTTATGTTATTGAAAGAAGGCAAAGAGTAAGGTGGTGGGACTCTATGATAGTCAATTATAGGGGATGATTGGACAAGAGGAACACTACAAGAAGGAATGGAATGGTTAAATGAATTGACCCCTTGCGTCATGTTCATTTGTGAAGATGTAATAGGAACACTCATTGAAGGAATGAATGAAGGAAGAGGGTTAATTGAAGAAGAAGGATTGCCCCCATGACTGGTGATCACAGGAGGAATGTCTTGTGTAGAAGTAGCCATTATATTTGATGTAAAGGTAGGTATGCTAGCAATAGAAGTCATCAAAGGAATAGAATGATTGACTTGAGTAGGAGGTTGTGTATAACCCAAAATTTCAGCACAACTCTTCATAGGCATCACATTCGAATCCACAATGTGTGCAATACCACGCAAAATATCAATTCCATTCTTATCACTTTGAAGCATACGTTTTAGACCCTCAATTAAAGGAAGAGCTTGACTATCAGGGTACTCATGAGACATCCATTGTAGAAAATCATCAAATTGGTTATCCAATTTCGAAATTTGTTCTTCAGAAACCTCATGGAGAGCTTCTTCATCATTAGGAGGATTAGAGGAATTAACCATGTCCTCGTTAAAAAGGCTATTCAAATTAGGTTCCATCTCCTCGGTAATTAAACCTCGGAAAGACTTAATTCTACGGCTTCGTCTAACGGGAATAGTGTAAGTAGGGCTTATTGTTGTAAAACTCATGCACTAGAAAGGGAGAGAAAATTTTGATTTTAGAGATAGCAATTTTCAATAAAATCAGCCAATCTTCTGGATTTAAGCTGTTAAATGCAATCAGGACAATCTCCCGAAATTTCAGAAAAAATGTCCGGGACCATGGCGCTCAGAGTGCAACACGGTCCTTGCAACTTTTTTCGAAATTTGCAGGGATGAAAGGTATGATGATTTTAAAGCTAATCTGAAAAAATTGAGTGATTTTACAATCTGTAGATAGGCCAAATTAAAGTTGCAATCTCAAAATTGAACCCTACCAAGATTGTCGAAAAATGCAAAATTTGAATTTTGAAAAAAAGAGGGAAACTGAAATTTTGAATTTTATGATTTTAGAGGGAATGTCAAGAGCAATGCAAATTTTGAAATTCAAAAATTGACTCAATTTCACGCAAAATTCAATTTTGAAAGCGGAAATAAAAGTTGTTGTAATTAAGCACTTAATTTCAAAAGTCACAAATTGTAAGAATTTGAATAAAGCACTGAAATTTTGAATGAATGCAAACACACTTTTCAGATTTAGGACAGTAAGAACACCAGTTTAACACAAAATTTCAATTTCAATGATTTCTGAATGATTAGAAGCGTTAATCCAAGTAATCCCTAGACCAACTTTGACTTTAATTTTGAAAGTGTTAAAATTGATAAAATCAGCCAAAATTCTAGATTTTAGCAGAAAAATACAGTAAGATCTAGCTCCCGAAATTTCGGAAAAAATGTCGGGGACGATGGCGCTCGGAGTGCACACGGTCCTCGCAACTTTTTTCCAAATTTTCAGGGATGAAAGATATTGTGATTTTATTGCAGAATCCAAAGTTACAGCTGATTTGGAGATGTTTTGATCAGTGAAATTGTCGAACAAAGGTTGAATCAAGAGGGTTTCAAAAATTAAGGTTTTGACACTTAACCACTTAATTTTCAAAATTAAAGCACAAATATGAATTGATAATTTGTAATAGAAGGGCAGATCTGAAACAAGCATTAACAATTAAACATTTCACAAGCTTAATTACTAAAAAGAAATTTTAGGGTTTTTATGCAATCACCTCTAAAATTTTGCAAAAGATCAAACATGGAAATGTAATCAATTTTTTCAGATCTAAGCATGAAAAATCAGAAAGGATGTTCACGTCGGGTTCACCAAAATGTAAAGCGGAAAATCGCGATCGAACCCTAGTTGCTCTCCCCTCTTCCAACTCCGAGGAGAGAGAAGGGAGATTCACTCTAGGGTTGATGGTTTTCACTTAGGGGAGAGACTTTACATTCAAAAGAGGGGTTGAAACCCACAAGATCCAATCCCACACAATGCAAGATTAGATGCTAAATGTGTTTCAAGGGTTATGACAGCAAGGCTACCCTCTTTTGTAAAGAATGTACATAGAAGAATTAAGCTAGGAATGCATAGAAAGTGAGAAAGATTCGCTTATAAACTGAGATAGGAATACAGTATGAAGCTGTGAACCTGGAATTAGCAGTAAAATGTCGATACGGCGCTGTCCTGTAAATTTGAGCAAAAGTTGTCAGGACGATGGCACCCGGCGCCATGGTCCTCCAAAAAATCTGCGAAACGAAGGGGGATCTGTTCATCTCTGTACAAGGATTCCAGATCTTCAATTTCAGCTGCGTACCTGCAACCTACACACAGAAAAGCGAAGACGATTGGGGGGTTAGGGATTAGGGGTTTGCCTTTAGGTCAAACCCCGGTTTTGGAATTAACCAAGAAATGAGCAAGAGCTGTAAATGTAAATGACTGTAAAACAAGTACTAATACCTTGTTCTAAGGATGTTTGTATCCTTATGTGCGAAGGTTTAGATGTTGTTGTTTGTTGTATGTTTGTATGTTGTATGTAGCATGTAGTATGTGATCTCCTCTTCAATGGTTGAATCCTTGTCTTGAATGCAACACTTAGCCTTGAATGGAGACTTGAAATAATCAATTGCTTGAAGGAATGCTTGAATGCTTGAATGCTTGAGTATAGTTTCCACGCTTTGTACACATGTGTCCCTCTTCCCCCAAATGGGAGAGGACAATGTAGTTTATATACTTGTCATTTAGGGCTGATAGATTGATTTTCTCGACCTTAGGCCGACCAGGAAAGGTAATTTTCCAATTTGCAAACATAAAGACCCGAAGTCCAAAAGAGACCGGGCCCAAAATAGGACCCAGGGACCAGGGCGCTGGGCGCCATGGTCCTGGGGACCAGGGCGCTGGGCGCCATGGTCCTGGGGACCAGGGCGCTGGGCGCCATGGTCCTGGGGACGAGGGCACTGGGCGCCCTGGTCCTGAAGGACCAGGGCGCTGGGCGCTCTGGTCCCACCTCTCGGGACAGCAGGGTGCAAAGGAGGTTCAGGCCAAGGTGCAAGAAAATGCAGTTTTTAGTGTCATAAGTAGGTTTTGGGGTCTCCATTCAGGTTGCGTGTTGCATCGCCATCGTGAAGACCAAAATGCAGTCGAAATTGCAAGTGTCGCAATTTTAGAACGCTACATCTATCAAATAAAATCCATTAGGTTGCTCAATGTAAACTTCTTCTTCAAGATCTCCATTGAGAAATGCACATTTAACATCCATTTGATATACTTTGTAGTTCTTGTGTGCTGCAAAAGCCAAGAATAATTTGACTGCCTCAATTCTAGCTACCGGTGCAAAGGTTTCATTATAATCAATTCCTTCTTTCTGTGAATATCCCTTACACACTATTCTTGCTTTATTTCTTATTACCTTACCATCTTCATTGAGTTTGTTTCTGAATACCCATTTTTTTCCAATTATTTTTTTGTCTTTAGGTCGGGGAACTAATGTCCATGTGTTATTTTTCTCAATTTGTTCTAGTTCTTCTTCCATAACTTTAATCCAGTGTTTATCTTCAAATGCCTCATTAATTGATGCTGGTTCAATTTGAGAAATAAGACATACCTTTTCATTTGACAGTCTTCCTCTTGTCATAACTCCTTGATATTTGTTCCCAATTATCTGATCTTTAGAGTTGTTCAATCTTACATACCGGGGTGTCTTTATTTGTTGCATTTCTTCAGTTATAGTGGAATTCTCAGATGATACCGGTGTAACTGGATCTTCATTCTATACTGGTGTGATCAATGTAGGTTCCTTTGTCAATATCTATGTTGCCAGTTCAGAGTCTATGTACCTTGAAATTCATCTAAACTATTCATCAATCTTCACATTTGTACTCTCAACAATTTTTTGCAATCTTTTGTTAAAACATCTATATGCCTTTCTCTTAGATGAATAACCAAGAAATATTCCTTCATCACTTCTAGGATCAAATTTGCCAATATACTCATCTCTTCTCATATAGCATTTACTTCCAAATATTCTGAAATATTTAAGAGTAGGAGTAATACCAAACCATAGTTCATGAGGGGTCTTACTAGTTTCATCTTTGATGTGAACTTTGTTGAATGTGTAGACTGTTGTGCTTACTTCCTCTCTCAATATACATGTGGTAGATTTGCTTCTGATAACATACTTCTAGCTGCATCCAAGATAGTTCTATTTTTCCTTTCTACAACTCCATTCTGTTGTGGTGTCTAGGGTGCTGATAACTGTCTTCTAATTCCATTTACTTCATAGAATGTATTAAATTCCTTAGATGTGAATTCACCTCCTTGATCTAATCTTAGACATTTGATTTTCTTACCAGTTTCATTCTCTGCCATTGCCTTGAATAGTTTGAATTTCCCAAGTGCTTCTAATTTTTCTCTGAGAAAAGTAACCCAACACATTCTAGAATAGTCATCAATGATTAGCATGAAATATCTATCACCTTGTAAGCTTTTAGTTCTAGTTGGACCACATAAATCAGTATAAATTAAGTCAAGAGCATTATTGGATTTTTTGGAATACTTTTAAAAGATGCTCTAACTTGTTTTCCAAATTGACATTCCTTACATATTGGATTGTGGGGCTTAACAATCTTACGTAAATCTCTAACTACTTTAGTTGTATTGATTTTCACAATGCAGTCAAAATTTACAAGACAGAGTCTCTTATGCCACAACCAACTTTCATCAATATGTGCAATCAAGCATGTCTTTTCATTGTTGTTCAAATGAAAGATATTACCTCTAGTTTGATTACTAGATGCAATTTCCAAACCAGTTCTGTTCATAATTTTGCATTTCCATTCTTGAATTGTAACTGAAATCATTTTTCAACTAATTGTCCAACACTCAAAAGATTGTGCTTTAAACCTTCAATATAGTAAACATTGTCAGTATTATGCTTACCATCAAGAGATATAGTACCTTTTCCTTTGATCAAACAAGCTTTATCATCTCCAAATCTTACTAGACCTCCATTATATTCCTAAAAAGTCAATAATTTACTTTTATCACCAGTCATATGATGTGAACATCCCGAATCAATGATCCATTCATCCTTAACTTCAATTTTAGCTGCCAGGGCCTGCTCTACCGGTTGAACAATAGGTATCGGTTGATCTTCTATTATAGCAACAAAGACCCATCCATTGTCTATCGGATCCTCATCAGAATCATCAGTGACTCCTTCATCAATAAGATAACAAGATTTATCTTTATTCTTCTTAAATCTGTATCTCTGATATTCAGGGTTAGGCTTGTATGTTCTTCTAGCTTCTTCTTTCAACTTGCATGTCTATCAGGGCATCTTGAAGCCATATGACTAGTCTTATTATAGTTAAAACATTCAAAGGGTGCTTTACCTTCATACTTACTTCCAACTGGACCTTTAGGTATTTTCCTTGCAAATAGTGCTTCAAGTTCTTCAAGTTCTTCATTTTCTCTCCTACTTTCTTCAAGTTCTCTTGCATAAAAGGCTTTCCAATCAGATTTGTAAAATGATGATGCAAATGATGTTGATTCCTTAAAAGCTAAATCTATCTTTATAGTAGCAACAGGGCCAAATTCCTTAATTTCAAAAGCTAAAAGTTCTCCAATCAATGTATCCCTAGGTACTGATGTATTAGGCATTGTTCTTAACTCATTTATGGAAATCCTCTTAAAACTTTTAAAACAATTTCATCTTCACTGAAGGTTCCTCCACAACATTTAATACCCAAAACAATTTCATTAACTCTTTCCATGAAAGCAGAAATCCTTTCATCTTCCATTTTCAGATTTTCATACCTAACCCGGAAGCTTTCAAGTTTTGCAATTTTGATTGTGGAATCTCCTTCATTCAATGTTTCTAGATGGACCCAAATAGCTTTAGTAGTAGATCTATCTGATAATCCCATGATTTTCTGATCTGATAATGTGCTCAAGAGTGCTTCTCTTGCTTTGCAATCATTTTCCTCATCTTTAGCTAAGTTAGGTGGATTAGGTTGACTTTGAGTAGGAGTAGCATAGCCATTTTTTGTAACTTCCTAGATGTCCTTTCCAATGCAATTTAGATGTGTCTACATCCTGATCTTCCATATCCCATAGTTGGTTCCATCAAGTTTAGGACTATCCTTCCTGAAATAGTTAGAAGACATTAGATCTCCTCAAGTTGTTAAACTTCTGAAAAAAGAGGACTAGGCTCTAATACCAATCGTTAGGTCCTGGAGACAACTGAGAGGGGGGGGTGAATCAGTTGTCAAATAAATTCAAACTAAAAGCAACTTAACCAGAATAAATGCTCAATACCGGTAAACCAAACTTAATGCCGATAGACAATTTATCAGTTAATTTCAGTACCAGTAAAGAATAATGCATGAAACAAAAAGGTAACAACATCCACAACACATAACACCAATATTTGTACGTGGAAACTCTGTAAGGGGAAAAGCCGTGGTGGGAAACCTTACCCACAATCAGATGGTACTACTGCAGATAGTATCTGTATACAATAGGGGGTCTGCACATGCAGAAAGGCCAAGCGCCTATAGCTCACTACTCAAACACAAATGGGAGTCACACTAACTACAATTGGATGGTTAAATCCAATAATGATGTACTACTCAAAATAGCATCTTCATATGCTAGATCTAGTACCGGTTCAGTTGTGATAAAAACCTTCCTTCAACCTTCAAGAGATGTCTGCATGTATAACTCTACTTATTTTCGCATATACCGAATTACAATCTTTTCCACATTCGCACACTAATCCCACAAATGAGATCTTACATTTATACCATAACCTAAGACCAATTGAG
Source organism: Cryptomeria japonica (assembly GCF_030272615.1). Lineage (NCBI taxonomy): Eukaryota > Viridiplantae > Streptophyta > Pinopsida > Cupressales > Cupressaceae > Cryptomeria > Cryptomeria japonica. The sequence continues at coordinate 266,559,114 of NC_081405.1, read as the reverse complement.
TAGGTCGGCTCTAAAATATATTACAATAAATCAATTTGTAAGTAAAACAATAACCGATGCAATATCGATTCAACATGTTGGCTTAATGCATTTACAACAATAATAAATCATCTCCATAGCATGTCGTGTTGATCTGGAATAGATAAACCTGTCGGTGCTTATTTTGGACCTATATGCTGGTAATAGCAAATATGCAAACACGAATATACCAATGAACAAATCTCCAAGGCAAAGTGTTCATACGATGTCTTCGACATAACCAAATATTTTCCATGTTGTTTCAAGTGCCAGTGAACAATATACCCTGCCAGTAAACCAGATACCGGTGACTATGCATAAGTCACTTGCTTGCCGGTGAATATTGCCAATTCTCCAAGTGTCAGTAGGCTGACTAAAGTTGATAAGTGTTGACATCAATGACAAAACCATATCAACATATCCAAAATACCAACAGATATGCATGGCGCGACTGCAAAAGTTGTGAATATACCTCATCCTTGTAAGTTTTTTTATTAGTTGACATTTTCTTTAGCATTTTTTAATTTTCCTTATCATTTTAAGTCTAACCACTTTTATATGGAATTTATTGTTCTATTTTTTTACTATCTGTCAAACATTATTGATACAAGGACTTGCATTGCATCCATTTTTTCAATTAGGTATTATAAAGGGTAGGTTGTATTTGTAAATGTCTCTCTGAGTTTATCCAAATTTTATAACTATTACCTCACATCTCATTATTATTGCAATAGGGATTATGGCCAACATAGGCTACAATTGCAAACTTTCGATGCCATAGAGTTTCGTTGTTCTTAAAATTGTAGCGGACTGTCAGGTACATTCCTTCTTTTGCACTCCAAATTTTAGCGGTCAAGGCACATGACCAAATTTCCTTTGACATCTAGAGGATAGTATTAACATTTAAGTAATTAGAGGCTTCTCAAGCATATTTGGCCGCTATTTATTTTTGTGGGATATGATGGTTGTGTTTTGAGTCATCTTAAGATGATCTAAATGAGTAATCATTCACTAATGATATGTTTTCATTTTTCTTCATGAATGTTGGCAATTTTTACAAGTTAAGAGACCCATTGAGCACATAGGCACCTTTCAAAATTTGTTAATAGGGGGAGGAACAACTCTTTCTAATGCTAAAAAGGATACAATGAAATACACAATGACCCATTTGTAGGTCTCAACCTCCAAGAGACATAATTAAGATGCTTGAGTCATCTATGTGCATGTCAGACAATCTCAATCTATCAGAAGCTTGAATTAACATATAATTAGATGAGTGGACATCAAAAAGTTTCTACATCCTAGAGGTAGGAATAAAATGCATCAAAGTAGCCTTGTAAACTCATTACTTTGTTAATATAATACTTGATCTCTCTAACAAAAACTCGTTATGCATAGTGATTATGATAGCCAATAGTTCTCATTTGATGATCATCTAGGTCAACTTTTGATCGAAAAGACACTTATCACAAAAGGGGTCATGAACTATCCTCATTCACAGTCAAATCTCACTATAGTTGAGATATCAAAGCTTTCAATCATAGGAAAGATATAGCAACAATAATGTAGATGTCAACTTGGAGAGAATGAGTAGTGACAATAGAAGTCATAAAAAGTTAGAGACCAAGAGTTGCCAGTCAAACCAAAAGCCCTAGATCCACAAATGATACAAAGAGCAGTCAAATAACTCTCCACGAGTGTAGATAGATAGCAAATCACAGTGATGAAGGTTTTTTAGTGGTGATGAGAAAACACTTAGATAAGAGATCATTTTTAAAAGATGACAAGGATGCCATCATACTCATTGTATGTGACAATAAGGACATTCACTATTGCAAAGATAGTTGTGAGTAAGAATTTTTGTATCAAATCAATATAAATACTATCCTATGCTTATTGTAGAAGCCATACACCTAAGACAATATTCATAGTGATAAATTAGGAGCCTTTCAACGTTAGCAACATAGAGGATATAGACTATCAAAGTTTCGAACAGTGGTAGGCATGCATTTAAGGTATCTCAAATAGAGAAGTTTTGATAGAGCACAAGCCATGATAGAAACCTAGAGACAAATCCCTGTATCGAGAATAGATAAGAAGGAGAGTTCCCTAACAAGTTCTATCAATTTTCTTGAATTGATCAAAATATTGCTACAATATTAGCCAATAGGCTACATTTTGTGTGGGGTTTTGACCTGAAACCTATCTCACGTCATAAAACAATTAATGGGTTGTCGTGAAACTGTCGGCTTTCAGAAGTCATTATATGATTTTTTGTATTATTATTTTAAATAAATACTCATTGGAATTCTGATGCCCCCTATATTTTAACCGATGACTATACCATCGAGCATACAGCATCCTCATCGATACATAGTTCTTGGTTGTTGTCAGACTACGTCAGCATTCTGATGGAAATCAACAAAAACATTTGACGAGGATATTGTATGCCCAATGACATTCTCTCTGTGGATGAGCGGTCGGGATAGCACTTGCCAATGAAATCTATCGGCAAGAATTACACTAGCGACAAAGGGAACATTTGGTCTTACCAATAGCCGATGAGGCTATCAGTAAGACATACACTGATGGATCCCTGAATGTCTTACCAATAGCCTCATCGGCTATCAGCAACACCAAATGTTCCCTTCATCGCTAGTGTAAGTCTTGTTGATGGATTTCATCGGTATGTACTAGCCTGATGGCACCCCGCGACACATCAGATCTCCCGAGGCTATCAGTAAGACATACACCGATGGAGATCTGATGTCTCATGGGGTGTCATTGGGGTAGTACATGTTGATGAAATCCATTGACATGACTTACACTAGTGGGGAAGGATAGGCTATCAGTAAGACATACACCGATGGAGATCTGATCTCTCACGGGGTGTCGTCAGGGTAGTATATGCCGATGAAATCCATCAACAGGACTTATCATCATGCCTGTGAAGTGTGATACCTATAGCTACAACACAAAACACTTAATAGATCATTACAAGAATGGTTAGAAAATAAGAAGCAAATAAAGATGAACCATGACAAAGTGACCTATCGCCTCCTAAGAGATGGGAGCATGGATTTGCTCTCAGATCTAGATAAGCAATCCCAATGACTTGACTACACCTAGACGAAGGATTTGAAATGATAATGATATGCAAAGATGATATTGATTATGCTATATTGATCTAAGAGTCTAATTAGGCTAAATTATATGCATGATTAAGCTATGATGATGATGCAATTAAGCTAGAAAATGATTGATTAAGCTACATGAGTCAACAACTATGCTAGAAAATGATCAAATTAAGATAATGCAATTTCCTATAACAATAATGCTCAAATGATATGCCTATAGTAACAATGCCTAAATTGATAATGAGATGGTGATCCTTATTTCTCCAAAATGCAAGATATTTATAGGATTTCCAAGGCCAGGGGTGAGGTGGCAGGAATAAATGGTCAAGATTGAGTCTGAAGATATCAAGTGTGAAATTGGAGGAGGTTGGAGAAGAGGTTGGAGGAAGAGACATTTGTCATCTCTGTGGTGACAAGTGTCAAGGAGCCTTTCTCACAAAAGGGCAAGTGTCCAAGAGAGGAGACATGTGGCCAAAGTGCCATGTGTCTCAAGAAGAAAATATCCACACCATAGGAGGTTAGGATAAGGAGGTTAGAATGTGCAAGATAGGATAGGGTTGGTTAAACCCAAGGGTTAGGTGGAATGGTTTAGGTTAGAGGGATTATTAGGTTAGGTGGTTAGAAGTTAGGAGGCATGTGAGTAATTTGAATTTAAAAATTCAAATAATAGGAAAAGACTAATTAATTCTCAACAACTCCTAAATTGATTTGTTTTAATTAATTATAGGATTAGAAGAATTGATTTAAATGGGGGGGAATATTAATTAATTTGAATTAATTAATTAGAGGGGAGTATGGAATGAACCTATTAAATAAATCCTTAGATTTATTAATAAGTAGATGAAAGAGAGAGTTTAATCAAATTTCCTAATGAATTCAATTAAATTAGGAAGGGGGATTAATTAAATAATTGCTTATTTAATTAATTATCTTGAGGCCATTTTTAGGTGTATACATTTTGCCCCTCTTTGAAGCGAGGTGTGATGACGTGTTGATTCAAAGAATAATCTCATTTTGATGATATTGGTTTTATAGGATGCCCCAGCTATTGACTGATAAATTGCGGTACGATGATGCCCCCTTGGGAGATCAATTGAGATATGATTTGATTGTTGCAACTGTGGTTGATGAAAATGTGAGTTCTACGATGATGGTGATGTGGTTTTTGATTATTGATAAAGCTTGATTGATTAGATTGATAAGATTGATATTCAATCTAGTTTCAGGAATGACACGTCCTATATAAGACAAAGATGATCAAGGTGTCTCATTTCAGGAATGATATATCATGTATAAGACATGATCAGAATGTCTGGTTCCAGGAAAGATACATCTTGTATAAAACATGTTAGAATTGATTAGATGTGATCAATTGATATAATTGATAAGGTTGATTGAGCAAAGAACTGATAGATTTGTTGATATCAAGTTGCAGGAAGATTTAGATATGTCGATATTGGTTCTGTTGAGGGGGGAGATATGAGATTTTGGCTGGGTCAACAATATCTGGAGACAGAGAGGAGTCATCAGTTTGATTGCGTATACACTTATGATGATACCTTGATGATTCCTGCGATATATTTAACCTTGGATAAAATGAGCATGTTGGATCCCATGCAAGCAAGAAATGCAAGATAAATGCAAATGCCAAGCAAAGCTACGACCGGATCAGTCACTGGGTTATTGCATTTTGTCATCATTGAAATTTTTAAAATGTGGGAAGTAAGTGCAAACATCGATGGTATATGTTGGAAAATGCACACTCCAATGAGAAATTGTAGGTGATTGAAGGTATTGTCATTGATGGCAACCTTACAATCATATGACACTGGCAGACTCTACAACGACATACAATTCATCGGCACTAAAAAGATCTATTACCGACACCCTGGCCGACAAGATTTTATTTATTGCAAAATGTATTTAATTGTAATATCTTTTTGAAAGCCGACAAGGCATATTGTAATAAGGCTCATATATAAGTATGAGATCTTGTAGAAAATTTGTAATAAGGATATGGAGATGAATATTATAGGTGAATATTTAGGCAGACTGTAAAGTAAGGTATATGATTATTGTAGAGCTTAAACCAGTACTGGATCTGGCATAGCAGATGCCCTTTTGTAGCAGTACATCATCTTGGAGTTCTATAATCCATTTTTGTAAGTCAGTGTGACTTCTTTTGTAATTGAGCAGTGAGCTCTAGGCACTTGGCCTTCTTGCATGTGCAAGCCCCCGTTTTTGTAAGTAATATTCACTTATTGGCTAGTGAGCGAATATTGTGGGTCACAAATCCCACTGAGGTTTTTCCCACACCGGATTTCCTCGCCAAAAATATTGTGTTATGGTGTGCTTTCTATTTTGTGTTTATTTCTCTTATTTATTGCATTAATTTTGGTTTATCGGTACACTGTTTTGGAATGCCTTTTATTTAATAAGTTAAGAAAATCTATTAACCGACAAGATACTGATTCACCCCCCCCTCTCAGTATCTTTGGGAATCCTAACAATTGGTATCAGAGCCTAGTCCTCTATTTTCAAAAGCCTAACAGCTTGAGGAAGATTCTAACACCGATAGAGATGGAAAACTTGATAAAGCAATTGGAAACAACTCTTTCAGACTATGATGCAGAAAAGTTAAAGAATATGAAACTTGAAGATGATCTGAAGGCTGCATAAGAAATCATTCAAGGACTTCAAGAAAATATCACTATTGCTAGGAACAAAAGAAGAGAACTTTCTGAGAAGATGCAGAGTAATGATGATGAGAAAGAAACCCTTAATGACCTTGTGAACAAATTGAGACAAGAGAATAGTACAATCAGAAATGAGATGCAAGATATGACTATGAGGTTTTGTAAAGACATTGAAGATAGAAAGAAGAATGAAGATGACTTGGTTAGTGGTTAGAAGACTAAATGATGTTGGAAATGAAAACACAAGACTCAATCATGAAAATGATATATTGAAGATAGATTTGATGCATACACAAAATGATAGAACTGAACTCATGAGACAAATAGGAATCTTGGAGAATGAGTTGGTTGCTACAAATCAACACAAAGAAAAATTCAAGAAAAGCTCAAAGGAACTTGATGACATGCTAAAAAATTAGAAACCTAATGGAGATACAAATGGCCTTGGCTTTGAAGTTGGTGAAAGCTCTGGTACTTGGCAAGACAAATTTGGATTTCAAGAAACTGTATGGAGATGCATGTAAGACTAACTTTTTGATAGAAGATATAGATAATGAGATCAACAAAGCACAAAAGGAAATAAATAATATTGTTGACAATTTGATAGGATCATCAGATTCATTACCGGTAGTTGAAAAGGAAATTGTAGTTTTTGAGGAGAAAATTGAAAAACTAGAAAAAGATAAGGAAAGAATAAAGTCTAAGGCAAAGGAACTAAAGTGCAAACTAGGTCCTAAACTAGATATCCTCATCTCTTTGAGAAAAGAGATTTCTAAGGCTCTTGTTCCAAGACTTAAGACACCAGAAGAGAAAATGCACATACTCACCTATACAATTCAAAGAACAGAAGCAGCAATAAAGGATAGTGAAAGATTCAGCAACAGTCTAAATTTTGCATTGGCAAACATTTATCAGATTGTAACCCACCGGTTGCAAGGAACCAAACAGGAACTCCACTCAATTGACATTGAATGACAACCTTTATCATTAATGCAAAAGGGGGAATAGTAGAGATGAGAAAAAGGAAATGACAGAAGAGATCACCTGCTTAGGGGGAGCACTCAATTTTGAAGCGGACAGTTTTGACAGTTTTGGTAAGACATTTTTGCACAACACCTTTTGGATATACTTTTTAGCTATTTCTCATGAGTGTTGCCATCAATGCCAAAGGGGGCGATTGTTGGAAAATTCACACTCCTATGAGAAATTATAGGTGATTGAAGGTATTGTCATTGATGGCAACATTACAATCATATGACATCGACAGACTCTACACCAACATACAATTCATGGGCACCGAAAAGATTGATTACCGGCACCCTGGCTGACAAGATTTTATTTATTGCAAAATGTATTTAATTGTAATATCTTTTTGAAAGCTAACAAGGCTGTATTATAATAAGTCTCATATATAAGTATGAGATCTTGTAGAACATTTGTAATAAGGATATGGAGATGAATATTATGTGCAAATATTCAGGCAGACTGTAAAGTAAGGTTTATGATTATTGCAGAGCTTAAACCAGTACTGGATCTAGCATAGTAGATGCCCTTTCGTAGAAGTACATCATCTTGGATTTCTATAATCCATTTTCATAAGTCAGTGTGACTTCTTTTGTAATTGAGCAGTGAGCTCTTGGCACTTGGCCTTCCAGCATGTGCAGGCCCCCATTTTTGTAAGTAATATTCACTTATTGGCCAGTGAGAAAATATTGTGGGTCACAAATCCCACCGAGGTTTTTCTTACACCGGGTTTCCTCGCCAAAAATATTGTGTTATGGTGTGCTTTCTATGTTGTGTTTATTGCTCTTATTTACTACATTAATTTTGGTTTACTGGTACACTGTTTTGGAATGCCTTTTATTTAATAAGTTAAGAAAATCCATTAACCAGCAAGATACTGATTCACCCCCCCTCTCTTAGTATATTTGGGAAACCTAACAGTATAATTAAACCATGATGACTTGAGCACGACTTTCCTAGATTTTGATATGGAAAGTTAGCACAAGCATCAAGGTATAATTGAACCAAGATGACCTGAGTGTTGTTTGCGTAAAATGAGTAGTATTAATCATTTCAATATGCAAATCAGAAATATCTTCGATGATACTCCAATGATCATGTCCTGAGACAAATTTGCACATATTAATGATTAATTCATAGACAACAGACAAGAAAAATATCATGTTCCTTCCTTGTTCCTCTAGTCAGAGACATCCTGGAGTTACTCATAATTAATGATAGCGAAAATCAAAATAAAAAAGTTGAAAAATCATGCTAAAATCATTATCCAAAAGATATCATCCATTGAAAAGTGTGTGATGTGCTTATAATGACTTTGTGATAGTTTGATGGTTGATAATTTGATCTCGTGTTCAATGTTGTGTGTGTCACAATTTTTGCTTGATAAGGGTTGCTTGACTATTGTTCTACCTATTTGATTAAACTCAAAATGATCAAAAATTTTGCCCCCAGCTAGGTGCAGGATTTTGCCCCAAGCCTAGAAACAAATTATGTATGATATACCCAATGATCCAAACCATGGCAAGAAGCTACTGGGGATGCCTGCGTATGTACAAAGGCTTTATTATGGATATGAACATCACTAATAGAAAATGAAATACAAGTGGAAGGATGCATGAACCAATAGATGGAAGAGATAGCGGATAGATAGTGCATGTTTATGAAAATCTGAAAATGGAAGAAGATGAAAGGATTTTTGCTTTTATGGAAAGAGTTAATGAAATTGTTTTGGGTATTAAATGTTGTGGAGGAACCTTAAGTTAAGAAGAAATTGTTTCAAAAGTTTTAAGAGGATTGCCATGGACATATAAAATGAAATTCACTGCTATAAATGAGTTAGGAACAATGCCTAATACATTAGTAACTAGGGATACATTGATTGGAAAATTTTTGGCTTTTGAAATTGAGAAATTTGGTCCTGTTGCTACTATAGAGATAGATTTCACCTTCAAAGCATCAGCATCATCTACACCATCATTTGACAAGTCTGATTCAAAAGCCTTTTATGCACGAGAACTTGAAGAAAACAAGAGAGAAAATGAAGAACTTGAATAACTTGAAGCACTATTTGTAAGGACAGTCCTAAACTTGATGGAACCAACTATGGGATATGGAAGATCAAGATGGAGACACATCTGAATTGCATTGGAAAGGACATCTGGGAAGTTACAAAGAATGGCTATACTTCTCCTACTCAAAGTCAACCTAATCCACCTAACTTGGCTAAAGAAGAAGAAAATGATTGCAAAGCAAGAAAAGCACTCTTGAGCGCATTATTAGATCAGCAAATCATGGGATTATCAGATAGATCTACTACTAAAGATATTTGGGTCCATATAGAAAAATTGAATGAAGGAGATTCCACAATCAAAATTGCAAAACTTGAAAGCTTCTGGGTCAAGTATGAAAATCTGAAAATGGAAGAAGATGAAAGGATTTCTGCTTTCATGGAAAGAGTTAATGAAATTGTTTTGGGTATTAAATGTTGTGGAGGAACCCTAAGTGAAGATAAAATTGTTTAAAAAGTTTGAAGAGGATTTCCACCGACATACAAAATGAAAGTTACTGCTATAAATTAGTTAAGAACAATGCCTAATACATCAATAACTAGGGATACATTAATTGGAAAACTTTCAGCTTTTGAAATTGAGGAATTTGGCCCTATTGCTACTATAAAGACAAATTTAGCTTTTAAGGCATCAACATCATCTACATCATAATTTGACAAATCTGATTGGAAAGGCTTTTATGGAAGAGAACTTGAAGAAAGCAAGAGAGAAAATGATGAACTTGAAGAACTTGAAGCACTATTTGCAAGAAAAATGCCTAAAGGTCCAGTTGGAAATAAGTATGAAGGTAAAGCACCCTTTAAATGTTTTAACTGTAATAAAATTGGTCATATGGATTCAAGATGCCCTGATAGACATGCTAGACTAAGAGAAGAAGATAGAAGAACATACAAGCCTAACCCTGAATATCAGAGATACAGATTTAAGAAGCAAAAAGACAAATCTTGTTATCTTGCTGATGAAGGAGTGACTGATGATTCTGATGAGGATCCGACAGACAATGGATGGGTTTTTATTGCTATAATAGAAGATCAACCGGCACCTACTATTCAACTGGTAGAGAAAGCCTTGGCAACGAAAATTGAAGTTAAGGATGAAAGGATCATTGATTCAGGATGCTCACATCATATGACTGGTGATAAAAGTAAATTCCTAACTTTTCAGGAGTATAATGGAGGTCTAGTGAGATTTGGTGATGATAAAACTTGTTTAATCAAAGGTAAAGCTACACTATCTCTTGATGGTAAGCATAATACTAACAATGTTTACTATGTTGAAGGTTTCAGGCATAATCTTTTGAGTGTTGGTCAATTAGTTGAGAAAGGATTTCAGTTACAATTCAAGAATAGAAAATGCAAAATTACGAACAAAATAGGTTTGGAAATTGCAACCGGTAGTCAAACTAGAGGTAATATCTTTCATTTGAATAACAGTTAAAAGACATGCTTGATTGCTCATATTGATGAAAGTTGGCTATGGCATAAGAGACTCTATCATGTAAATTTTGATTGCATGGTAAAAATCAGTGCCACTAAAGAAGTTAGAGATTTAACTAAGATTGTTAAGACTCACAATCCGATATGTAAGGAATGTCAATTTGGAAAACAACTTAAAGCTATTTTTAAAAGTATTCCAGAAAAATCTAATAATTCTCTTGAATTAATTCATACTAATTTATGTGGTCTAGCTAGAACCAAAAGTTTACAACGTGATAGATATTTCAAGCTAATCATTGATGACTATTCTAGAATGTGTTGGGTTACTTTTCTCAGAGAAAAATCAGAAGCACTTGGGAAGTTCAAACTGTTCAAAGCAATGGTAGAAAATGAAACCCGTAAGAAAATCAAATGTCTAAGATCAGATCAAGGAGGACAATTTACATCTAAGGAATTTAATGCATGTTGTGAAGTAAATGGAATCAGAAGATAGCTATCAGCACCTCGGACACCATAGTAGAATGGAGTTGTAGAAAGGAAAAATAGAACTATCTTGGATGCATCCAGAAGTATGTTATCAGAAGCAAATCTACCACATGTATATTGGAGAGAAGCAGTAAGTACAGCGGTCTATACATTCAACAAAGTTCACATCAAAGGAGAAACTGGTAAGACCCCTCATGAACTATGGTTTGGTATTTACTCCTACTCTTAAATATTTCAGAATATTTGGAAGTAAATGCTATATTAGAAGAGATGAGTATATTGGCAAATTTGATCCTAGAAGTGATGAAGGAATATTTATTGGTTATTTATCTAAGATTAAGGCATATAGATGTTTTAACAAAACATTGCAGAAAATTATTGAGATTACAAATGTGAAGAATATTGATGAACAATTCAGAGAAACTTCAAGGTATACAGACTCTGAACCGGTAATAGAAATACTGAAAAATGAACCTACACTGAACCCACCATTACAGAATGAAGATCCAGTTACACCGGTATCATCTAAAAATTCCACTATAACTAAGGAACATCAGCAAACAAAGACACCTCAGTATGTAAGACTGAATCACTCTGAAGATCAGATAATTGGAAACAAGTATAAAGGAGTTATGACAAGAGGAAGACTAGAAAATGAAGAGGTATGTCTTATTTCTCAAATTGAACCATCATTAGTTAATGAGGCATGTGAAGATAAACACTGGATTAAAGCTATGGAAGAAGAATTAGAACAATTTAAGAAGAATAACACTTGGACATTAGTTCTCTGGCCTAAAGATAAAAATGTGATTGCAACAAAATGGTTATTTAGAAACAAACTTAATGAAGATGGTAATGTTATCAAAAACAAAGCAAGACTAGTGTGTAACGGATATTCTCAAAAAGAAGGAATTGATTATAATGACACCTTTGCACCGGTAGCTAGAATTGAGGCAATTAGATTATTCTTAGCTTTTGTAGCACACAATAATTACAAAGTATATCCAATGGATATTAAATGTGCATTTCTGAATAGAGATCTTGAAGAAGTTTACATTGACCAACCTGATGGATTTTCCTTGATAGATAACAAAGATATGGTTTGCAGGTTAAGGAAAGCTTTGTATGGATTGAAGCAAGCTCCAAGAGCTTGGTATGCAGGATTAGATAAGTATCTTTTGAAGATTATTTTTTCTAAAGGTAATGCTGATAGCAACTTATATTATAAAGTGACTAATGATGACATCTTGGTTATAGAAGTTTTTGTTGATGATATAATCATTGGAGGAGAAGAAGGATTATGTGAAGACTTTTCTATTGAAATGCAACAAGAATTTGAAATGTCTATGATTGGAGAAATAAAATTCTTTTTAGGATTGCAGATTTCATAAACTGATAAAGGTATATTCTTGAGTCAATCCAAGTACTTAAAAGAGTTACTAAAGAAATTTAGGATGGATAACTCTAAACCAATAAGCACATCTATGACTAAAAATGACAAACTATCACTGAGGGATGAATCTACACCTATTAATCCAACCAGGTACAAATCTATGATAGGAGGTTTACTGTATTTGATACAAACAAGACCTAATATGATGAATGCAGTATGTATTGTTTCAAGATTTCAGAGTAATCCTAGAGAAAATCATGAATCAGTAGTAAAAATGATTTTCCGATACTTATAAGGCACTACAAATCTTCGATTATGGTATCCTAGAGATGAAAACTTTGAATTATGTGCATACACAGATGCAAATTCGGCAGGAGATGTGGATGATAGGAAAAGCACCACTGGTGGAGCATTCTTTCTTGGAAGCAGACTAGTTTCTTGGTTGAGTAAGAAACAAAGTTGTACATCTTTATCAACAGCAAAACTAGAATATGTTGCAGCATCAACTAATTGTACATAGGTACTATGGCTTAAGCAAATGTTGAAAGACATAAAGGGAAAATGCAAGGAACCTATAACTATCTATTGTGATAACACAATAGCAATTGATATATCTAAGAACCTGGTATTACTTTCTAAAACCAAACATATTTCTATAAAACTGAATTTTTAAAGGGAAAATGTTGAAGCAAAAGAAATAAAACTGGTTTATGTGAATACTAAAGAGCAGATTGCAGATATTTTCACTAAACCTCTGCCTAAGGAAACCTTTGAATATCTCAGAGACCAGCTTGGGGTCATACCCCCACCAATAGAGACTTGGAAAGTTGATGTTTGTCATCAACTGACAGAATTAACAGAGAAATCTTTTACTCCGGCTTTGATGAGAAAGCTACTTCTCAGGGGGAGTAGTTGGTATACTGAATTGACTAGTATTTTGTATCTGAAAATGGTTTTTATATTACTTTGGCATTTGATTTCCAAGAGGGAGAGATTGGTATATGGAAATACAAAAGAAAGATACATGTCACTCTCAGGGGGAGAGATTGTTTATATCTAAATTTTGATTTATTTCTTTTTGGGAAATTATTGGGTTTTGGTATTTGGCATTTCTGTTTTGGCACTTTGATGGTTTTTCCATCTTGTGTTGCCATCAATGCCAAAGGGGGAGATTGTTGGTATTTTGGTATGGTTTTTTTACTGAGGTCAACACCTACTAACACTTATCAACTCTGGCACTTTGGAGAATCAACAACATTCACCGGCAAGCAAAAGACTCATGCATAGTCACTGGTATTTGGTACACCGGCAGGATATAATGATCACCGGCACTTGGAATGACATGGAAAACACCTGGTTATGTCAAAGACATCGTTTAAACACTTTGTCTTGAATATTTGTTCGTTGACATATTTGTATTTGCATATTTGATGTTACCGGTAAATAGGCCCAGGTTATACACCGACAGGCTTATCTTTTCCAGATCAGCATGGTATGCTATGGAGATGATTTATTGTTGTTATAAATGCATTAAGCTGACATGTTGAATTGGTTATTGCATCGGGCATTAATTTATTTGTAAATTAATTTTATTGTAATATCCTTTAGAGTGAATCTACTAAAATTGGTCCTAGGTTATGATATAAATGTAAGATCTTATTTGTAAGATCGGATGTGCAATGCGAAGAATAAATTGTGTGAAGGTATATGCGAGAATAAGTAGAGATATACACGCAGACATCATTTGAATGTTGAAGGAAGGTTTTTGTGAAGACAATCAGAACTACACTGGTAATAAATCCAGCATAGAAGATGCTAATTTAAGCAGTACACTCTTATTGGATTTAACCGTCCAGTTGTAGTCAGTGTGACTCCTATTTTGTGTTTGAGCAGTGAGCTCTAGGCGCTTGGCCTTTCTACATGTGCAAACCCCATTTGTATACACTTACTATCCGCAGTAGTATCATCTGATTGTGGATAAGGTTTCCCACTGTGGTTTTTCCACTTACCGAGTTTCCACGTACAAATATTGGTGTTATGTGTTATTGTCTTCTTGTTTCATGCATTAATCTTTATCAGTATTGAAATTAACTGATAAAACTGTCTACCGGCATAAGAAATTGGTTTACCGATATTGAGTATATAAGCTAGTTAAGTTGTTTTTGGTTTGAATTTATTTGACAACTGATTCACCCCCCCACCCTCTCAATTGTCTTTGGGACCTAACAATTGGTATCAGAGCCTAGTCCTCCCTTTTGCAGAAGTTTAACAACTTGAGGAGATCCAATTTCTAGCAACTATTCTAGGAAGGACAGTGCTAAACTTAATGGAACCAACTATGGCATATGGAAGATCAGAATGGAGACACATCTAAATTGCATTGGTAAGGACATCTGGGATGTTTCAAAGAATGGCTATACTACTCCTACTCAGAGTCAGCCTAATCCACCTAACTTGGCTAAAGATGAAGAAAATGATTGCAAGGCAAGAGAAGCACTTTTGAACGCATTATCAGATAAGCAAATCATGGGATTATTAGATAGGTCTACTGCTAAAGCTATTTGGGATCATTTGGAAACATTGAATGAAGGAGATTCCATAGTCAAAATTGCAAAACTTGAAAGCTTCCAGGTCAGGTATGAAAATCTGAAAATGGAAGAAGATGAAAGGATTTCTACTTTTATGGAAAGAGTTAATGAAATTGTTTTGGGTATTAAATATTGTGGAGGAACCTTAAGTTAAGATGAAATTGTTTCAAAAGTTTTAAGAGGATTGTCACCGACATATAAAATGAAAGTCACTACTATAAATGAGTTAAGAACAATGCCTAATACATCAGTAACTAGGGATACATTGATTGGAAAACTTTCGGCTTTTGAAATTGAGGAATTTGGACCTGTTGCTACTATAAAGACAGATTTAGGCTTCTAAGCATTAGCATCATCTACACCATCATTTGACACGTCTAATTGGAAAGCCTTTTATGCAAGAGAACTTGAAGAAAGCAGGAGAGAAAATGAAGAACTTGAATAACTTGAAGCACTATTTGCAAGGACAGACCTAAACTTGATGGAACCAACTATGGGATATGGAAGATCAAGATGGAGACACATCTGAATTGCATTGGAAAGGACATCTGGGAAGTTACAAAGAATGGCTATACTTCTCCTACTCAAAGTCAACCTAATCCACCTAACTTGGCTAAAGAAGAAGAAAATGATTGCAAAGCAAGAGAAGCACTCTTGAGCGCATTATTAGATCAGCAAATCATGGGATTATTAGATAGATCTACTACTAAAGATATTTGGGTCCATATAGAAAAATTGAATGAAGGAGATTCCACAATCAAAATTGCAAAACTTGAAAGCTTCTGGGTCAGGTATGAAAATCTGAAAATGGAAGAAGATGAAAGGATTTCTGCTTTCATGGAAAGAGTTAATGAAATTGTTTTGGGTATTAAATGTTGTGGAGGAACCCTAAGTGAAGATGAAATTGTCTTAAAAGTTTGAAGAGGATTTCCACCGACATACAAAATGAAAGTTACTGCTATAAATGAGTTAAGAACAATGCCTAATACATCAATAACTAGGGATACATTGATTGGAAAACTTTTAGCTTTTGAAATTGAGGAATTTGGCCCTATTGCTACTATAAAGACAAATTTAGCTTTTAAGGCATCAACATCATCTACATCATAATTTGACAAATCTGATTGGAAAGGCTTTTATGGAAGAGAACTTGAAGAAAGCAAGAGAGAAAATGATGAACTTGAAGAACTTGAAGCACTATTTGCAAGAAAAATGCCTAAAGGTCCAGTTGGAAATAAGTATGAAGGTAAAGCACCCTTTAAATGTTTTAACTGTAATAAAATTGGTCATATGGATTCAAGATGCCCTGATAGACATGCTAGACTAAGAGAAGAAGATAGAAGAACACAAGCCTAATCCTGAATATCAGAGATAGAGATTTAAGAAGCAAAAAGACAAATCTTGTTATCTTGCTGATGAAGGAGTGACTGATGATTCTGATGAGGATCCGGTAGACAATGGATGTGTTTTTATTGCTATAACAAAAGATCAACCAGCACCTACTATTAAACTGGTAGAGAAAGCCTTGGCAGCTAAAATTGAAGTTAAGGATGAATGGATCATTGATTCAGGATGCTCACATCATATGACTGGTGATAAAAGTAAATTCCTAACTTTTCAGGAGTATAATGGAGGTCTAGTGAGATTTGGTGATGATAAAACTTGTTTAATCAAAGGTAAAGCTACACTATCTCTTGATGGTAAGCATAATACTAACAATGTTTACTATGTTGAAGGTTTAAGGCATAATCTTTTGAGTGTTGGTCAATTAGTTGAGAAAGGATTTCAGTTAGAATTCAAGAATAGAAAATGCAAAATTACGAACAAAATAGGGTTGGAAAT
Source organism: Cryptomeria japonica (assembly GCF_030272615.1). Lineage (NCBI taxonomy): Eukaryota > Viridiplantae > Streptophyta > Pinopsida > Cupressales > Cupressaceae > Cryptomeria > Cryptomeria japonica. The sequence goes on along the minus strand of NC_081405.1, from coordinate 266,542,426 downwards.
TGCAACCGGTAGTCAAACTAGAGGTAATATCTTTCATTTGAATAACAGTTAAAAGACATGCTTGATTGCTCATATTGATGAAAGTTGGCTATGGCATAAGATACTCTGTCATGTAAATTTTGATTGCATGGTAAAAGTCAGTACCACTAAGGTAGTTAGAGATTTAACTAAGATTGTTAAGACTCACAATCCGGTATGTAAGGAATGTCAATTTGGAAAACAAGTTAGAGCTACTTTTAAAAGTATTCCGGAAAAATCTAATAATGCTCTTGAATTAATTCATACTAATTTATGTGGTCCAGCTAGAACCAAAAGTTTACAAGGTGATAGATATTTCAAGCTAATCATTGATGACTATTCTAGAATGTGTTGGGTTACTTTTCTTAGAGAAAAATCAGAAGCATTTGGGAAGTTCAAACTGTTCAAAGCATTGGTAGAAAATGAAACCGGTAAGAAAATCAAATGTCTAAGATCAGATCAAGGAGGACAATTTACATCTAAGGAATTTAATGCATGTTGTGAAGTAAATGAAATCAGAAGACTGCTATAAATGAGTTAAGAATAATGCCTAATACATCAGTAACTAGGGATACATTGATTGGAAAACTTTCATCTTTTGAAATTGAGGAATTTGGCCCTGTTGCTACTATAAAGATAGATTTAGCTTTTAAGGCATCAACATCATCTACATCATCATTTGACAAATCTGATTGGAAAGCCTTTTATGCAAAATAACTTGAAGAAAGCAGGAGAGAAAATGAAGAACTTGAAGCACTATTTGCAAGAAAAATGCCTAAAGGTCCAGTTGGGAATAAGTCTAAAGGTAAAGCACCCTTTGAATTTTTTAACTATAATAAGATTGGTCATATGGCTTCAAGATGCCCTGATAGACATGCTAGACTAAGAGAAGAAGCTAGAAGAACATACAAGCCTAACCCTGAATATCAAAGATACAGATTTAAGAAGAAAAAAAACAAATCTTGTTATCTTGCTGATGAAGGAGTGACTGATGATTCTGATGAGGATCCGACAGACAATGGATGGGTTTTTATTGATATAACAGAAGATCAACTGGCACTTACTATTCAACCAGTATAGAAAGCCTTAACAGCTAAAATTGAAGTTAAGGATGAATGGATCATTGATTCAGGATGCTCACATCATATGACTGGTGATAAAAGTAAATTCCTAACTTTTCAGGAGTATAATGGAGGTCTAGTGAGACTTGGTGATGATAAAGCTTGTTTGATCAAAGGTAAAGGTATGCTATCTCTTGATGGTAAGCATAATACTGACAATGTTTACTATGTTTAAGGTTTAAAGCATAATCTTTTGAGTGTTGGTCAATTAGTTGAGAAAGGATTTCAGTTACAATTCAAGAATGGAAAACGCAAAATTATGAACAGAACTGGTTTGGAAATTACAACTGGTAGTCAAACTAGAGGTAATATCTTTCATTTGAATAATAGTTAAAAGACATGCTTGATTTCTCATATTGATGAAAGTTGGCTATGGCATAAGATACTCTGTCATGTAAATTTTGATTGCATGGTAAAAATCAGTACCACTAAGGCAGTTAGAGATTTAACTAAGATTGTTAAGCCTCACAATCCGGTATGTAAGGAATGTCAATTTGGAAAACAAGTTAGAGATACTTTTAAAAGTATTCCGGAAAAATCTAATAATGCTCTTGAGTTAATTCATACTAATTTATATGGTCCAGCTATAACCAAAAGTTTACAAGGTGATAGATATTTCAAGCTAATCATTGATGACTATTCTAGAATGTGTTGGGTTACTTTTCTCAGACAAAAATCAGAAGCACTTGGGAAGTTCAAAATGTTCAAAGCAATGGTAGAAAATGAAACCGGTAAGAAAATCAAATGTCTAAGATCAAATCAAGGAGGACAATTTACATCTAAGGAATTTAATGCATGTTGTGAAGTAAATGGAATCAGAAGATAGCTATCAGCACCTTGGACACCACAGCAGAATGGAGTTGTAGAAAGGAAAAATAGAACTATCTTGGATGCAGCTAGAAGTATGTTATCAAAAGAAAATCTACCACATGTATATTGGAGAGAAGCAGTAAGTACAACGGTCTATACATTCAACAAAGTTCACATCAAAGGAGAAACTGGTAAGACCCCTCATGAACTATGGTTTGGTATTACGGCTACTCTTAAATATTTCAGAATATTTGGACATAAATGCTATATTAGAAGAGATGAGTATATTGACAAATTTGATCCTAGAAGTGATGAAGGAATATTTATTGGTTATTCATCTAAGAGTACAGCATATAGATGTTTTAACAAAAGATTGCAGAAAATTGTTGAGAGTACAAATGTGAAGAATATTGATGAACAATTCAGAGAAACTTCAAGGTACACAGACTCTAAACCGGTAATAGAAATACTGACAAATGAACCTACATTGAACCCACTGGTACAGAATGAAGATCTAGTTACACCGGTATCATCTAAAAATTTGACTATAACTGAGGAACACCAACAAACAAAGACACCTCGGTATGTAAGACTAAATCACTCTAAAGATCAGATAATTGGAAACAAGTATAAAGGAGTTATGACAAGAGGAAGACTGGAAAATGAAGAGGTATGTCTTATTTATCAAACTCAACCATCATCAGTTAAAGAGGCATGTGAAGATAAACACTGGATTAAAGCTATTGAAGAAGAATTAGAACAAATTGAGAAGAATAGCACTTGGACATTAGTTCCCTGACCTAAAGATAAAAATGTGATTGGAACAAAATGGGTATTCGGAAACAAACTTAATGAATATGGTAAGGTTATCTGAAATAAAGCAAGACTAGTGTGTAAGGGATATTCTCAAAAAGAAGGAATTGATTATAATGAAACCTTTGCACCGGTAGCTAGAATTGAGGCAGCTAGATTATTCTTAGCTTTTGCAGCACACAATAACTACAAAGTATATCAAATGGATATTAAATGTACATTTCTGAATGGAGATCTTGAAGAAGTTTACATTGACCAACTTGATTGATTTTCCTTGACAGATAACAAAGATATGGTTTGCAGGTCAAGGAAAGCTTTGTATGGATTGAAGCAAGCTCCAAGAGCTTGGTATGCAAGATTAGATAAGTATCTTTTGAAAATTGTTTTTTCTAAAGGTAATGTTGATAGCAATTTATATTATAAAGTGACTAATGATGACATCTTGGTTATAGAAGTTTTTGTTGATGATATAATCGTTGGAGGAGAAGATGGATTATGTGAAGACTTTCCTATTGAAATGCAACAAGAATTTGAAATGTCTATGATTGGAGAAATAAAATTCTTTTTAGGATTGCAGATTTCACAGACTGATAAAGGTATATTCTTGAGTCAATCCAAGTACTTAAAAGAGTTACTAAAGAAATTTAGGATGGAGAACACTAAGCCGGTAAGGACACCTTTGACTACAAATGACAAACTATCACTAAGGGATGAATCTACACCTGTTAATCCAACCAAGTACAAATCTATGATAGGAGGTTTACTGTATTTGACACAAACCAAACCTGATATCATGAATGTAGTATGTATTGTTTCAAGATTTCAGAGTAATCCTAGAGAAAATCATGAATCAAAAGTAAAAAGGATTTTTGGGTACTTACAAGGCACTACAAATCCTTGATTATGGTATCCTAGAGATGAAAAATTTGAATTATGTGCATACACAGATGCAAATTGGGCAAGAGATGTGGATGGTAGGAAACGCACCACCGGTGGAGCATTATTTCTTGGAAGCAAACTAGTGTCTTGGTTGAGTAAGAAACAAAGTTGTACATCTTTATCAACAACAGAATCAGAATATGTTGCAGCAACAACTAATTGTACACAAGTACTATGGCTTATGATAGTTCTAATACTTAATATAAGTACAGATCTGATAGCCAACAAGATGAGAGGGGGGGTGAATCATACAAACTTAATCATCAATGAAAACATCAGATTCAACCTCGGTAACATATATCAGTCATAGAATAAAAACTGTCAAACATGCAAACTCAAAAGCATATGAACAATATAAACCTCATAACACCAGATTTAACATGGAAACCCAAATAGGGAAAAACCACTGTGGGATTTTAGACCCACTAAGAAATATACTCTTCTAGAGTATGCTCAGTTAAAAGCCAATCCTATTAAAGATTACAAAACACATTGCTAGATGTGACCCGGTTAAGGGATTTCCCTCAGATCTGTTAGGATCTTCACTTTGTTAGATGTGACCTTGTCAAAGGATTTCAAACACTCATTTAGAATGTTACCTTGTTAAAGGATTTACTTATAATACTGTTAAGTCCACTCGATTAAGAGATTTTCTAGTACTTTCACAAGATAACAGTAATACAATCTATCTGCAACTTCACATCTAAAATGCTAAAGTAGATTCTTATTTGTTCAACACAATCTAGACATAGAACTATTTTTGTCTATCTATTGGGCATCAATACTCTATTATTCCAATAGGTCTTCAAGCTTTTGTGCTTGGTGATCACTATGTAGCTGTAAAGCGGAAAATCAAACCCTAGGTGTTCTCCCCCACTCCAAGGAGAAAGGGGGTCACTAGGATTGACGGTTTTCACTTAGGAGGGACTTTACATTCAAAAGAGGGGTTGAAACCCACAAGATCCAATCCCACACAATGCAAGACTGGATTCTAAATGAGTTTCAAGGGTTGAGACATCAAGGATACCCTCTTTTGTAAAGATTGTAGATAGGAAGATTGAACTAGGAATGCATGTAAAGTAAGAAAGATTCGCTTATAAATAGAGATAGGGATATGGGATGAAGCTGCGGACCTAGAATTAGCAATAAAATGTTGAGATGATGTTGTTCTAAAAATTCGAGCGAAAGTTGACGGGAGGATGGCGCCCGGCGTGCACAGGGTCCTCCGAAAAATCCGCGAAACGAAGGGGGATCTGTTCGTCTCTGGACAAGGATTCCAGATCTTCAATTACAGCTGCGTACCTGTAGCCTACACACAAAAAAGAGAGGATGATTGGGGGGTTAGGGATTAGGGGTTTTCCTTTAGGTCAAACCCCAGTTTTGGAATTAACCAAGAAATGAGAATGTTGTAAATGTAAATGTTTGTAATGTAAACAAGTACTGATAGCTTGTTGTAAGAATGTTGGTATTCTTACATGCGAAGGTGTAATGTATGTTGTATGTTGTATGTTGTAAGTGACCTCCTCTTCAATATGGTTGAATCCTTGTCTTGAATGCAACACTTAGCCTTGAATGGAGACTTAGAATGCTCAATTGCTTGAAGGAATGCTTGAATGTTTGAATGTTTGAATATCACTTCCGCCTCTTGCTTGCATATATTTTCCTCTTTTTCCTTTTTCTTCTTTTCCTACCTCTCAAATGGGAGGGGAAATGTAGTTTATATACTTGTTAATTAGGGCTGATAGACTGATTTTCCCGACCTTAGGCCAACTAGGAAACATTATTTCCCGAATTGCAAACTTAAAGACTCGATGCCCAAAAGAGACCGGGCCCAAAATAGGGCTAGGGACCAAGGCGCTGGGCGCCATGGTCCCACCTCTCGGGAGAGCAGGGTGCAAGGAGGATCAGGCCAGGGTGCTAAAAAATGCAGTTTTTGCTGTCGTAAACAGGTTTCGAGGTCTCCATTCAGGTTCAACGTTGCGCCGCCATCGTGAAGACCCAAAAGCCGTCGAAATTGCAAGTGTTGCAATTTTAGGATGCTACAATAGCATCCCTATGCATACACTTGCCCGCATACACTGTTTATCAACAGTTCCTTATTTATAAACAATCATCTAACCACTTAATCTCCTTGATCACATTTCCCATGATCAATCATAGCCATCAGATCTTCAATCCTATCCAGGTTCATTGTATCTTACAATTTGAAAAACATTTTACCCTACCTCAAAACTTGCACAATCATCTTGGAACTTGTGTTAGGGTAATGCAGTTCAATCTGAGCTGTAGATCTTCTTGCCGACTTTCCATTGCCTTAGATTTGTTAACAAACTTCTTCCATGGCTTGCCAATCATTGATCCGCTCCAGCTCATCAGCTTCTTTCATTAAATATCACATGTAAACATTTAATGCATTCTGTTATAGCTCGGTTACAACTCGGTGAATACTAAACTTTACTCGATAGACATTTTGTCTTCATTAACTGACTGAGATAACCTTGGGTTTTACCGACTAGGTTCTTTGCCTGATAACATAGTGTACTATTAACCTTTACATTTTACAACATATGTATGATGTTAAAACAATCTAAAACATCAAGATCTCATCATTGTCTGACTCGGTAGAGTTGCCCATTGAATAACTTATCCCTTTATTCATCATATTCTTTCCTATGTCTTTACCAACTTCTTTATAATCTTCATATCATATTTCTTAAGATATGGCAACATCATACTGAATTAGAAAATCAATTTCTTGACATCAATGACAAAATAATAATATCAAGATAGTAAAACATCTTTAATCAGTTATGTCCATAATCATCAACAACCTTCTCAATATCCTTGTTATATTGCCAACAATCTCCCCCTTTGGCATTGATGGCAAAACCAATTGATTTGACCGTTAAGAATTCAGATTGCTGTGATTCTAAAATGCTGAAATGCTCTCCCCCATACATCAGACTTCTCTTCTAGTTTGTTCTCAATCTTCTCAGGTCTTCTCCTCCTGGTAGTGTTCTCCCCCTTGTAGTCTTCTCCCCCTTTGACAACAATGCCAAAAAGAAAAGAACTAAAACATAAGTTGTTTCTATAAGAAGTTATTTCCTACTGATGTGTATCAACTAAGTCTCGGTTAGAGCATTTGTTTACAATTCCTATTCCCTGTATCATTTTCTGTATTATCCCAATATTGTTCTAGTACACTTTCAGAAAAGTATTCTTAAAGTGTATCACTCCAGCATCAGCTCCCTTAAAGATATTCAATAGATTCATCGAAGTGATGCTTTCACTGAACTCGGTCAGTGAGTAAGAGATAGGGGTAGGAACCCTAACTTACTTCTGAGCTTTTCAAAAGTGTCAATTGGTAGTGGCTTGGTGAAGATATCAGCTATTTGTTCCTTTGTGTTAACATATTCCAACACCACTTTCTTTTCATGAGCTCCTTCTCTAAGATAATGATATTTGATAGATATGTACTTTGTCTTAGAGTGCATAACAGGGTTCTTTGAAATATTAATGGCACTAGTATTGTCACATAATATAGTTACTAGCTCGGTAACTTTCTCATTTATACCTTCCAACAATTGTTTGATCCATGCAATGTTGGTACAATTTAGTGTTGCAGCAACATATTCAGCTTCGGTTGTTGACTGAGAAACACATCCTTGCTTCTTGCTAAGCCAACTCAATAGTCTTTCTCCTAAGAAGAAATCTCCTCCACTTGTGCTTTTCCTGTCATCAATGTTGCCTGCCCAATCAGCATCAGTATAGACTTTCAAATCAAAATCATTTCCTTTTTGATATACTAAGTCATAATCTTCAGTGCCTTTCAAGTATCTAAAAATTCTTTTGATTGCTATCATGTGTATTTCCTTAGGATCTGCAAAGAATCTTGGAACAATACCTATTGCATGTGCTATATCAGGCCTACTATGAACAACATATTGTAGTTTTCCAATCATGGATCGGTAGAGTGTCTCATCAACAGATGCAGATTCATCATTCTTTGATAGTTTGTAGTTTGTAGTCATAGGAGTACTTACTAGCTTTGCATCCTCCATTCCAAATTTCTTAAAGATTTCCTTTATGTATTTGGATTGAGTAATGAAAATTTCATTTTTCATTTGCAGTATCTGTAAGCCTATAAAATACTTTATCTCACTGATTAATGACATCTCAAATTCTTTGCTCATTTCATTACCAAAGTTCTTGCATAAAGAGTCATTTCCACAAAATATAATATCATCAACAAATATGGCTGAGATTAGTATTCCATTTTCATCATTCCTTCTCATGTACATGTTGTTCTCACTTGTCCTTATAAAACCAATCTTAATCAAATAAGAGTGCAATCTTTCATACCATGCTCTAGGTGCTTGTTTCAGACCATATAAAGCTTTGTTCAATTACATACCTGATCTTTATTATTGTCTTCAACAAATCCTTCAGGTTGTTCAATGAAAACTTCTTCTTCTAATATTCCATTCAGAAATGCAGATTTGACATCCATTTGATATACCTTGAAGTTTTTGAAAGCAGCATATGCCAACAATGTTCTAACTCCTTCAAGTTTGGCAACAGGTACAAAAGTCTCACTATAATCAATTCCTTCTTCTTGGGCATAACCTTTGCAAACCAATCTTGCTTTGTTCCGAATGACCTTTCCTTTCTCATTTAGCTTGTTTCTGAATATCCACTTTGTACCGATTACATTTTTGTCCTTAGGTCTTGGGACTAGTGTCCATGTGTCATTCTTCATGATTTGATCAATCTCTTCAATCATAGCATTTATCCAATCTTCACTGTTAAATGCCTCTTTTACTATTCTTGGTTCAAATTCAGATATCAAACATGTGTTCTGTCTCAGTTTGTTCCTTGTCATCACTGGATCATCCTTATCTCCTATAATCTGACTTGGTGCATGATGTCTTCTGACATATTTGGCTAATACAGGCCTGGTAGGCTCTGTATGATCCTCTTCATCACTCGGTAACTGGATATCTTCCTCATTTCCTTCAACAGTTATCTCGGTAGGACTTTTTAGTTGCACATAGACAAATTCATCATAGTCTTCTGGTTCTTTGGAATTCTTGTCATCAATTCTTTCTGCAAATTCATCAATTTTCACATTTGCACTTTCTACTATTTTGTTAGATGATTTGATCAGACATTTAAATGCTTTTCTTCTAGAAGAATATCCTAGGAATGTTCCTTCTTCACTTTTCTAATCAAACTTGCCATTTCTATCATCTTTATGAACATAGCATTTGCTTCCAAAGATCTTAAAATAACTTACATTAGGTTTCTTGCCATACCATATTTCATAAGGTGTCTTCAAAGTACCTTTCTTCAATTGAACTCGGTTCAAGGTGTAAACAGCTGTGCTTATTGCTTCTCTCCAAAATGTTTGTGGAACCTTCTTCTCAATCATCAGTGTTCTAGCACAATCCACAATAGATCTGTTTCTTCTTTCAGTTATTCCATTTTGCTATGGAGTCCTCGGTGTAGAGACTTGTCTTTTAATACCATGATCATTGCAAAATAGGTTGAACTCATCAGATGTGAACTCTCCTCCTCTATCTGATCTAAGACATTTCAGTTGTCTTCCTGTTTCATTTTCAACTCTAGCCTTGTACCACTTAAACATTTGAAAAGCTTCTAATTTTTTTTAAAAAAATATTACTGACATCATCCTTGAATAATCATCCACAAATAATATGAAATACTTATCACCATAATAACTTTGAACTTTCATAGGACCACAAAGATCATTGTGTACAAGATCTAAAATTCCCTTAGAAGTGTAGGACTTACTTGTAAAGCTAGATCTTGTCATCTTGCCCATTTGGCATCCTCGGCACATAGCATTCTCAGGTTTTTCAAGACTCAGTAGACCTCTTACTCTGTGCTTCTTACTTATCTTGATCAGATTATCAAAATTAACATGACAAAACCTTTTATGCAATAACCAGGTGTTATCAATCTTTGCATTGAAGCACTTGTTGTGAGTAGAGTCAAGGTGAAATGTATTACCTTTTGTTTGTGTCCCAGTAGCAGCTAACTTTCCATTTTTATCATGAACTTTGACAATTCCTTTCTAAAATTATATTCGGTAACTTGTGTTGTTTAGCTGTGCTACACTAAACAAATTATATTTCAAACCTTCAACCCAATAAACATCATTGCATCTTGCTTTATCAAGAAGTGTTATGGATCCTTTACCTCTTACCGGACATGGTGCATCATTACCAAATCTAACATAGCCTCCATCATAATCTTCTAACATAAAAAACTTGTGTTTATCTCTTGTCATATGATGTGAGCATCCACTATCTATAATCCAAGAATCATTAGTGTTTATGCGAGATATTAGGGATTTTTATTCATACCTTTCTTCATCTGATCCATCCTTGATAGTCACATAAACAACTTCCTATGTATCAGTCTCATCTGATTTATCATCTTCAGATTCCTCATCAGCAATTAAGCAGGTCTTTCTATCTCTTCTTCTGCAGTCTCGGTGACCTCTGTAATGATTATCTTTATGTCTATCATCTCGGTAATTTGTCTTTTTAGTGAAATCTTTTTCAAGATAGTTAGAAGCCAAATGTCCAATCTTATCACAATTGAAACATTTCAAGGGTAGTTTTCCCTTATACTTACCTTTGCCTCTTGGTAACCTTTTGGCCAATAGTGCTTCAAACTCTTCTTGCTTTCTGATTTCTTCATACAGTTTGTGTACCTCCTCCATGTTCTTCTGAAATCTTTCACTTGCTCCACTATGATCTCCTCTAGAGTACTTATACTTTCTTTCATTGTAATCATTAGATTCATTCAGATGAAAAGAACTAAATGCAGATTCAATTTTATTTACCGATGAGCCACTGTTATCAAAATTACTTAACTCAAATACATGTAGCTTACCAATAGTAGCATCCAAGGAAACTGGCATATTAGGTATAGACCTCAATTCATTGATTGCAGAGACTCGGATTGCATAGGCAGGTAGAAGGGTTCTTAACAACTTCCCTGTCACATCCTTTTCTTCAATAGTTCCTCCTGCTCCCTTGATTTGATTTACAATCTCCTTTAGTCTTGTACTGTACTGGGTTATGTTCTCACCTTCATTCATCCTCATAGATTCAAGTTGTCCTCTTAGGCTATCAACTTTTGCTCTTTGAACATGTTCATCTCCTCCATATACAGATATGAGCTTAGTCCACATAGCCTTCGCATCATTGCAGCCTTCTAGATCATTAAACTCAAAATCAGTCAATGCATATGTTATTTCAATCATTGTTTGAATGTGTTCTTGCTTTGCCTTTATCTCTTCCATAGTCAATGGATAGGTGCTCGGTGTAACAAAATCATTCTCCAGATATTATATAGCATATTCTCCAACTCCTGATAGATGTAGCTTCATCCTTTTCTACCATGTAGAGAAACTTGACTTATTCAGCTTAGGTGCATCCCTCTTATACATCTTTGGATCTTTAACTCAAGTGCCTTTAAACTTTCCTTTTAGAGTCCAAAGCTTTGATAGCAATTGATAGTTCTGATACTTAATATAAGTACAAATCTGATAGCCAACAAGATGAGAGGGGGGGGTGAAACATACAAACTTAATCATCAATGAAAACATCAAATTCAACCTCGGTAACATATATCAGTCATAGAATAAAAACTGTCAAACATGCAAACTCAAAAGCATATGAACAATATAAACCTCATAACACTAGATTTAATGTGGAAACCCAAATACGAAAAAACCACTATGGGATTTCGGACCCACTAAGAAATATACTCTTCTAGAGTATGCTCGGTTAAAAGCCAATCCTGTTAAAGATTACAAAACACATTGCTAGATGTGACCCAGTTAAGGGATTTCCCTCATATCTGTTAGGATCTTCACTTTGTTAGAAGTGACCTTGTCAAAGGATTTCAAACACTCATTTAGAATGTCACCTTGTTAGAGGATTTACTTATAAGACTGTTAAGTCCACTCAGTTAAGAGATTTTCTGTTACTTTCACAAGCTAACAATAATACAATCTATCTGCAACTTCACATCTAAAATGCTAAAGCAGATTCTTATTTGTTCAACACAATATAGACATAGAACTATTCTTGTCTAGCTACTGGGCATCAATACTTTGTTATTCCAACAGGTCTTCAAGCTTCTATGCTCAGTGATCAATGTGTAGCATCCCTGTGCATACACTTGCCCGCATACCTTGTTTATCAACAGTTCCTTATTTATAAACAATCATCTAACCGCTTAATCTCCTTGATCACATTTCCCATGATCAATCATAGCCATCAGATCTTCAATCTTATCCAGGTTCATTGTATCTTATGATCTGAAAAACATTTTACCCTGCCTCAGAACTTGCACAATCATCTTGGAACTTGTGTTAGGCTACTGTGGTTCAATCTGAGCTGTAGATCCTCTTGCCAACTTTCCATTGCCTTGGATTTGTTAACAAACTTCTTCCATGGCTTGCCAATCATTGATCTGCTCTAGCTCATCAGCTTCTTTCATTAAATATCACATGTAAACATTTAATGCATTCTATTATAGCTTGGTTACAACTTGGTGAATACTAAACTTTACTCGGTAGACATTCTGTCTTCATTAACTGACTGTGATAACCTTAGGGTTTACCGACTAGGTTCTTTGCCTGATAACATAGTGTAGTATTAACCTTTACATTTTACAACATATGTATGATGTTAAACAATCTAAAACATCAAGATCTCATCATTGTCTGACTCGGTAGAGTTGCCCATTGAATAACTTATCCCTTTATTCATCATATTCTTTCCTGTGTCTTTACCGACTTCTTTATAATCTTCATATCATATTTCTTAAGATATGGCAACATCATACTGAATTAGAAAATCAATTTCTTGACATCAATGACAAAATAATAATATCAAGATAGTAAAACATCTTTAATCAGTTATGTCCATAATCATCAACAACCTTCTCAATATCCTTGTTATATTGCCAACAGCTTAAGCAAATGTTGAAAGACATAAAGGGAAAATGCAAGGAACCTATAACTATCTATTGTGATAACACTGCATCAATTGATATATCTAAGAACCCGGTATTATGTTCTAAAACCAAACATGTTTCTATAAAACTGAATTTTCTAAGGGAAAATGTTGAAGCAAAAGAAATAAAACTAGTTTATGTGAATACTAAAGAGCAAATTGCAGATATTTTCACTAAACCTCTACCTAAGGAAACCTTTGAATATCTCAGAGACCAAATTGGGGTGATACCCCCACCGGTAGAGACTTAGAAAGTTGATGTTTGTCATCAACCGATAGAATTAACAGAGAAATCTTTTACTCCAACTTTGATGAGAAAGCTACTTCTCAGAGGGAGTAGTTGGTATACTGAATTGATTGGTATTTTGTATCTGAAAATGGTTTTTATATTACTTTGGCATTTGATGTCAAAGGGGGAGAGATTGTTACTTTGGGGAGAGATTGTTTATATCTGAATTTTGATTTATCTGTTTTTGGGAAATTGTTGGTTTTTGTTATTTGGCATTTCTGTTTTGGCATTTTGATGGTTTTTCCATCTTGTGTTTCCATCAATACCAAAAGGGGAGATTGTTGGTATTTTGGTATGGTTTTGTCATTGATGTCAACAACTACTAACACTTATCAACTCTATCACTTTGGAGAATCAACAACATTCACCGGCAAGCAAAAGACTCATGCATAGTCACTGGTATCTGGTACACCGGCAGGATATAATGATCACCAGCACTTGGAATGACATGGAAAACACCTGGTTATGTCGAAGACATCATTTAAACACTTTGTCTTGAAGATTTGGTCATTGACATATTCGTATTTACATATTTGATGTTACCGGCAAATAGGTCCAGGTTATACACCGGCAGGCTTATCTTTCCCAGATCAGCATGGCACGCTATGGAGATGATTTATTATTGTTGTAAATTCATTAAGCTGACATGTTGAATTGGTTATTGCATCAGACATTAATTTATTTGTAAATTGATTTTATTGTAATATCCTTTAGAGCCGGCCTACAAAAATTGGTCCTAGGTTATGATATCAATGTAAGATCTTATTTGTAAGATCGGATGTCGAATGCGAAGAAGAAATTGTGTGAAGGTATATGCAAGAATAAGAAGAGCTATACATGCAGACATCATTTGAAGGTTGAAGGAAGGTTTTTGTGAAGACAATCAGAACTACACCAGTACTAAATCCAACATAGAAGATGCTAATTTAAGCAGTACACTTTTATTGGATTGAACCATCTAATTATAGTCAGTGTGACTCCTATTTTGTGTTTGAGCAGTGAGCTCTAGGCGCTTGGCCTTTCTGCATGTGTAGACCCCATTTGTATACACTTACTATCTGCAGTAGTATCATCTGATTGTGGGTAAGGTTTCCCACTATGGTTTTTCCCCTTATAGGGTTTCCATGTACAAATATTGGTGTTATGTGTTATTGTCTTCTTATTTCATGCATTAATCTTTACCGGTATTGCAATTAACTAATAAAACTGTCTACTGGCATAAGAAACTGGTTTACCGATATTGAGTATATAAGTTGGTTAAGTTGTTTTTGGTTTGAATTTATTTGACAATTGATTCACGCCCCCGCCCCCCTCTCAGTTGTCTCTAGGACCTAACAGTTTCGTGATAAAGGATGATAGATCCTGATGAGAAACTATGTTTTTGAGTGATGAGTTTATCAAAGAGGGTGATGATGCACTTTGAGATGTTTAGATCTTGAACTTTTTGAAGGCAAACTTGAAAATCTTGAGGTGTCTATTTCTAGAGTCCAATTTGACAGATGATAACTTCACCAAGAGAACAAAGGAGACAATCCAAGCACATAATGATAGATAACAGGTGTTTATGCTCACTGTAAACTGACCAAGCAAATATGATAGATTTGAAAAAGACATGGAAGAAGTTTTTATGTCTCGGAGACAACTGAGAGGAGGGGGGTGAATCAGTTGTCAAATAAATTCAAAACAAAAACAACTTAACCAACTGTAATGCTTAATACCGATAAATTGGTCTTTTATGTCGGTAGATAGTTTTATTAGTTAATTACAATACTGGTAAAGATTAATGCATGAAATAGAAAGACAATAACATCCACAACACATAACTCCAATATTTGTACGTAGAAACCTTGTAAGGGGAAAAACCATGGTGGGAAACCTTACCCACAATCAGATGATACTACTATAGATAGTATGTGTATACAAATGGGGTCTACACATGCAGAAAAGACAAACACCTAGAGATCACTACTCAAACACAAATAGGAGTCACACTAACTATAATTGGATGGTTAAATCCAATAAGGATGTACTGCTCAAATTAGCATCTTTCTATGTTGGATTCAGTACCGATGTAGTTCTGATTGACTTCACAAAAACCCTCCTTCAAACTTCAAATGATGTCTATGTGTATATCTCTTCTTATTCTCGCATATACCTTCTCACAATTCCTTTTTCGCATTCCACATTCAATCTTACAAATAAGATCTTACATTTATATCATAACCTAAGACCAATTTTAGTAGGTTGGCTCTAAAGGATATTACAATAAAATCAATTTACAAATAAAACAATATCCGATGCAATAACCAATTCAACATGTCGTCTTGATGCATTTACAACAATAATAAAATATCTCCATAGTGTGTCGTGCTGATCTGGAAAAGATAAACCTATCGGTGCATAACCTAGACCTATTTTCCAGTAATAGCAAATATGCAAACACAAATATGCCAATGAATAAATCTCCAAGACAAAGTGTCCAAATGATGTCTTCGACATAACTAGGTGTTTTCCATGCCATTCCAAGTGTCAGTGAATATCATATCCTATTGGTGTACCAGATATCGGTGACTGTGCATAAGTCACTTGCTTGCCAGTGAACATTGCCGATTCTCCAAAGTGCCAGAGTTTAGTAGGTGTTGACATCAATGAAAAAACCATACCAAAATACCAACAAGAAGATAGTTTTGGACAGCCAGAGACAAATTTGTTTGATAGATTACACAGCCTCAAACAACAATTCATATAGGCTCATACAACAAACCAAAAATTTCACACGACAAAAGACATAAACTCGTAGGAGCTTTCTCACTGAACCAGATGACAAATGATGACACAAAAATATCTGCGAAGCTGACTCATACAAAAATTCTCACTGGAGTAGATGATAAAATAGATGCCTCATATGACAAACTAACAAGCTCGTATGATACAGGACAGAACAAAGACAAAAACTTTGTTTGGACAGATTTTTGATCAATGAAGTTTGATGTTTTGCTTCTATTTTCCAGTTTCTTAGATGTCTGATTTTCTATTTTAAGGATGAAGACACAACAAACACGTGATATGATAACTGACATCAAGCACAATACACTACCTAAGGAAGTTGGTTGAGAGAGAAAACATTTGCTTGCAAACTTAATTACACACCCAATAGCTAATCAGAATATGGCCGCTGAGTCTCATGCAATGGATTCTCAACGTCATATTATCTGACTCCAAACACTAATCAGGGCACAAAATGACAAGTGTCTTGAGAGAGTTACTATCCCTCTTGCACAAATATTATCCCCCTTTCGGAGGTGAATCGAGTAGCTTCTAATTTAATTGGAACTAGTAAGGGATCCATTCAATGCATCAAGGTATGAACTCAATTAAGAGGTCTCCCAGCCTTGAAAACCAAGGTTTGATATACCCAAAGGTATGGAGGAGAGCTATTCCCGAGCACTACCATTGACTTGATTTTCATCAAATCACATTTATTTTATAGTGATCTGGAGTACTTGGCATTAGCCATTCCCACTTGGGTCATTCCCCTCTCACCGGCGTTATAGGCTCCTCGGGAGGGCAGGGCCGCTAAAGATATGCACTAACAAAAGAAAAGGATGAGTCTGGCTTTTTGATCACCTAAGAAAGGTGAGAGAATACTTTCCTATCACCAAAACACATAATACATGTTTGTTCATTTCCTTTAGAAAAAACAAGTGTGCCTAGAAAATTTAAAGAAGACATAAAATTTGGTTGAGTCCTCCTAGACAACCTGCAAAATAGATACATTAGTAGTCATGATGTTTGGATGAAATGAAGCTTTCACAAGAATTATCTTCGACAATCATCCTACAAAAAACAGTTAGGCTCCCAAAAAACTCACAAACAGACCAGGGTTAGCATTAGTAATAATCAAATTGAAGTATGAAAACCCTAAAATGCAATCTATTTTGAAAACACAAAAACATAATTTTGTATGACAATTTTCACCTGATCGTACAATAATTCTCCCTGCTTGTACAAGGACACAAAGGATCTCGTACGAAATTCTAAATCAGACCCGACCAGAAACCTACTAAATTCAAAATTTGATGATGCTAAGAGGCCAAAAATGAGATTTTCGGCCCCACTGTGGGCGCCAAAATGTTGTGCCTATGAAGTGTGATACCTGCAGCTGCAACACAAAAAACTTAATAGATCATTACAAGCATGGTTAGAAAATAAGAAGCAAATAAAGATGAACCATGACAAAGTGACCTATCACCTCCTAAGAGATGCGAGTATGGATTTGCTCTCAGATCTGGATAAGCAATCCCAGTGACTTGACTACACCTAGATGGAGGATTTGAAATGATAATGATATGCAAAGATGAGATTGATTATGCTAGATTGATCCAAGAGTATAATTAGGCTAAATGATATGCATGATTAAGCTATGATGATGATGCAATTAAGCTATAAAATTATTGATTAAGCTACATGATTCAACAATTATGCTAGAAAATGATCAAATTAAGCTAATGCAATTGCCTATAACAATAATGCTCAAATGATATGCCTATAGTAACAATGCCTAAATTGATAATGAGATTAGATCTTCCCATAATAACAATGCATAAGATGAAATGAGATGGGGATCCTTATTTCTCCAAAATGGGGGATATTTATAGGATTTCCAAGGCTAGGGGTGAGGTGGTAGGAATCAACGGTCAAGATTGAGTGTGAAGATATCAAGGGTGAAATTGGAGGAGGTTGGAGAAGAGGTTGGAGTAAGAGACAATTTTCATCTCTATGGTGACAAGTTCAAGGAGCCTTTCTCACAAAAGGGCTAGTGTCCAAGAGAGGAGACATGTGGCTAAAGTGTCATGTGTCTCAAGAAGAAAATATCCACACCATAGGAGGTTAGGATAAGGAGGTTAGAATGTGCAAGATAGGATAGGGTTGGTTAAAACCAAGGGTTAGGTGGAATGGGTTAGGTTAGAGAGATGATTAGGTTGGGTGGTTAGAAGTTAGGAGACATGTGTGTAATTTGAATTTAAAAATTCAAATAATAGGAAAAGACTAATTAATTCTCAACAACTCCTAAATTGATTTATTTTAATTAATTATAGGATTAGAAGAATTGATTTAAATGGGGGGGAAGATCAATTAATTTGAATTAATTAATCAAAGGGGACTATGGAATGAACCTACTAAATAAATCCTTAGATTTATTAATAAGTAGATGAAAGAGAGAATTTAGTCAAATTGCCTAATGAATTCAATTATATTAGTAAGGGGGATTGATTAAATAATTTCTTATTTAATTAATTATCTTTAGACCATTTTTAGGTATATACACTTACACTAGCGGCGAAGGGAACATTTGGTCTTATCGATAGCAGATGAGACTATCAATAAGCCATACATCGGTGGAGGCCTGATGGTTTCCGACAAAATTCTGACATTGGTGAGCACTGTCAGAGTGTCCGACAATAATTTTTCGACGGTTGCATTTGTTGGTAGTCCGATGAAAAATAGTCAGAATTCCAACAAGTGGTCGTCAGAATTGAGCCCCAAATGTACTAGTGAGTGAGTCAGAAAGCTTAGGTCTAGTTGTACTCACTTGGGTTGTTCTCACAGGGTGATTACTTTTTCCCACTGTGACAGGCCCGCTAAAGGTATTCAAATCTCAAACATAGAAGCGCTTCAAGGGTTGGGATTTTTGATTGTCCAAATGGACAAAAGCATACTCTCCTACCTTTTAGACAACTTCTCAAGCATATAAAACAAGATGTTCATCAATCATTAACAAAATAAGTGTGCCTAGAAAAATTTAAGAATACACAAAGTTTGGTTGAGTTCTCCTAGGCAACTTGCAAAAAAAATACGTTAGTAATCATGTTGTTTTGATGAATTGAATCTTTGGCAAGCATAATCTTCAACAATTGTCCTACAAAAACTAGTTAGGTTGCTAGAAAACTCACAAACCGACCAAGGTTAGCACTAGTAATAGCCAAATTGAAGCACAAAAACCCTAAAATGCAAACTATTTTGAAAACACAAGCAAAAACTTGTACGAGTATTCTCACATACCCGTATGAGTTCACAAAGAAACTCATACGGAACTGAAAAGGTACTCGTACAAGATTCTGGAATAGGATCAGCCAGAAACCCGTGAGATTGAAGATTTGGTGATGAGAGAGGCCAAGAAATTAGATTTCCTGCCCCATGGTGGGTGGCAAAATGTCATGTGTGTGAAGTAGGATACCTGCAACTACAACACAAACACTCAATAGATCATTACAAGAATAGTTATCAAATCGAAATCAAATGAAAGATAAAACATGAAAAAGCAACCTATCGCAGCCTAAGAGATGCGAGTGTGGATTGGCTCTCAGATCTGGATAAGAAATCCCAGTGACTTGACTACACCTAGATGGAGGATTTAAAATGATATGATATGCAAGCTAGATGAGATTGATTATTCTAGATTGGTCCAAGAGGATAATTAAGCTAATGATATGCATGATTAAGCTATGATGTTGATGCAACTAAGCTAGAAAAGAGATTGATTAATCTACATGATTCAACAATTATGCTAGAATATGATCAAATTAAACTAGATCTAAGATGCAATTGCCTATAATAAAAATGCATAAATGATATGAGATGGGATCCTTTGTGCTCCAAAATGGGGGATATTAATAGTATTTCCAAGGCCAGGGGTGAGGTGGTAGAAATCAATGGTCAAGATTGAGTCTGAAGATATCAAGGGTTAAATTGGAGGAGGTTGGAGAAGAGGTTGGAGGGAGGGACACTTGTCATCTCTGTGGTGAAAAGTGTCAAGGAGTCTTGCTCATAAAAGGGCAAGTGTCCAAGGGAGGAGACATGTGGCATAAGTTCCATGTGTCTCAAGGGGAGGATATCCAACCCATGGGAGGTTAGGATGTGAAAGATAGGATAGGGTTAGTTAAACCCAAGATTAGGTGGAATGGGTTAGTTTAGGGGATGGTTAGGTTAGGTGGTTAGAAGTTAGGAGGCATGTGGGTAATTTGAATTTAAAAATTCAAATAATAGGAAATGGCTGATTAAATTTCAACAACTCATAAATTGATTTGTTTTAATTAAATAGGGGTTTAGAAGGAATGAATTAAATGGGGGCAGGATTAATTAATCAAAAGGGACTATTGAAATGAACTTATTAAATAAATCCTTAGATTTATTAATAAGTAGATGAATGGGAGAATTTAATCAAATTGCTAATGAATTCAATTAAATTGGGAAGGGGGATTAATTAAATAATTGATTATTTAATTAATTATCTTCAGACCATTTTTAGATGTATACACATACCATTATGTCTTTACTTGGTTTGGCAAGATAAAAGCCTTAGTCTTGAATAGGATTTGTGTGGTTTGTTGAAAAGTTCTATTTGATCAAATGGAAGGATTGAGGCTAGATGATATCTCCTTATCCTATTCAACTTTTAAGAAAGAATTTGTTCCATGAATTTTAGCAAGATGAATTGGCAGTGCATTGAGTGAAGTTGTATTGCTTTCCAGATGCTTATGCTTCTTGTTTATTACGAATTCTTAGTTTGCAAATGATTATAATTAAGTGATGGTAGGAGATGAGATTGAATAAGTAATATTTATTTGTGGTTGAATTTGTGTTTGACATTAAATGAAAAATTAAGTGGTGGAAAGCAAGACTAGGATATCAAGTTTAATGCTTAATATAGGCAACTGACTAATTGATGGTATGTAGGAAAATGATCATAGCTGATTGAAGTGGAAATTTAATATTAAATCTTGCTTCAAGTAATGAGATTTATTGATAAGAGTCAACAATTTGAGTAAAAATATGAATGACCAAATTTTTAATAACATCATGCAAAGCATTCTAATTATCTTCTTACTATCTATTGAGTGTTGATCGAGAAATGGCGTATGTATGTAAAAGTATATCATAAAGTGAATAAATGAAGTTCTAATGTTTATTTCTATTGTAACTCAATAAAGGTGATCATTTTATAGATTGGATATCTTGAACATTACTCATGAATGAGAGTATTCCTTGGGTATGTATGAGACACTTTGTTTTCTTCTTGTATATGTTATCCTTCATGAAAGATAGTTTCCTAGATTATTGTAAACAATTGTATTGCAATAAAAATGATAAAAGAAATTTGGGGTATATGAATAAATTTATGATTTTAAATGTCTAGCATGCACTCTCTAACACATTAAGGGCATTGTACCCTTGGATGTTGTGTAGCGGTTACTCCCTCTTGGTGTGACCAATATTGGTCACCTCATGATGTGGATTTGGATGAGTTTGTTATTTTGTTTGAGTGATTTTGTGATTTTGTGAAGTATCATTGGAGTTAATTCGATTTTGGACCTCTTGCTTTGGACTGAACATTAGTTTCTTCTTTCATTTATTTTGTTCATGTGGTGGCACTTGTCACACTTTATTTTCTTAATGGATTCTACCAGCAAATTTTCTTTCTTTTTTTGATTTAATAATTGGTTTGGAAATTATTCATTTCGACTTCCTCTTTATTGTCCATGGTGGTCATTATGTATGTTGAGTTGTGGGCCCTCATTTTGTGTTGAGAGTAGTCTCTATCATGTTCACTTTGAACCACTAATAGTGTGTGCAAGGGAGGACACTACGAAGAAATGCACTAGCCTTAGTGAATAAATGAATATGATGATATTAATGGAGTAATGAAATATATTTTTAGGATGACATGTATTGGAATCTTCTAGATTTCATAAAATGTTTAATACAAGTGTAGTGGAATTTGAAGTATTTTTTAATATGTGAAGTTGATAAATACAAAAGGAACCATTGTTTTTGTATCTTCATTGAATGTTTATGTATATATATCATACAAACTGAATGAATTAGAGTGTCTTGTAATGACTGATTGGATGATAGATGTGTAGATGCTTGCATCAGACTATCATAGCGAAAGTGTCGTAGGGATTGAGATTTTTGAGTATTGCAAATTTTGCTTTCCCTTGAGAATTATAGATTATAGATTCCTTCTAATTGCGAGATTCTCTTGATTTTATCCATTTTCAAAGGGATTTTATTCAACTTTCCTCATATAGGAATATGGCATGTGGCTTCTTAAGGATGTTCTTATGTGTGAAGTAATGTGTAAAATGTATACTTGTTTTCTTAATTGAATTTATTTAGATGTTAAAGTGTTGTCATGCTTGAATTGTGTGAGTTACTCTGATTTTTGCTTACAAATGTTAACTCAGATACAAGAATTATAGTTTTAGTCCTTCGAAGGTGGTTAAATAAAGTTTTCTTGGAGATATTTCAATGATTTGTCATGCTTATTGTAATTGGTAAGAGTTTTTGACTTGTTTTATTTCTTATGTAATGCATTTTCTTGGATAATTGAAATGTAGAAAGGAAACTTATTGTAATCATTATCTTAGTTTGAGCTAGAATTTGTTTGGTTTAAGAAGTTTCATGTTGATGTGTGTATGTTTCAGCTTAACCCTTGGCGACTTCTAGGAGTAAGTCAATCCTAGGGGGGGAGGATGCGGTGCCCCTCCTAGACTTGCATTTTGATTTGCATTCAGGTAGACTTCTTTAGATTTATGATGGTTAGTTGGATGGTTATTTATGACTCTTCTACTATCTGAGATGGTATCATCGATGTTAGGACTTATGTGGATTATATGACTTGTGATGATACTAACCCTATTTCATGATGATAATTCTACATGATGTATGATATCATTTTACGTGAGTGTCTTCGTGAGTAGAGACGATGCCATATCTCTCATTGTGAGTGGGATATGTCATCGTGATTTTGATGAATAATGATGAACAACAAATAACCTAATCGATACTGAGAGGGGGGGTGAATTAGTACATACAAAAACTTCTCAACAACTTATCAAGTTAAAACAATGCTAACGGGTTGTCTTCATCACTGAACTTAACCGCGGCAATATCGATTAAACACAGTAAGACTTTAGACATCTAAACCAATAAAATTGAATACTTCAAATAAAATTCAACACTTGATATTTACTTCACCAATATACTCATGCATGTGTTGTATCAGTAATACCATAACCTTAGCTTTTTATGCATCACCTAAACAAAGATTGCTTAATCATCACATGAAAAATGCACAACTCCTAACACACAAATTTTTCATGTGGAAATCCAAATGGGAAAAACCACGGTGGGGATGAATACCCACAAGCTTGTTTTTGAACTCTTTTGAAGCTCGCTCTATTAGGAGCCTAGTCCGATTAAAGACTTTACAATAAGGTTCTGTTAGGAACCGATCTTGTTAAAGATCACCTAGTTAAGGGATGGCTATATACCCTATTAAAGTTTACCTCGCTAAAGGATTTGAAGAACTCAATGATCTTGAGTCATTTGGTTAGAGGATTTCCAATAAGATTGTTAAAGCTACCCGATAAAGGGATTTTCCAACTGTTGAAATGGTTAGAAGACAACAGGTAAAACTCTGATCTGATAACAGCACAACTTGCTAAGGCAGATCCTTTTTAGCTCCTCTACTCTGCAATCACACTCTACAATTTTCCACTCACTAGTTTGGCAAGTATCTCATCACTCAGATACAAACACAACATTTGCCAACACAAAAAATAACTAACATCATCGAGCTTATAGACAAAAATAAGGTCGATAGCATAAACCCTAAACCCTAAACATTTTAGGTTTACAATACAAGCAGTCCAATCCTGACCGTTCAAACACTTTGCATAGAATAAAACAATCTCAAATAGATCACAAGTCATTCTGCATTGTCCATTCTTCACTGCATATGGAAATCAATAACCTGTCACGCTCTCTTCACATACCGCTAAGAAGAATTTTCATTCTTGAGGTAGACATTTAATACAATCGATCTTCACATGCAAGATCATCAAGGAAATCCTTCACGTTCACAAAACTGACATGGCATCTTGATCTCATCCTTATCTCTTATCTAACTCATCACAGAATATCACTAGTTGCATCGCACAAGCTAGATTGCCAAACCGGAAACCCTAGAGCTGAGACTACCAACTGGTAGTCACACTTAGTGAAACCCTGACACTGATCCACTTCATCCCACCATACCAATTCTCCTACTTGAACATCAATAAAAACTTCTTCCAATCTTCATACTGGTTCACCTGCACTTATTGACATCAATGACAACATACATTATCATCATATCATCATACTGGTTCATCATATGCCAACAATCTCCCCCTTTGGCATTGATGACAATACTCAGTGTAGCATTGCAACTATAAACAACATAGACCAGTGCAACTATAACATATATCTTCATCATCAAATATCTTCTCCCCCTTTGACAACAATGCCAAATTGGAGGCACAAGCTTCCATTTTCCACTATGTTGCTCCCCCTGTGGAGTAGCAGACTTTAACACATCAATCCTGAAAGATTCATCACTATAATACCTGACTGATGTGGAGCACAAAACTTTAGTTTACTTCATGAAGGGGCAGAACCCTTAATTCACCTCTCAAATAGGTAAATGTAGTCTTCGATAAGGGCTTAGTGAATATGTTTGCTAGCTTCTCCTTACTGGAAATATGTTCTAATACAACCTCTTTGTTTTGAACCTTCTCTCTCAAGAAATGATACTTGAGCTCAATATGCTTAGTTCTAGCATGCAATACTGGATTCTTGGAAATATTTATTGCACTTGTGTTGTCACAAAATATACTCAACAGTTCAGATATATGTACTTTGAAACCATCCAATACATGTTTCATCCAGATTTCTTGAGTGCAGTTCATAAATGCTACCACATACTCTGCTTCAGCTATAGATTGGGAAATACAACTCTGCTTCTTACTCGTCCATGAGACTAATCTTCCACCAATAAAAAATGCTCCACCGGTTGTGCTCTTCCGGTTATCCACATTACCTGCCCAATTTGCATTGGTAAATACTTTGAGATTAAAATCACCATTATATGGATACCACAATCCATAATCAACTATCCCTTTCAGGTATCTAATAATCCTCTTGACTACTACCAAGTGGGATTCTCTTGGACTTTTCTGAATACGGCCCACAATGCCCACTGCATGAGCAATATCTGGTCTATTGTGTACCACATAGTTCAGCTTATCGATCATTGACTGGTACTCCTTCTCATTCACCAATGCTGAATCATCTTCCTTGGTCAATTTACAGCCGATCACCATCGGTGTACCAACTAGTTTTCTCTCCTCCATGCCAAAGGTCTTCAATACCTCTTTGACATACTTGGACTGGGTAATAAAGATACCATGTTTCATTTGTTGAATCTGTAGACCAATGAAGAAATTTATCTCTCCAATTAGAGACATCTCAAACTCTTTCTTCATTTCATCATCTCCTCCAAAGATTATGTCATCTACAAACACTTCACAAATCAAAATCTGATCACCTTCAGATTTCAGGTAGATGTTGCTATCCTCACTTGTTCTCTAAAATCCTATCTTCACAAGATGAGAGTTTAAACTTTCATACCATGCCCTTGGTGCTTGTTTCAATCCATATAGGGCCTTGTGTAATCTACACACCATGTTACTATCTTTTGATAAGGAAAACCCATCTGGTTGCTCAATATACACTTCCTCTTCTAGGATTCCATTAAAGAATGCAGACTTCACATCCATCTGATATACCTTGAATCCCTTAAATGCTGCAAATGCAAGTAGTATTCGAACACCTTACAGTCTAGCCACTGGGGAAAAGGTTTCTCCATAATCTTCTCCCTCTTCCTAAGCATATCCCTTGCATACAACTCTTGTCATATTCCTTACAACTGTGCCTTCTTCATTTAGCTTATTCCTGAAGACCCATTTGGTACCTATGACATTCTTGTGTTCTGGTCTGGGTACCAAAGACCAAGTTGCATTCTTTTCTATCTAGTTGAGCTCCTCTTCCATTTCCTAAATCCATTCTTCATCTGTAAGTGCCTCTCTAGTGGTCTAAGGCTAAAATTAAGAAATCATGCAATAGTTTTCTTTCACCTTTCTTCTTGTGAGTATCCCTGCATCTTTTTCTCCTATGATCTACTTCAGATCATGATATAATTTCACATATCTAGGAATGATTCTAACTGGTTCTGCTTGCTTTTCCTCTTCTTCTTCTTCTTCTCCATCTTCTTCTTCACCTACTGTAGCTTCTACTGGTATAGAAACACTGAGGTCTTTGCTTGATTCTTTCTTAACCGGTTCCTAGAAGGTTACACCTGGTTCATCTTCCACTTGCTCATTGCTGGTTTCCTCAGGTTTCTCAGGGGATTCATCGACCCTGACATTGATACTCTCAACAATTTTCTGAGCTCTATTGTTGTAGCTTTTGAGAGCTTTGTTCCTAGTGGAATATCCCAGAAATATTCCTTCAACACATTCAACATCAAACTTTCTCAAATTCTCACCTCTCTTGATATAACACTTACTACCAAATACTGTACAATAACTCATAGTGGGAGTCTTCCCGATCCAGTACTCATAAGGGGTTTTATCTTTACCTTTCACCAAGCATGGTGCATCTTTTCCAAACCAAACAACACCTCTATCATATTCTTCTAGAGATAGAAACTTTCTTCGGTCACTAGTCATGTGGTGAGAACACCTACTATCAATAATCCACTCATTAGAGTTGTCAATGCAAGAGACAAGGGCTTTCTTGTTAGACACTTTTTCCTTTACAGCTACAAACACTATGTCCTCATTCTCTTCATCCTAAGATTCTTCATCAGTAACACCTTCATCCACTGCAACAAGACAATTTCATCTACCTCCTCCTTTATACTTTCTAAACCTCTCTGGTTTATCCTTATTGTCATTGTTAGGACAGTTAACAGTTGTGTCCTATATTGTTGCAGGAAAAAAAAATTTAAAGGAAGCTCACCTCTATATTTTCTGATGCCTTTTGGAAGTCTCTTGGAAAGAAGAGCTTCAAACTCCATCAGAATCTCTTCATCATCCATATCTCTACATTTCTTGGATTCATAACTGGTACTTACTTCTTTTCCTTTTCTAGTTAGTGCAGCAGATGCTCTAAAGGCTAACTCAGTCTTCTAAACACTATCATCATAGCTATTCAACTTATATGCAATCAACTTTTCAATGATAGAGTCTAAGGATACCTTGGTTTTATCGATAGACCTTAGCTCCTGAATAGTAGCAACTCTTATTGCATAGATCGGTAACAATGATCTTAAAACTTTACTAGCAATGGTGGCATCATCAATTGTTCCACCAATGCTCTTGATATCTCCAACCACAGTCTTGATCCTTATGCCATATGTTGAATGGTCTCTCCTTCAACCATCCTCATGTCTTCAAATTTTCTTCTAAGGCTCTCTTCCTTAGCTTGCTTGACATGCTCATCACCACCATAAATGGTTTCAGTGTGTCCCATACATCCTTAGGAGTGTCCTTATCTTGTACCTCAATGAACTCAATATTGGACAGGCTGCTAATAAGGGCTTCCATGACTTGCCCATTTTCTTGAATCTCTCTTTTATCATCATCGATTAGAGTGCCAATGGGGATTACATAGGCATTCTCAACATAGCTCTAGTGTTGAGCACCCAAACTCTTGATATAAATCTTCATTATGTCCTTCCATATTTTTAAGTTATCTCTATTGAACTTAGGACCTTCCTTCTTCATCATTAAAGAAGGATCTTTTACCTTAAGAGGTTAAGCTTATATCACCGAGGACCTGGAGTAGCTCTGATACCAATTGGTGAATAATGATGAACAACAAATACCCTAATCGGTACTGAGAGAGGGGTGAATCAGTACACACAAAAACTTCTCAATAACTTATCAAGTTAAAACAATGCTAACCGGTTGTCTTTATCGTTGAACTTAACCATGGCAATACTGGTTAAACACAGTAAGCCTTCAGACATCTAAACCAGTAAAACTGAATACTTCAAATAACATTCAACACTTGATAATTACTTCACCAATATACTCATGCATGTGTTGTATCAGTAATACCATAACCTTAGCTTTTCATGCATCACCTAAACAAAGACTGCTTAATCATCACATGAAAAATGTACAACTCATAACACACAGATTTTTCATGTGGAAACCCAAATGGGAAAAACCACAGTGGGGATGAATACCCACAAGATTGTTTTTTAACTCTTTTGAAGCTTTCTCTATTACGAGCCTAGTCTGATTAAAGACTTTACAATAAGGTTATGTTAGGAACTGATCCTGTTAAAGATCACCCGGTTAAGGGATGGCTATATACCCTGTTAAAGGTTACCTCACTAGAGGATTTGAAGAGCTCTATGATCTTGAGTCACCTGGTTAGAGGATTTGCAATAAGCCTATTAAAGCTACCCGGTAAAGGGATTTTCCAACTGTTGAAATGGTTAGAAGACAATAGGTAAAACTCTGATCTGATAACAGCACAACTTGCTAAGGCAGATCCTTTTCAGCTCCTCTACTTTGCAATCACACTCTGTAGTTTTCCACTCACTGGTCTAGCAAGTATCTCATCACTTGGATACAAACACAACATTTTCCAACACAAATAATAACTAACATCATCGACCTTATAGACAACAATTAGGTCGGTAGCATAAACCCTAAACCTTAAACATTTTAGGTTTACAATACAAGCGGTCCAATCCTAGTTGTTCAAATACTTTTCATAGAATAAAACAATCTCAAACTGATCATAAGTCATTCTGCATCGTCCATTCTTCACTGCATATGGAAATCAATAACCCATCACACTCTCTTCAGATACTGCTAAGAAGAATGTTCATTCCCAAGGTGGACATTTAATGCAATCAATCTTCACATGCAAGATCATCAAGAAAATCCTTCACGTGCACAAAACCGATGTGGCATCTCGATCACATCCTTATCTCTTAGCTAACTCATCATAGAAAGTCATCGGTTGCATCGCACAAGCTAGATTGCCAAACCGGAAACCCTAGAGATGAGACTACCAACTGGTAGTCACACTTAGTGAAACCCTGATGCTGGTCCACTTCATCCCATCATCCTGAATCTCCTACTTGAACATGAATAACAACTTCTTCCAATCTTCATATTGGTTCACCTGCACTTATTGACATCAATGACAACATACATTATCATCATATCATCATACTAGTTCATCATATGCCAACAAATTCTGTATCACTTGTATGTTTATCTATATGTATCGTATATGTTGTGTTAGTCTTTGACATAGGTTTGCAAGTACCAAACATCGACTCCACCTGGCTTCATAGGTCTGAGCGTGTCTTTATCCCAATGCCAAGTTGTCAGAGATGATATAGTTTCCCTCACACACCCAAGGTCTAAGATGTGTACCTTGTCGAATTCGCCATGATCCAAGTTGTGGTTAGAGTCTTGCATTATGTTTTCCCCCTTGATGTAAGTGGGTTTGAGTATATGTTTATGTGTTTAATGTGTAATTGTTCAATTTTTAAGATTATAGATAATTATTAGGTTATCTTTGGGTCATGATTACATTGTAAGATTTTATTTAACAAATTAGGATTTATTTAATTAGTTTATTGATTTAATCATTGTGGATATTTAATCATCTTTGATTATTGATGAGATTTAATTATTTTAATGTTTTGTTTATTTACTATTTGATGATTTATCTATTATTTATTTATTGTTTATTTGTGTTGTTTTAATGTTGAATATTTATTTATTTATTTGAGGATTATCGATTATTTGATAATATATATTATTTTGATTTACTGTTGAGAAATCTATTTATATTTCTTTGTTTATTGTTGTTGAGCCTTAATTAATTATTAATCATTATTGACTTTTGAATTTGTTGACTTTATCAATTTATTTATTATCATTTGACATTTGATTTTATATATTTAAGTGGGTTCCCATTTCTAAGGCTTTATGCTTTTAATTTATTAATTGATTATTATGAATGATAAATTATTATTATAAATTGTGTTTATCGGTAATTGTATTTGAATATAACTACCTACCCTTTTGTATGATTGGCTAAATTTTAATTGGTTGGTAAAATATATTGGGGAAATAATATATGTGCCGAAACTATACATGTTAGGTAAATAATATAGTTTTCAGAATATTTTGATTGGTCGGCTTTATATAGTTTTTGAATTATTATTTTTTGTATTTATCGAGCTTCTTGTGCATTCACGGGGATTGGAAAATTTTGGATGCTTTAAAGATCTGAACATTGAAGGATTTGCTTGTGGTTTATGGATCGAGATTGTTGAAGATTTTTGTTGGAATTGGATTGTGCTTTCCATATTTCTCCTTATTTCAACTTGTTTCATCTTTTCCAAGTTGGTTTTAGAAAGATTGTATGCATTGTGTGGAAAATATTGCTTGCGGGAAATGGTTTGTGATTTGTGGAAGTTTAATTTTTCTTTGATAATATGTTGATTTGGGGAGAAATTGCATTCCAACAATTCTATTTTCTAGAAATTGCATTGCAGAAAGTCCTTTTGTGTCTTCTTTGTGTCTAAACATGTCTTTAGCTTCTATGAATATTGGATCTTAATCATAGATTGCAATTTTGTATTCTCTTGTGTTGAAATCAAATCTTGCCTTGTTTGAGCTTGTTTTGGAAGCCTAGTTCCTATTTGATGGTAGAAAGTTCCTTGTGACTACACTGTGAATGTGCAGACACTTCCAACCACTTGCATAGGTTACAATTGATCTCTTTTGGTCTTATTTGAGTCTCTATATGGTGTTTGAGACTTGTTCTTTCTCTACCTTGCTGATTTAGCTCCCTAAGCCTCAGATTTGGCTCTATAGGAGAAAGGATTTCCTAAGTAACTTTTACCAGTGAGTATGAAATGGATGTTTTTGGTTGTCCTTGATGTAAATTTGATGTCTCAGACCCTCTATGTGTAGTATGTGGGCCATTTTTTACCCCTGTGCAAGTATGAGCCAGTGCCTTAGCCTTATGTGCTTAATTTGCTCATTTTTTTGCATTCTTACCAAAAAGGCTGCAAGAACTACCAAAAACATTGTGGGATGATCCAAGGGCCTTATTCTACACCCCAGGGGTTCTAGGCTATGTACCCAAGGTGCCAAGAGACATGGCATAGGTTTAGAAGCCCTAAAACTGCATTTTCTAGCCTTTTCCCCAAAAACGCTATCTAGGAGACCAAAAACGCTACCATATGGACCAAAAATGCCATGGTACATTCTAAGGGCACCAATATGCATTTTAGGGGCATTGAGTTATGTTTTGGAAGCTCTAGACTTCTTCGGGGGTCCTAAAAATTCAATTTTTGGCCATGTGAGAGTCGTGTCGGCGTTTGTGCATTCTCCAAAGGCATGGGTGATTTTTTTAGCTTCCTTGAGAATTATTTGATGTTTTCTTATTACTTACAATGTTTCTTGTGCTTTGGTAAGAGGTTTCATGCCTTACAGTTGAGGTGTTTCATATGCGATTTGTGGCTCCAGTGACAGGGAGAATGCCTCATTTTTGAGGGATTGGTTTTATGGCTCCAGTGGGATGTTTTATGCCTCACTATTGAGTATTTTATGTTATTTATATCTCTTTTATGGTTTTAATCCATGATTGGCTTATCCTTGGTGTCTTGGTGAAGGCTTCTTTCTATGACTATGGCTTACGAGTCCTCTTTGCTTAGTTTGGTGTTCAATTTGTTGTAAATTCTCTTATATCACTTTTGAGCCTTCATGATGTGATTTTATGTTCTATGGATGTGAATTTACCATATGTCCTTGGTTCATGGTTGAGGGAATGGAATCTTGTATGTGTTGGACCTAGGTTGTGAGTACTAGATCTCTAAGAAGGGGGTCTAAACCTATGGAACCACATGAAGAGTTTATTGTATAATTGCAAGTGATAACATAATAATAATTGATTAGTGGGTTGGGTATTTAGGATTACACATAATCAAGATAAAGAATATTATATTGTATGCCCCAATTGGACGAACCCAGGGAGGTGTTTTTGGGATCCTACATTGGGAAGACCATTGGAGTGGTATACCCAATCTCCCTTGAGTAAATACAAGGTGGAGACAAATGCCACTTGAGGTTATCATGTGATGACACTCTACCCCACATGTATCCATTGTCCATATGCCTTACTTTTTTTATTTTGCCTTTGGAGGGTGGTTGCATTGATTTTAGCCATGTGTTGTGCTTGATGGTCTATTCTCATGTTTGAGTCTTGTGAAGTCATGTTGTACCCTTTGGAGGATAGGTGTCAACATAGGTCATGAGTGTGAGTGTGAACCTTTATCATCTCCTAGCATGGGGGGTGGTTCCTTGATTGGTTCCACATGGTCGGGTGGTTGAATGCCTTCTTCCATTAAGATACTTTTCTTGGTGTAGCATGTGTGGATTGGATTGTTCATGTGATTGTACTTCAAAGTTGATTCCTATGTTCCTGGAAGAGAATATATTGTATTATAAATGAATTTCATATGTATAAGAGATGATGTATTCATGTATAGCTTTACCATGTATTTGAAAAGAACTAGTAATAGGACTTGATGTTGAGACTAGAGAAAGTACTTGGATTATTCCTTCATGTATCAGTTACTCATTATGTAATGTAAGATAGGGAATTTATGTGAATAAAATGGTTTTGAGTTGCATTGCATTTATGAGATGCTTTAGTCTCATATTATGTTGTAGAGTGAATTATAGAAAGAATGGAATAGGTAGCACCGATCTTTCCTTGAGTAACTAGGGGATCATTGATATTAACTGGATAAATGAATGGTGAGATGTTTCTATCAGAGTTTATTATGTGATATAGATGTATGAGTTCTATGTGGAAATTAAATGGAGTAGATTGTATACATTTGTGTTGCATTTGCATTGAGAGTTGGCACCTTTCTATGTTGTCCTATGAAATGAATATTGGAAAGGATTGTGGTGGTTTCTTGAATCCTAAGTGAAATGGTTAAGTAAATTCAAGATGCATTATGATAAAGGAAGGAATATTATGTGTATGTAATTCATAATATTAATCATTTAGGATTTGATGTAGGAATATAGACTATGTTCTTGTTCTATGTACCCCTATGTATTAGGTCTTGATGAAGTGGAACAATGGTCATGTAATAAAATGATGCATTAATCTTTGGTTCATGTTAAAGAAATGTTCATTATGTTGGGATTGAGATACTATATTAATGGAATGTTTAAGATATGTTTATATTATTAAATATAATTCTTTAAATTGTTAGTAGCATGGTATCCTAGTTGGAAGGTGATAAGTATTCGCTATTTTAATCTTGCATATGAAGATGGAGAATATTCTTGATGAGTAATGTAATGGATGTGCTTAAGGAAATGTGATGTGATGAGTTATGCATATGAATTAATGTTAACCTACTTTCATGGAATGTAAATAAATAGTTGAATGATAAGAGGTGATGATGTTCTAGGTGAAAAGGTATTA
Organism: Cryptomeria japonica; assembly: GCF_030272615.1. Classification (NCBI taxonomy): domain Eukaryota; kingdom Viridiplantae; phylum Streptophyta; class Pinopsida; order Cupressales; family Cupressaceae; genus Cryptomeria; species Cryptomeria japonica. The sequence goes on along the minus strand of NC_081405.1, from coordinate 266,508,935 downwards.
TGTGTTATGATGTCAAGTAGTGACGTTAAGATACCCTAGGGAATGGATGTGTTTGTGAAAGTATAATTGAAGATATGTTAATTTGAGTTATTCTTCTTGCGCCATGATGATCTATGCTTTCATACTTGTTTATATGTTCTTTCTTATGAATGATGTTATATGGTTGTATATTATATATGGTTTTTAAAATAAAAAATTCTCTATTTGTTACTAGATTTTAGATTATTTCTCTAGGGTATTTTGCGGGCATTACATCTGGTATCAGAGCCTGTATTGCAAACACTGGGATCTCTGGTTAGGTTTTTTTTATTTTGGCCTTGTGTGGTGTACTATATTATTCTCTTGGCTTGAGTTGTTCTTTGAAATTTGAAATGGAAAACATCACGGGAAATTAGGAGATCTTATATGTTTATGCTTTGTGTTTCTCCCTAATTCCTCCTAGGAATCATAGTTGTGTGAAATATGTGTATTCATTTCTTATGCATGTCTCTTAGATGAGCGTAATGACTATACGACTCTGTGTAGTCTTTCTTTTTTGTAATTCCTAGTGCTTACATGAATATTAAAGGTTGTTTTCCCTATATAATTGATCATGATATAGAGTGAAGAGAAATTGTGTGGGTTCTCCTATCTAATGTTATGTTTTAGGATTATCTTGTTACATTGATTTTCTTATGAATAGTAAGACATAGTGCTTGTGTTATGCATATAAGAATGATTTAGTGTGGATCATGAAGTAAAATTGAAGAATGGACCTATATAAGAAAATAGTAATTTAATTATGCCTTCCTCTTTTTCTTATTCTCCTATGTAAAATGTAAGGAAGTTAATTAGTGGAGTATGGATACCAATGAGATTATCGGTTGTTTGTATATGTGTGTGATTCTGCATTTAAGAAAAGATTGTTTGAATAGATCATATCTGTCAATAAGGACCTGATATTTATAGCTTCATTTGTAATATTAGGAGACCTTATGGGATGTTGAAATTGCATATCTTAGAAAATGATGTGAATAGTTGCATAGAATGATAAATGTGACATTCCTAGGAATTTCAAAATTATTCATGCATAATTCTTGTGCACATACATTGGTTGATTGGCAGTGTTCTTTCCCCCTCTCCTCTTATTTGGCTACAAGAATCATAGTGCTTAGGATTATATTGATAATGAGTAAAAGCATTGGATATTCATTGATCAAGTAAGGGACAACATATATTAAAGAATTTGGATAAAATGAAATTGATTGAAGATTGAGATTTGTGTATTGTATCCATGATTTATTTTAAGGAAAGAATTGATTAGATAGAATCTCTTTTTGCATAAATAATGTAGGAAGTTATTATAAACTCACAAGTTAAAAGACAATGTTATAATATGTGTGTATAACGAAGTAAAACTTGGTGCATTTCATGTATAGAAAGTTTGAGATTATATCATTATGTCTTTACTTGGTTTGGCAAGATAAAAGCCTTAGTCTTGAGTAGGAGTTGTGTGGTTTGTTGAAAAGTTCTATTTGATCAAATGGATGGATTGAGGCTAGATACTATCTCCTTATCCTATTAAACTTTTAAGAAATCATTTGTTCCATGAATTTTAGCAAGATGAATTGCTAGTGCATTGAGTGAAGTTGTACTGTGTTCCAAATGGTTATGCTTCTTGTTTGCTAGGAATGCTTAGTTTGCAAATGATTATAATTAAGTGATGGTAGGAGACGAGGTTGAATTTTTGTTTGACATTAAATGAAAAATTAAGTGGTGGCAAGCAAGGCTAGGATATCAAGTTTAATGCTTAATAAAGGCAACTAACTGACTGATGGTATATATGTAGGAAAATGATCATAGGTGATTGAAGTGGAAATTTAATATTAAATATTGCTTCAAGTAATGATATTTTTTGATATGAGTCAACAATTTGAGTAAAAATATGAATGACCAAATGTTCAATAACATCATGCAAAGCATTCTAATTATCTTCTTACTATCTATTGAGCATTGATCTAGAAATGGCGTATGTATGTGAAAGTATATCATAAAGTGAATAAATGAAGTCCTAATATTTGCTTCTATTGTAACTCGATAAAGGTGATAATTTAATAGATTGGATATCTTGAACATTACTCATGAATGAGAGTATTCCTTGGGTATGTATGAGACACCTTGTTTTCTTCTTGTATATGTTATCCTTCATGAAAGATAGTTGCCTAGATTATTGTAAAGAATTGTATTGCAATAAAAATGATAAAAGGAATTTGGGGTATATGAACAAATTTATGATTTTAAATGTCTAGAATGCACTTTCTAACACATTAAGGGAATTGTACCTTGGATGTTGTGTAGCGGTTACTCCCTCTTGGCGTGACCGATATTGGTCACCTCGTGATGTGGATTTGGATGAGTTTGTCATTTTGTTTGAGTGATTTTGTGATTTTTTGAAGTATCATTGAAGGTAATTCGATTTTGGACCTCTTGCTTTGGACTGACCACTAGTTTCTTCTTAAATTGATTTTGTTCATGTGGTGGCACTTGTCACACTTTATTTTCTTAATGGATTCCGCCAACAAATTTTCTTTCTTTTTGTGATTTAATAATTGGTTTGGGAATTATTCATTTCAACTTCCTCTTTGTTGTCCATGGTGGTCATTCTATATGTTGAGTCATGGGACCTCATTTTGTGTTGAGAGTAGTCTCTATCATGTTCACTTTGAACCTTTGATAGTGTGTGCAAGGGAGGACATCACGGATAAGTGCACTAACCTTAGTGAACAAATGAATAATGATGATATTAGTGGAGTAATGAAATATGTTTGTAGGATGACATGTATTGGAATATTCTAGATTTCATGAAACGTATAATAGAAGTGTAGTGGAATTTGAAGTATTTGTGATATGTGAAGTTGATAAGTACAAAAGGAACTATTGTTTTCGTATCTTCATTGATTTTATATATATATATATATATATATATATATATATATATATCATGCAAACTTAATGAATTAGAGTGTCTTGTAATAACTAATTGGATGGTAGATGTGTAGATGCTTGCATCATAGTAGCATAGCAGAAGTGTGGTAGGGATTGAGAAGTTTGATTATTACAAATTTTTCTTTCCTTGAGAATTATAGAGTATAGATTCCTGGTAATCGCGATATTCTCTTGATTTTATCCAGTTTTGAAGGGATTTTATTCAATTTTCCTCATATAGGAATATGACATGTGTCTTCTTAAGGATGTGCCTATGTGTGAAGTAATGTGTAAAATGTATATTTGTTTTCTTAATCGCATTCAATTAGATGTGAAAGAAAGTGTTCCCATGCTTGAATTATGTGAGTTACTGTGATTTTTGCTTATAGATGTTATGATACCCTAGGGAATGGATGTGTTTATGAAAGTATAATTGAAGATATGTTAATTTGAGTTATTCTGCTTGCATCATGATGATCTATGCTTTCATACTTGTTGTTTATAAATGGTTTTTTTTTTAAATCTCCATTTGTTAGTAGATTTTAGATTATTTCTCTAGGGTATTTTATCGGGCATTATAAATCCAACCCTAACCCTAACCCTTTCAAATATCCCTTAACATTCTATAATACTTGATGCTCTACAAAATGAGAGGTTAGACAAAAATCTATGGTGTTATAACACAAGAGTAATAATAAGAAACAAAGAACTGTTAGTGTTAATCAATCAAAGATGTGTCTAAGTAGGCATACCAAGAGAGACACTAAAAACATAATGAAACATTTAACTATGTGTAGACACCCAAAAATGGTCAACGCTTGCGAGGTCATACTTTAACATTTGCGCATTGCCTCATTTTAGGTTTTTGCGTCGCATTAACATTTCTCCTATGATTCGCATTTGGTCTTTATCATTTGTGAACATTGAGTCATTCTTCTACATTCTTCAATCATCTCGTCCTCAAATTTGGTCTTGTCGACAACATTATCCAGTCATGATTTTGATCGATTTTATCTTATTGCATCAATGAGCATGCTTATTTGTCATCATTTCGGACATCGTCAATCCTAATTAGGGTTTTGTCCTCTTAGCAATCTTGTCAATCTTATCATCAATCTTATCATTTTGGACATCGTCAATCCTAATTAGGGTTTTGTCCTCTTATCAATCTTGTCGATTTATCATCAATCCTTTAATCTTGTCATTTTACGATCAATTTGTCATCGATCGTTGTCATGTTCGATCTTGTCATCTTGTGATTCATTTTGTTGTCGATTCTTGTCCTTTTGTCAATCTTGTCATCTTGTGTCCGATTTATCAATCGATTATTGTCTGTCTTAATTATGTCAATTTGGATCAATTTGTCATTGTTCCTCGTCGATTGGCGCATTCAATCAAATCATTTTGTCGCACTGGTCATTTATCAATCCAAAATCAAATCATGACATTAATTATCTTCAATCAAGACCTAATTGTCATTTTCGCATTTCTAATTTGTCTTCTAGGGTTTCATGATTTATTCATTTAACCTAATGTGTCATTTCTTCCTTTAGGATTACTAAATTATTTATTAATCCTAAGTTTCCTCGTTACAATTAAATCTTTATTTAGTTGGCTAATTATTCTTCCTCTTGTAAATTAATTAATAAATGACAAATTGTTAATTAATTTACCTAATTTACTAATTCCAATTTTCTAATTTCCATCAAATTCTAATTCCTAATTTGTCATCAATTTCAATTTCCTATTTTCTTAATTTCTAATTTCTTTTCCCTCCTATTTCATCTCCTAATTCCATGGGAATGGCATGTCAATTTGTCATAAATTGTCATAATTGACAATCAATCAATTTTGACATAGAATGTGTCATAATTTGTCATCAATTGTCAATCAATCAAATTGTGCATGGAAAGTGCATAATTTGTCATAATTTGTCATATTGATTTGCAATTTCCCTTTGAATTGCATCATGCTAATCTTGTCATTTATCCAATTTCTCTATAAATTGGATTTTTTTTTCAATCAAATCCCTTCAAATCCTTTGACCCCTTGAATCCTTCATGAATCTCGAATTTTTACCTAACTTTCATTTCTAGTACTCTTGAGCCTTTTTGCTTTCAATTGTGTGAGCACTTGTAGGTGAGATCCACAAAACTATTGAAGAGGAAAGAACAACAATGGAGCTGCATGGAAGAAGCATATGGTTTGCATGATATTTTCTTTTGAATGCTTTGTTTTCATACCTCTATTGAATGTGCTTAGGATTAGGTTCATTTCAATGAGTATTCTTTTGATTGAGCTATCATGTCTTGTATTTTGATTGATTCACTTTTCTTGTGATGAATCCTAATTTCTATGCCACATTAACTAGTGAACCCGACGTGAATACTAACCTTCTAACCATCTTACTGTGTTTTGGAGTGCTTCTAAGCTGATTTGCAGGTCAAAACTCAAAAACAGGGCCGTGCAGTGCATTCTGGACACATCCTACACCTGTGTGAAGCATCTTGCGCCTGTGTTGAAGAGTCTTGCGCCTATGTCAAGACATTCTACGCTTGTGTTTGACAACCTACGCTTGTGTCCTATCTTCTACGCCTGTGTAAAGTCCAGATCAGAGGGTAAAAAAAATGCAGTTTACTTGAAATTTTTGATGTTTTTTGCTTTCTATTTTCTATGCTTTGGATTTTGGTACTGATTATTTGTGCAGGATCTTGGCGTACGCATGAAAAAGACTAAAAATCAAATTACTAACATGTGTTATGCAGATTCGATGGTCAAAGACAACAAATCAAACTTCTGACATGTGTTTTGCAGGTTGCCTTGGAGAAACAACCAAATTGTGTGTTTGAGTTTTCTAATTAGGCACTTAGTGATTTTTTTTAAATAGGTTGGAAGTGAACCCTTGTTTGCTTTGTTTGTTAAGTATGACATTGGAGTAGGAGAGTATGCTCTCATCCTTCATAGGGTGATCAGAAATCCAGATCTTCAATACCATGCTTGTGTTGTTGATTGTTTGTCTCCATTAGAGGGCCTGCCTTCCCGACCACTTTGCTTTAGCAAGCGAGTGATAATCATGAGAAGGGGATGACCCAAAGTGATTATGGCTAGAATTCCTTGGCATTCTAACTCACTATAAAAAAATACCTGATGAGCGAAAGCTTTGAAGGAAGTGTTACGTGGGAATTGCAGTTACTTGGGAAGTGATGCCCCTTGAAACTCTTTCTCATATCAACATCTAAGTAGGTCCTCTTGGTCTAAATCGTGCTTGCGTGACTACATTTGTTGGTATCTTGATGGGATTAATGTCTCAATCATGCTTGCATGACATCAAGGAGTAATGCTTAACAGAAATCCTTACTACATACCTTGTTTTTAGAGGCCAAAAACCCTTCTAGTTGCTTGAGAAGGACAAATTCGGATACTTGGAAGAGATACTAAGTTCACCATGGGGAGATTCCATGGGGACTGATGCTTGGCTGCCCTGAGAAGTGAGTGCCGTGGAGGGGAGCCCGTGGGGTCAAGCATCTATGTATTCTCCTTGAATCTCATAATGAGTCTACCTCTCAAGTACCTAATGTCTTTGCCTACCATAAGGAATGTGGAAATGAGTATGATTGTCTTGAGTCTAAGTTGTAACATCTTGTATTCTTTGATTGTCAAAAGTTGAATGTTATCCCATTTCAAAAGCAAAACACATTGATAAAAACAAGATTAAACACAAGAGACATTCATCCAACAAACGTTCAACAAGATTCAAAGCTCACCTTCCTAAAGCATGGTTATCCAACATTGCTCAAAAACTTGTCTCAACATGCATGTCACTTACATTTAGGTTCATCCTAGGTTGCATTTTTCAAAGTCATTGTCAAGTATCAAGGTTAGGTTTCACCTAAGTCATACTTCTTTTGCATATCAATAAAAGTCATCCATTTGCATATGTCCTCTTGCATAAGAGTAATATCATTTCATAATTAAACCTTAGGTTTCATCTTAGGTTGACATTGTCATACATTTGCATTTGCATATCCCAAGTCTCTTCATTAAGCCTGAGTCATTGTCATATCATATTAAGATCACTTGCATATTAATTATCCTTTTGCATATAGTGTCAAACCTAGATCTTGTCATACTTGAGTAATCCAGATCTTTGATAAACCCTAAGTCATTGTTGGGAAGTCTAGACATTATCAAACTTTTGTCCTTTTGTCATCAATATCATTTCGTCAAACCTAGCTTAGTATCCAAGCATATAGGGGAGACATTGTCATCTTGTCCTTTGCCATTTAAGTCCTTTTGTCCTTTGAGGTCTAGACATCATTCCAATATCCTAAGGGTCTCTCTTAGATTTGCATTCCAAAAGTTTGTCAAAATCTTACAAAACACCAAAAACATAGATTGCATTTTCATTTATTTAGGTTGCATTTAATTGCATATCATACATTATACTTGAAAAATTCCAAAAATATTGCATTTGCATAGTGACATGTCTATTGAAACAAGGTTCCAAGCACCAATGATGCAACAAAGTTTGACATATCAACCGACAATGCAATCAAATTTTAATCCAAGGCAATCACAATTATATCCAACCCAACAACAAGGCAATATCGGTCAAACTTATCATGATGATTTAAATGTCCAAATACAAAAACTAGAGGAGCAACTAGCTCAAGAAAAGGAGATATTGGAGCAAAAAGTGATAAACAGTGAGAAGATAAGATCTCAAATGTCCAAAATGTTTCAAAAATTTCCAGGTCAAAATCCAAATTTTGAGCCAATTAATGTAAGATCTCTTATTGAACGATCAGACATACCAGCTCTCCTCTCCCAAATAGAGATGATGAAAAAATTACAAGAAAGGAGACAACATCAATTTCAACATTATGTGCCTCCACAACAAGAACAAGGTGTTTTCTATCAATCAGATTTTCAACCATCACAACCAATAGTCCAACATATGCAACCAACAGAATCAATGGTCCAATTTCAACAATATGTCCAACCAACTATACAATGTCAACAAATAGTTCAACCAAGGGTGGAATATCAACAAGTTCAAGTTCAACCAACATATCAATGTCAACAACCGCAACCAAACATTCAAAAACAAAGGTTGCAACACACACCAACCCAAGTTTCAAACATGTCAAAACAATTGAACCAAGTCCAAAATCAAAACATGACACTAGATCAGAACCAACATCTTTCCAAACAAGTTCAAATTCCAAGTCCAATCATGTCAAAACCTAAAAAGAAAGGTGGCCTTATTGCAATGCTCTTAAGGAAATGACTAAGTGAGTCTTTTGAGGAAGATAAAGATAATACACTTATGTCTAGCAATGCCTCATCTCCCCACAAGCAAATTGACTCTCCAGTGGCATCTATCCCTACACCTTTAAAAGTTTCACAAGAACCTTCCATATTGTCCTCATCAAACAATACACCCAAGGATGCAATTACCCAAGAGCTATCCATAATTGATTGCCAAGATAATCCAATTCATGATGCACATACTTGTCATGTTTCAGAAATACAAGACCCAATGCCACCATGCACTTTATTGCCATTACCTGTTTTAGAGGACCCCCTTCAAAGTCCCTCTTCCTCATGTTCAAGCATTGATTCCTTTCCAGAACCCATCACAAATGTTCAAAGTGCATTTCCTTCATGCCAAAGCATTGATTCCTTGTCAGAATCCCCCAGGCATATCCAAAGTCCAGCCCCATGTCAAGAGGATAATTTAGAGCATGAAGAAATGAGTCCTAAAGCAAATCAAGATCAAGATCCTGAAAACTTATCATCCCATCCAATTGTGGACCAGGACCCCATCTTCCCAGAAACTCATGATGATTCTCCTATTCTTGTCCATCATATCCAAAGTCCTATTGACACTCCATTCCTCAAGCAAGATCAAGATATCCCAGTTCATCCAATCCCAAATGATCCCCTTCCATTTCATGAACACAATGTCCTTTCAAATCCCATTGATATTCCACTTCCTCAGAAAGATCAAGATATCCCTTCCATTCTTTCCGATGATCCCATTGATAGTCAAGAGCAAAGCACCTTTAAAGAAGATTCCAATGATCTTCCTCCTTGTCAAGATCAAATCATTCCTTCAGATCCTCCACAAGATCCACTTGTTCCTCCATCTCCATGTCCTAATCCAGCATATCCACTCCAAGATCGTATTTCTTTTGACGATCCCATTATTTCTCCCATTCCATCTCTTGAAGAGCCTATCATTGAACCATGTCCACTACACACTCCTAGTCCCCCTCATGATCTTGATACCCCTCATGATTCTAACGTGTCAGTGCAAGATGTTCATGAACCCCCTACATGCATAATGGGTTCTTCCACTTTGGTGCAATCTGATCCACTTCAAGATCTAATTATTTCTCTCATATCATATCCACCTCATAATGAACTCGCGTCTTCTTCCCAAAGAAAAGAGTATCCTACAAGTCAAGATATTCATAAAGGCAAAGGAGTAGACCTTCACAAGCAAGAATCCCTTCATGTTAAAGAGTATACTAATGGTCATGGCTACAAATCTCACACTCAAGGCGTTGGTATCCCTTCAAAGTCAAAATCCAAATGTCCACCTTCCCCATCATCGCTTCCATCCATTCTAGGTCCCTATATCCCTCCATCTCCTATGCAACATCAGCAGAGGCACACATCTTGGAGAACCTTCCATCCATCCCACATGCCTCCATATCATTCCCATCCACACCGACATTCATTCCCTCCTCCAAGCAATTTGGATGCCAAGTATAAAAGTCATAAGTCTAGCAATCCACATGTATTCAAAGATCAACATGTCCAATCTAATCGACATGTCAAAACAAAGAGCAATATGATCTATAAAGAAAAGGAAATATCCAAAAGGCCACAAAGGCCCACTGAGCAAAATAAAGCAAAGTCAAGATCTATATGGGTTCCTAAATCCCTTGTGCAAGCAATGCACTCCAAGGAACCACAAAAGCATGAAAAATCAAAAACCATGTGGATCCCTAAGAAGCTCCTTGAAGCACAAAGAAAAACATCAAACTTGGCATCCAAAATTGCTATTCCTCCATCCAAACCTTCCAAGTCTATTTCTCCACCACCTTCTTCATCCGTTTTGGGCCCTTATGTCCCAAAATCCATAGCATTTCCTTCGTCAAAATCTCAATATCCAAAATATGTCTTTCCTCCATCAGTCCATCACCTCTCAAGGTGTGTGCCAATGTCGATCTTGCCTTCATTTCCATCCACTGAAGCCCAATTCTTCCAATACCCTATCCATTATCCAATGCATATTTTCCATCCTTCCATCCCTCTCGTCCAATCCTTTGCATAAATCATTGCCTTAGTTTCATCTCATTTTCCATGTCCTTATCCTACCAACATCTTTGAGCATACTTTTAAAGGTCATGGTCTATTTTTTTCAAGGCTACTATCCAAACAAAAAGACGCTTGAGTCCTTCTTCCATTCCCTATCATGTGTCCATCTTCTTCTGAAAAAGTCAAAATCCAAAAAAATACAAAAAAAAATTGAAAAAAAAGAAAAAAGAAAAAGAAAAAAAATAATAAGGAAAAATAATTCGTCCACTGGTGAAAACCTAGCAAACAGGCGCCTTGGGCAAGTACCATGATGAAAACCTGGCAAACAGGCGTCATGCGTAATTTATGAACTTCTTGCACACCACACTTGGGGGCAGGTTTCCTCCTTCATATCCTATTGCCCTTCATTATCCTATCATATCATGTCATTACCCTTCATATCCTATTGTCCCTCATGTCCAGTTTCCCTTTCCACCTTTTGATCTTGACAAGGCTGACGATCTTCATGAGCATCATGCATCTTGTTTGCAGCTTTTAGTCTATCATAGCTTTTGGTCATTTATCCATTTTCTTATTACAACCTTTCATCCATATTCCCTGTCTTATTGCAACTTTCTGCCACTATCCCTTAGCCTATCCTGACCTTCAGTCCATGTCCCTTATCCATTCTTGGTCTTGCTTATCCTATCCATATCATATCGCTATCCATACACTCTTTTTGTCCCTTGATCTTGATCTGACATAAGGACATGAAATGCAAAACATATTTTTCAAAAACCTCTTGACATGTCCCTCATGCCATGCCACTGCTTTACATTGTCATATCCAGTCTCTTGTCCCATCACGCAATAGCTCTTGGAAATTGCATCTGCGTTGTCTCCATAATAAAAGGCCTTTGTCTTCTCTCTATCCACCATCAATGCAGCAAGCCTATTTATTCACCTATCATATTCCTTGCCTTGCTAGACACTGGGGGCAAAATTTGAAAAAAAATCTCATAAAAATTGAAAAAAGTCCTGAAAAAATATCATAAAAATTGAAAAAAACCGGTCCTGAAAAAAGTCTTAAAAAATTGAAAAATGTCCTGAAAACAGTCAAAAAAAAAAAAAAAATCAAATAAAGTCCTGAAAAAATGAACACAAAAAAATTGTAAAACATTAAAATCCAAAAACACGCATTTTGCAATAAAGTATTCCCTTTATGCATCGACAGCTCACTGAGTATACATCCAACGACTCGCAATCAAAATAAAAATAAAGGTTCTCACCTCCAAAGTGCATTACTGAAAGCAAATTTTCATCATCTCTAACTGTCTTCTATCTCATTTCTTCTTACTAACATTTCTTCCGTCCGGTCGGATAGTTAGTTTGGTCTAGTGCTCCGATATCCAAGCACATATGCTGCATCCTACATCCATTTGGTTAGTACAATTGCATCACACATATTACATCAAGCATTTTATCCATTTCATTTCATAAATCCATCAAAAATCAATAAAAATACATTCATACATGTTCATACACCAATACATAAGTCATCCATACATGCAAAAAACATAAGTCATAACATATTGCATCCATCATATCGATGCAGATCATATCACATATCACAATCATGTCGGAGTACAAAATCGGACTCTCTGTCCTAAGTATGGCCCGCAGGCTGACTACAAAATGTCAAACTACATAATGTCCACTGTCTGTCATACGGAGCACGTGCCTTCTGTCACTAGGTGCTTCCTCTGTCCTCCTCATCCCCGCAATGTCCCGTAAGCCATCAAAATTCATGAAATTCAAAACATGGGTTTTTGAGATACATACCGCTGCTCCTGCGTCCTCCGATCGTCTGAATGTGCGTACACGTTCTCCAAGGTGATCCACTGTTGGAATGTTCGCCATCTATCTGCCAGTGTCCTTGTCCAGAGCAACAAATCCTCCTCTTTAGCTAATGCAAATGAGTCATTTTCACCCTCTTGGTCCCATTTATAGCTCTTTGTCATTGCATAGATGGACGTGCGTCTTCTCCATCTTATGTTGGTCGCGGTCTTGTGCACATTAAATTGCTTGTCTGTCATGCATCCGATCTCCGATTGTCAGTCTGTTCGATCCTATCATTTTTATCGATCAATTGCCCTCTTTTCCGCATGTTTCCGGCCAATTCCTCGAGGGGGCATGCATATGTCATTATTATTGTCTGGGGAATTTTCATTATCATTCTTTGAAACAACGCTTAAAATCGCATTGTCTCAAAGAGGGGCAAAATGTAGACACCCAAAAATGGTCAACGCTTGCGAGGTCATACTTTAACATTTGCGCATTGCCTCATTTTAGGTTTTTGCGTCGCATTAACATTTCTCCTATGATTCGCATTTGGTCTTTATCATTTGTGAACATTGAGTCATTCTTCTACATTCTTCAATCATCTCGTCCTCAAATTTGGTCTTGTCGACAACATTATCCAGTCATGATTTTAATCGATTTTATCTTATTGCATCAATGAGTATGCTTATTTGTCATCATTTCGGACATCGTCAATCCTAATTAGGGTTTTGTCCTCCTAGCAATCTTGTCAATCTTATCATCAATCTTATCATTTTGGACATCGTCAATCCTAATTAGGGTTTTGTCCTCTTATCAATCTTGTCGATTTATCATCAATCCTTTAATCTTGTCATTTTACGATCGATTTGTCATCGATCGTTGTCATGTTCGATCTTGTCATCTTGCGATTCATTTTGTTGTCGATTCTTGTCCTTTTGTCAATCTTGTCATCTTGTGTCCGATTTATCAATCGATTATTGTCTGTCTTAATTATGTCAATTTGGATCAATTTGTCATTGTTCCTCGTCGATTGGCGCATTCAATCAAATCATTTTGTCGCACTGGTCATTTATCAATCCAAAATCAAATCATGACATTAATTATCTTCAATCAAGACCTAATTGTCATTTTCGCATTTCTAATTTGTCTTCTAGGGTTTCATGATTTATTCATTTAACCTAATGTGTCATTTCTTCCTTTAGGATTACTAAATTATTTATTAATCCTAAGTTTCCTCGTTACAATTAAATCTTTATTTAGTTGGCTAATTATTCTTCCTCTTGTAAATTAATTAATAAATGACAAATTGTTAATTAATTTACCTAATTTACTAATTCCAATTTTCTAATTTCCATCAAATTCTAATTCCTAATTTGTCATCAATTTCAATTTCCTATTTTCTTAATTTCTAATTTCTTTTCCCTCCTATTTCATCTCCTAATTCCATGGGAATGGCATGTCAATTTGTCATAAATTGTCATAATTGACAATCAATCAATTTTGACATAGAATGTGTCATAATTTGTCATCAATTGTCAATCAATCAAATTGTGCATGGAAAGTGCATAATTTGTCATAATTTGTCATATTGATTTGCAATTTCCCTTTGAATTGCATCATGCTAATCTTGTCATTTATCCAATTTCTCTATAAATTGGATGTTTTTTTCAATCAAATCCCTTCGAATCCTTTGACCCCTTGAATCCTTCATGAATCTCGAATTTTTACCGAACTTTCGTTTCTAGTACTCTTGAGCCTTTTTGCTTTCAATTGTGTGAGCACTTGTAGGTGAGATCCACAAAACTATTGAAGAGGAAAGAACAACAATGGAGCCGCATGGAAGAAGCATATGGTTTGCATGATATTTTCTTTTGAATGCTTTGTTTTCATACCTCTATTGAATGTGCTTAGGATTAGGTTCATTTCAATGAGTATTCTTTTGATTGAGTTATCATGTCTTGTATTTTGATTGATTCACTTGTCTTTGATGATTCCTAATTTCTACGCTACACTATGAAAATAAATGCAAGAAGACATCTCCAAATGCCTTCCACCATGCTTGTAGCTCCTTCTCCCTTGTTCCTCTCTCCAAGTTCCAAATAAGTGTAGCTCTTAGTAGCTTTTTGCACTATGGATGCCTTATGGCGGTTCAAGATTGAAAAATGATTAATATAATGCTATGCAAGTGTGAACAAAAGCTAAAATAAGAGATTATCTAATTAGCTAGTGTTGATTTTAAACCAAAAGAGTGAATATGATTGATTTATACTAAAATATCTCTAAAAATGACTATAATGTAAATGTATACAAGTTTTCAGGATCTGGATTATGAAGAAATGGGCTCTATTTATAGGAAAAATGGAGCAATGGATGGTTGAGATTGAGTAATCTCAACAAGGGTTAGGATTGAATGGTTTATGATCCAAGTGAGGACTTTCAACCCAATCTGAGGATGACCAGTGTCAACATGAGATGGCTTGAGAGGGGAGGGAAGAAGCATTAAATGCTTGACATGACCTAAGGGTTAACTTGGAAGGTAGGGTTAATGGCTAGGTTGAGTGAATAAATTCATTATCCAAAGAATAATTTTTTTATCCAATGGATAAACTCTTGTGCAAGAGTTAGTAAGGCCAACCATGGTCAAAGAAATAAATTCTTGACGAGATGCATGGGTTACATGAGGGTTGAGCTAGGGGTTAAAGTCCCTAACCATGGGTGGAAGTGGATTTAACCATAAATGGTCATGTAAGAGCCATTAGTGGTTTGGAAGACTTTAGAGGTTAAATTGTTAAACACACAAAGCATTTAATGATTTTCAAAGACTTTGGAGTCTTTGAGAAGTGACTTCAAGTTGCTTAGGAATGTGACAATAATTAGGGGATGGATTAGGATAATTAGGAAAGGGTTAGAAGAATATAGAAGGGGTTTAGGATTGCAAGTGGGTTTGGTGGGTGAGGGAAAATAGGATTTTTATTAAAATAAAATTCATTTATTTCGACAAATAGGTGCAAGTTGCATTTTTAGGAGAATGCAAGTTGGTGGGGATTTAATGATTTAAATAAATGTTTTATTTAATTTATTTAAAAGAGGAAAGAGGGGTTAAATGAAATAAATAAGATTTATTCATTTAATTTATTTTTGAATTTGGTTTAATGAATTAATTAAGGGTATGTGCAGGATCATGGTGTGCCAAAACAGGCCCTTAAGTGGCAATGAAATTTCAAAAAATCAGAGTTATGCAACTTGACATGAAAAATTGAATAAGTTATGAACATTATTTTTAAAATATTTAAGAAGAGAAACTATAGAAAATTGAATGTAGTTTCTAAGCTACTAGTTGTTTTTTGAAAAAAAAAATCCTATTTGATGAAAATTTCAAATTTCAATGTAGTGGTACAAAAATTTCAAGGAAAAGATAAGAAGTAGGTGTATGTCTGACCACCCTAATCACAATCAAATCATAATATTTTTTTATAAGATTTATAATATAAGTATTAGACTCATGTCTAGATGTGAAACATATTTTTTTATAATTTTTTATAAAGTAAATAATTATTTATGAATTTTTTACTACAACTTTTTCAGAAATTCAGAAACTCTTATGTCTGACCACCTTAACTTGGTCAAAACTTTATGAAATTCATTTTTTTTTTAATTTTTCCCTATAGTAGACAAAGCATAGGATGCGACGCATGTTTCAGATTCAAAAAATGTTATGCGGTGTGAAAGTTATGAGTATTTTTCAATTAGTCTATCAATCAGGACTTTTGTCAAAATTCAATTAGAAAATAAATAATAATTATTTATTAAAGTTGAAATAAGACAAGCCTTATTTTGTTGGAAAGCTGAGAACGTCCTTAAAAAACCCTTTTCATTTTATCAATTTTGGTTATAAAAAAAGTCGTCAGCCACCAGTGTAAAGTCTGGAAAATCAAGGAATACTGAAAAACACGTTTTTTCAGTTGACTTTCCAGGCTTGTCACTTCCAAACCAAAATGTGGAGGGAAAAATTTATGTTTTAAAATCAGATATCTGATAAAATCGGATATCCAATTTTTGAAAAAATTAAAAAAATATATTTTAGTAAATTGGGCATAACTTTTGCATTTTATATCAAAATTTTGATTTTTTATAGGCGTTGGACAGGTAATTAAGAGATCTATGATATGGAATAAGTATATTTTTAATAATTTGTTTTAAAAAATAATTATAATTCATTTAAATTCATCCTTCATTTTTAAAACATAAAAAAACTCATGACTTTTTCATATGATTTCCCTATTGCATGAATTTTTGTAACAATCATCTCAAAATAAACTAAATAAGTAATTAATTAATAATAAAAAATTTATGAATTTTATTGAGTTCGATAAATTTTGATAAACCATGTTATCTATGTTTGTTCCTTTCTCCACCCCTCTCTCCTAAACCTATCACTCCACCTATTTGTTTCTTCCTCCCTCTCTTTTGTCCATATTTATACATCTCTCTCTAGGACTATATCTCTAACTATCAATGAATACCTCATTAAATCTCTCAAGCTCTACAAGGTGCTTATATTTCTACCTCTTCATAATTTCCTCCTCTATGTCACTCTCTCTTCCCTAAGATCTAGACTAGTCTCTCTGTGTATCCTTCTCATCTCTAGCAACAAAATTCAAAGGGGACAAGGAGAGGCATAGGGAAGTATCAAAAAAAGGAGAGGGGGAGAGAGGTGAGAAGGAGAGATTAATTGGGGGGAAGAGAAAGTGTGAGAGAGAGAGCTATAGGTAATTAGGTGGAAGGCGAAGAGAGAGAGGGAGGGGGTGATTGGGGTGAAGAGAGAATGAGAGGGAGAGTTTGAGATTATTAGGGGGTAGGAGGAGAGGGGGAGAGGGGAAAGTATCAACAAAGAGAGAAGAGAGATGGGGACAGAGGTGAAGAGAGACATAGAGAGTAATTAGGGGATGGGTAGAGGGGGAGAGGGAAGTATCTATAAACCTATAGGAGGAGAGAGGTGATTGAGGGTAATTGAGGAAAATAAATAATGTCAGAGAGAATATGGTGTCCTAAAGGGTCATATGGTGTCTCTTGAATCTTTAGGACACCATATGACACCTTAGGACATCATATGATGTTGTTATAAGTCTTATGGTGTCCTAAGGGGTCATATGGTGTTCTATGAGCCTTTAGGACACCATATGGTGTCATTAGGGGTCATATGGTGTGTTAAGGGGTCATATGGTATCCTATGACCCCTTAGGACACCATATGACCCCTTAGGTATTGTTAGGGGTCACATTGTGTCCGAATGAGTCATATGGTGTCGTTGGGGGTTGTATGGTGTGCTAAGGGGTTGTATTGTGTCCTAAGGGGTCACAAGACATCGTATGACCCCTTAGACACCATATGATCCATTAGGTTTTGTTAGGGCTCATACTATGTCCTAAGAGGTCATATGGTGTCCCATGACCCTTTAGGACACCATATGACCCCTTAGGACATCATATGGTGTTGTTATGGTGTTCTAAGGGGTCATATGGTGTTCTATAACCCCTTAGGACACCATATGACCCCTTAGGACATTATATGACCCCTTAGGATACCATACGATACCTTGGGACACCATATGGTGTCGCAAGGAGTCATATGGTGTCCTAAGGGGTCATATGGTGTCCTATGAACCCTTAGGACACTATATGACCCATTAGGTATCATCAAGGGTCTTATTATGTCCTAATGGGTCATATGGTGTTGTATGACCCCTTAGGACACCATATGCTTGGAGACTATATGGTGCTATGGGTCATATGGTGTCCTATGACACCTTAGGACACCATATGACCCCTTAGGTGTCAATAGGGTTTATTTTATGTCCTAAGGGGTTGTATTGTGTCCTACGGGGTCATACGGTGTCCTATGACCCCTTAGGACACTATATGACATCGTTAGGGGTAATATTATGTCCTAAGGGGTCATATTGTGTCTTATGACCCCTTAGGATACCTTATGGTATCGTTATGGGTCGTATGGTGTTCTAAGTGGTCATATGGTATTCTATGACCCCTTAGGACACCATTTTTATGTTGTTATGGGTCATATGGTCTCCTAAGGGGTCATATGGTGTCTTATGACCCCTTAGGACACCATATGGTTTCATTATGCATCATATGGTTTCCTAAGGGGTCATATGGTGTTCTATGACCCCTTAGATCACCATATGGTGTCATTAAGGGTCGTATGGTGTGCTAAGGGGTCATATGGTGTCCTATGACCCTTTATAACACCATATGACCCCTTAGGTATAGTTAGGCATCATTTTGTGTCGTTAGGGGTCATATGATGTCCTATGACCCCTTAGGTGTTGTTAGGGGTCATATTGTGTCCTAACGAGTCATATAGTGTCCTACAACCCCTTAGGAAACCATATGGTGTCATTTGGGATTGTATGGTGTGCTAAGGGGTCATATTGTGTCCTAAGGATTCCTAGGACATAATATAACCTTTCAGGACACCATATGACCCCTTAGATATTGTTAGGGATCATATAGTGTCCTAAGGGGTTATATGGTGTCTCATGACACCATATGACCCCTTAGGACACCATATCATGTCGTTATGGGTCTTCTTGTGTTCTAAGGGGTCATATGGTTTTATATGACCCCTTAGGATACCATATGATGCCTTAGGACACCATATGGTATTGTAAAGGGTTGTATGGTGTTATAAGGGGTCATATGGTGTTCTATGGGGTCATATGGTTTTGTATGACCCCTTAGGACACTATAAAACATTGTTAGGGGTCATATTATGTCCTAAGGGGTCATATTGTGTCTTATGACCCCTTAGGATACCACATGGTGTCGTTATGGATCATATGGTGTTCTAAGGGGTCATATGGTGTTCTATGACCCTCTAGGACATCATATTATGTTGTTATGGGTCGTATGGTCTCCTAAGGAGTCATATAGTGTCCTATGACCCCTTAGGACACCATATGGTGTCATTATGTGTCATATGGTGTCCTAAGGGGTCATATGGTGTTATATGACCCCTTAGGACACCATATGGTGTTGTTAGGGATCGTATGGAGTGCTAAGGGGTTATATGGTGTCCTATGACCCCTTAGCACACAATATGACCCCTTAGTACACCATACAGTGTCCTTAGGGGTCATATGGTGTCCTATGACCCCTTAAGACATAATATGACCCCTTAGGTGTTGTTAGGGGTCATATTATGTCCTAACAGGTTATATGGTGTCCTACAACCCCTTAGGACACCATATGGTGTCATTAGGGGTTGTATAGTTGGCTAAGGGGTCATATTCTATTCTAAAGGTTCCTAGGACATCATATAACCCCTTAGGACACCATATGACCCCTTAGGTATCGTTAGGGGTCATATTGTGTCCTAAGGTACCATATGACCCCTTAGGAAACCATATGGTGTCGTACAGGGTGGTATGGTGTCGCAAGGGGTCGTATGGTGTCCTAAGGGGTCATATGGTGTCCTATGACCCCTTAGGATACTATATGACATTGTTAGGTGTCATATTATGTCTTAAGGGGTAATATTGTGTCTTATGACCCCTTAAGACACCACATGGTGTTGTTATGGGCCATATGGTGTTCTAAGGGGTCATATGGTGTTCTATTACCCTCTAAGATATCATATTATGTTGTTATGGGTTGTATAGTCCTCTAAGGGGTCATATGGTGTCCTATGACCCCTTAGGACACCATATAGTGTCATTATGCATCATTTGGTGTCCTAAAGGGTCATATGGTGTTCTATGACCCCTTAGGACACCATATGACTCCTTAGGACACCGTATGGTGTCATTAGGGGTCATATGGTGTGCTAAGGGCGAAAATGGTGTCCTATGACCCCTTAAGACACCACATGGTGTCGTTATGGGTCGTATGGTGTTCTAAGGGGTCATATGGTGTTTTATGACCCTCTAAGATATCATATCATGTTGTTATGGGTTGTATGGTCCTCTAAGGGGTCATATGGTGTCATATGACCCCTTAGGACACCATATAGTGTCATTATGCATCGTATGGTGTCCTAAGGGGTCATATGGTGTTCTATGACCCCTTATGACACCATATGACTCCTTAGGACACCATATGGTGTCATTAGGGGTCATATGGTGTGCTAAGGGGTCAAATGGTGTCCTATGACCCCTTAGAACACTATATGACCCCTTAGGTATCGTTAGGTGTCATTTTATGTCGTTACAGGTCATATGGTCTCCTATGAACCCTTAGGACACAATATGACCCCTTAAGACACCATATAGTGTCGTTAGGGGTCATATGGTGTCCTATGACCCCTTAGGACACACTATGACCCCTTAGGTGTTGTTAGGGGTCATATTGTGTCCTAATGGGTCATATGGTGTCCTACGACCCCTTAGGACACCATATGGTGTCATTAGGGGTTGTATGGTGTGCTAAGGGGTCATATTAAGTCTTAAAGGTTCCTAGGACATCATATAACCCCTTAGGACACCATATGACCCCTTAGGTATCGTTAGGGGTCATATTGTGTCCTAAGGGGTCATATGGTGTCTCCTGACACCATATCATGTTGTTATGGGTCTTCTTGTGTTATAAGGGGTCATATGGTATTATATGACCCCTTAGGACACCATATGGTGTCATAAGGGATCATATGGTGTTATAAGGGGTCATATGGTGTCCTATGACCCCTTATGACACTATATGACCCCTTAGGTGTCATCATGGGTTGTATTGTGTCCTAATTAGTCATATGTCATTCTTTGACCCCTTAAGACACCATATGACCCCTTGGGACACTATATGGTGTTATGGGTCGTATGGTGTCCTAAGGGGTCATATAGTGTCCTATGACCCCTTAGGACACCATACGACCCTTTAGGATGCCACATTGTGTCATTAGGGGTTGTATGGTGTCCTAAGGGGTCATTTGATGTCTTATGACCCCTTAGGACACCATATGGTGTCATTAGCAGTCTTATTGTGTCTTAAGGGGTCATATGGTGTTTTATGACTCTTTATGACACCATATGACCCCTTATGAGACCATATGGTGTTGTTAGGGGTCATATTGTGTCCTAAGGGGTCATATGATATTCTATGACCCCTTAGAACATGATATAACCCCTTAGGAGACCATATATACTAGTTTTCAAATAAGGAGAGATATAAGGGTGAAGAGAGATGATAAACTAAAGAGAGGGAAAAGAACTAAAGGACAAGGAAATAAATAGAGATATAGATATTAAGGAGTATGAAGTGAGAGGGAGAAAAACTAAAGGACAAGGATGGATAGAAAGAGGTAGACATATCTAGATATTGAAAAGGAGAGAGAAAGATAGAGATAAAAAATGAAGATAAAGGGAGAGGGAGGTGAATAGATATAGAGAAAGAGGGAGGTAAAGACAAAGATAAATATATGAAGAGATGGAGAAAAATGGACAGAGAGGGGTAAAGAGAGAGATAAAAAAGGAAGAGATAGAGAGATATAAAGGAAGAGAAATATCGATAGATAGAGATATATAGATAGTGCAAGAGAGTGAGAAAGAGAGATAGAGATTATAGATAGGGATAGATAGAGAGGGAGAGAGAAAAATAGGAAGATAAAGAGATATATAAAGTCACTATAGAGAAGGATGTGGGGAGAGAGAAAAAGATATATAAAGATGGAGTAAATAAAGAGATAAAAGTAGAGAAAGGGAAAGATACTTCAAGAGGGCGATAGAGGAAGAGACAGAGAAGTAGATTAATCATGTATAGAGGAATATATATAAAGATAGAGGAACATATAAAAAGAGAGATTGATAGGGAAAGAGATGGAGATGTGAAGATGGAGATAGAGATAGATATGGATAGAAAGTGATAGAGAGAGTAAGACAAATGGAGGGAGAGATGGAGTGAATAAGTGAGATTTAGAGATAATGAGATATAAATATACATGAAGATAGATCTAGGGATATAGAGAGAGAGGGGACAAGAGAGGGAGAGAAAGGAGGTGATAGAGACAAGTAATATATAAGTATAGGTAGGATAAGGTAAAGGAGGGAGATAAATAGAGAGAAGAGAGATTAATAGAGAGAAATATAGAAATAAGGAGTGACAATGATGGAGTTGGAGAGGGAGAGATATGAATAGAAAGATGGAGATATATGTAGAGATGCATGTAACTTGGAAATTTATTTATCTACATGGAATGAGAAAATAAGTGACATAAGTAGACAATAAATAGATATCTAAAATATATTATATAAGTATAGATAGACAAGTGATAGATAAAGGAGGTGATAGGGAAAAAAATGAGACTTTGTATGCAAAATTTGTGATTATTTAAAGTTTTAAAATTGAAGGACTAAATTCAAATGATTATAATTAATTTTTGGTCAATAATATCATCAAAATACCTCATCAATTTGATAGGTCTATGAATTACCTTTCCAACGCCTATAAAAAATCAAAATTTCGATAAGAAACGCAAAAGTTATGCCCATTTTACTAAACTATATTTTTTTATGTTGATAAAATCGGATATCCGATTTGAAAAGCATGATATCACAATGATGACATCACAAATCAGATATCCAATTTGGTTTGGTATTACCAAACCAAATTCAAATTTCGCCCGACCCAAACAAAAAGTCAAAGCAAATTTTGGCATGTTTGGAAAGGTTGAAAACACATTTTTTTCTCCATTGCCACTTTTTGGCCCCCCGTGATCTTGCACATACCCTTAAAATAAATTGAATAATTTATTTAATTAATAGGAGAATGTTTGAAGATGAATTAGTTAAATGTTAATTTAATTAACTGATGACTAGTGGGTTTTTAATCAAATAAATATCAAATATTCATTTAATTAAGCTGGATAGATTTATGTGACTACATTTGCCCCTCTTTGAGACGGTGCGGTTTATCGCATTGTTTCAAAGAAAAAAAATAGGTGTGAAGAAATATGCCCCATAAAATTTTAATTTAATGGGTGGTATGCCCCCTTGAGAGATGGGCTAAATTTTTTTGAAAAATCGGGCGATCTCTCGAAAAAGAATGAAAATTGGCAAGGTGGTAGAAGAGAAGAATTTAGCAATATTGGTGAAAAAATAGAAGAAATCGGAGATAAAATGGAGAAATGGGAGGCTCTGGAAGTTCATGGGGACCATGGCGGTGAGCAGGGTAAAATTAGGGTTATAGGGAAGGGTATACATGGGGGTGAAGGGGTGAAAACAGGCTCATTTACATTCGTCTCCATAGTGATTTTAGAGCTCTGATAGTGACCTTTTGAAAGAGCAAGCAATAGTCAGGATGTCGGTACTGATAGCAGATCATCGGCTAGAGCAAGTTCATCGATTCCAGCGGCCAGATGACTATGGACCAGCGGTATGTGAATTTGAAATTTTGATTTTCATGCATTTTTTATATGTTTTTTATCTTGTCCAAGTTGAGTCAAAACAATAGTGCTAAAACTGTGTTTTGGCGTTGTTGTCAATTGAATTAGCGCTTTTGTGCCGCTATAGCACTATTGCATAGTGGTTTTAGCATGGTTGTCAACATATTAGCACTATTGTGTGCAGAGTAGTACTATTGTGAGGAAAATAGATGCCCCAATTGATAGTTCTAACACTTAATATAAGTACAGATCCAATAGCCAACAAGATGAGAGGGGGGGTGAATCATACAAACTTAATCATCCATAAAAACATCAGATTCAACCTCAGCAACCTTATCAAAAAAATAGTAATGCATGCAGACCCATAAATAGATAAGATCACAAACATATAATACCAGTTTTAACGTGGAAACCCAAATAGGGAAAAACCACTGTGGGATTTCAGACCCACTAAGAGATTATGCTCGGTTAAAAGCAAATCATGTCAAAGATTACAAACACATTGCTAGATGTGACCCGGTTAAGGGATTTCCCTCAGATCTGTTAGGATCTTCACCTTGTTAGAAGTGACCTTGTTAAAGGATTTCAAACTCTCAATGAGAATGCCACTTTGCTAGAGGATTTTACAAATAAGATTGTTAAGTCCACTCGGTTAAGAGATTTTCTGCTTCTTTCACAAAAACAGTAATAAAAATCTATGTGCAACTTCACATCTAAAAATGCTAAAGCAGATTCTTATTTGCTCAATACAATCTAGACATAGAACTAATCTTGTCTATCTGCTGGGCTTCTATACTTTGTTATTCTAACAGGTCTTCAAGCTTCTATGCTTGGTAATCACTATGTAGCATCCCTGTGCATACACTTGCCCGCATTCCATTGTTTATCAACAATTTCCTATTTATAAACAATCTTCCAACCGCTTAATCTCCTTGATCACATTTCCCATGATCAATCATAGCCATCAGATCTTCAATCTTGTCCAAGTTCAATGTATCCTTCGATCTGAAAATGTTTTACCATGCCTTGGAACATGCATTTTCACCTTGAAACTTGTGTTAGGGTATTGCAGTTCAATCTGAGCTGTAGATCTTCCTGCCAATCTTTCTTTACCATAGATTCTTTAACAAACTTCATGTGCGGCTCACCAATCATTTAATCAACTCCAGCTCATCAACATCCTTCATTAAATATTGCATGTAAACATTTAATGCATTCTATTACTACTCGGTTGTAACTCGGTGAATACTAAACTTCACTCGATAGACATTCTGCCTTCATTAACCGATAGCGATAACCTTAGGGTTTACCAACTAGGTTCCTTAGGGTTTACCGACTAGGTTCTTTGCTTGGTAACATAGTATAGTATTAACCTTTGCAAACAATAACATATGTAAGATATCAAAACAATCTAAACATCATGATCTCATCATTGTCTAACTCGGTAATAGTTGTCCATTGAATAACTTATTTCTCCCCTTATTTATCATATTCTTTTTGTGTCTTTTACCGACATCTTTATACTCATCACATCATTCTGCTTAAGATATGGCAACATCATACTAAGTTAGGAAATCAATTTCTTGGCATCAATGACAAAATAATAATATTAAGACAGTGAAAATCCTTAATCAGTTATATCCATAGTCATCAACAACCTTCTCAATATCCTTATTGAAATGCCAACAACCTCTCACTATTGGAATGCCAATGATCTCACTTGTCTGTTATAATGCCAACACTAGCGTTTTAAAAAATAATCTCCTGATGCCAATGATGGATGGATGGAGAGGTGAGTTGTTTTGAACCATAGCAGCCTGATGAATACTAAGAGGGGGGGTGAATTAGTATACCAAAAAATACTGTAAACAAACTCTTAAACAATTTAGTAGATAACTGGTACAATAGATTTACTAATAAACCAGTTAAGATAAATGCAAACCAAATAGTAAACAAAGCATTCACCCACAAGAGCACAATGACCATAACACAAGATATTTGACGTAGAAACCCAAATGGGAAAAACCATGGTGAGCAGAAACTCACAAGTAAGTATCTATAGAATAGTAACCAGACCAGTTAAGGTCATACAATGTTCTTCACCAGAACAGATCCTGTTAGGAATCTAGATCTCTATTAGGAGATAAGTCCTATTAAAGAATACCTTGTTAAAGGATTTTATATCCATAGTTGTGAACCACCTTGTTAGAGGATTTACAAAGGCTTTGTTAGGCCTACCCGGTTAAGGGTTTCAGACTTGTCGAAGATATCAGTAATCAACAAGTGAGTGATCTAGATAATAGCAAAATATGCTTAGTTAGATCCTTGACAACTCATTGTTAATACACTTCAACATTACTTCAATCTTCAATATCTCCACATTCTATCTCTTCAGATAGACCTAATCTTTTCTTCTTTTATCGCTCATACAAAAACCTTCATTATATACAAACCCTAGACATGATGTCCTTATAAAGGAATCTAATTTCATGTCAGTCCAATAGAATTTGACTACAAGTTCCTAGGTTAAGTGCATCTAGACACATTTGGTAACATGGCACAAAAACACCACCAAATTGTCAGTGGATGATAACTCATCACACATTATAGTAATACCGGCTGGTAACTCATCACAGAGTAATACCAGTTCATAACTCATCACAGAGTAATACCGGTTAATACAATATACCA
This sequence comes from Cryptomeria japonica, assembly GCF_030272615.1. NCBI lineage: Eukaryota > Viridiplantae > Streptophyta > Pinopsida > Cupressales > Cupressaceae > Cryptomeria > Cryptomeria japonica. The sequence continues at coordinate 266,482,740 of NC_081405.1, read as the reverse complement.
ATTACCAGTTGTCAAAAAAGAAGACTGGTAGAACATAATGTTCTGATCAAAATTTAACTACCACTTGGTTCCTTCGTACCGCTTGAGATCCTCGAACTTCTTGGGTCTTCATACCGCTTGGGGCCTTTAGTCAATCCGTGACCGGTAAACCTTCATCTACAAAATACCAATAGTCTAAAGACTATACATTCAATAACATATGATACCAGTTCGAACAATTACCGATTGAGTATAACTCATACAGTAATAAAGTGTGTGTCCATCAATGATAATTAAAACATCATCAAAATGCCAACAATCTCCCCCTTTGGCATTGATGGCAACACTTAGGAAAATTTTGACATCTAAGTGTTTTACAAAATAAAAAAAAGATGTTATAAGCAAAATTACTCCCCCTAAGCATATGCATTCCTACCTTTGAAAAAATTACAAGCAAGTGCATGAAATGGTAACATTCACCAAAATTTTAATGTACACTTCTCCCTCTTTTCCAACAATGACAAAGTAATTCAAAGTAACCCCTATTTCCTTATATAAAAATAGAGTAAATGTTCATGACAATAAGGAATGAAATTTTGCAAAAAATGATTTAAAGTCCTGCATAAAAGTTTTCATGGCCAATGTCCATGACTCAAGTAATGAGGTAGCAACCTCACTTTCAGTCTTCATCTAGAATACCAGTTCTTCCATTGCATCAATGGTACTCATATCTTGAGTCACCGTGATAGCTTCCAGATTGAGAAGACATTTCTAAAGAATCTGCAGTCCTGGAAATAGGAGTAGTTGAAGCTCCTGCAAATCTTTAGTCCTGTTTCTGATCTCTAAGTCCATCTTGTCACTTTGAAGTTGATAATGATGAACGGTTTGGCCATAGGTAGTGAAGGAATCATATGGCAACTTGAAATTGTTGATATATGTCTATAACTCCGATTGGAGTTGAGTTTTTTGTTTGAGAACATCGTCATAGAATAGAAAGGGTTTGCAGATTTTACTCAACAGTAATTTACCTTCACCCATAGCAACATTGATATCCTTCTATTTATTCAATAACTGAGTCCTCAGTTCATTCAGTTGCTTGACTAAGGCAACATTGAGTTCCTTTTCATGCTTCTTCTTTGCATTTGCTTCAGCAATGTCTTCCAAGCATTGTACCTGGTCCTCCACAACAGTACACAGAAGTTTAAGCTTGGACAGAGAGGAATCGGTACTGGGGAGGTTGGTACTGAGAATTAGACTGGTAAGGGTGTCAACCGTAGTTTGTATGACATCCCTTTCCTTCTTCCCCCGCAACTCTTCCAGTCTCTCCTGTGCCAGTTTGATGCCTCACAGTAGCTCGAACTCATCCATTGATTGAAGATCAATCGGACTGGTGGTATCAACCTGTTTGGGTTGATCACCGGTTGCCTTAGGAGTCTCTACTTGTTTGTTCTTCTCTTCTTCCTTCTCCTCTTCTGCTTTTTTCTTGTCCTCTTCTTTCTTCCTGTCCTCTTCTTGCTTTTTCTTCTCTTCCTCCTTCCTTTCTTTTTCCTTCCTCTTGTCTTCTTCTTGTTTCCTCTTTTCCTCTTCTTTCCTCTTCTCCTCTCTTTCCTCTTCTCCTCTTCTTGTTTCTTTTTCTCATCCTCTTTCCTCTTGTCTTCCTCTTTCTTTTTCTCTTCCTCTTTCCTCTTGATTTCTTCTTGCCTTTCTTTTTCCTTTTGCTCTTTTGCCACTTTCTCTTTGTCCTGTTTCTCTTTCTCTTTGTCCGGAGTGACATCCTTAGAATCTAATGCATCCACATCAATGAGATCATTTTTCTCTGTCACTCTTTCACCTTGACCATCAAATACCTCATCCGGTTGACCGGAGGATAGGTCAGGTGCTAGATCAACCAACTTAGCAGCTTCTGATAATTGATGCATTCTGACAGCAGCTTTGGCATGTAAATGTGTGTATTTTTCTACTTCAAAAGTGTTCCCTTCTAGTAACTTGAGTCTTCTTCTTCTCATGAAGAAGAGCCCTTTGTTCTTATCCATTATTTCAAATAATTTAGAATTTGAAGCATCAGGAAAGTAATGAGCAAAAATTTTCTCCCTGATCTCCTGTTCTCTTTCAATGGCAATGCACTATTTATTATCCAAAGAATTGTATAAAGAATTTGTAGTAACTGATCTAATCTCAGATGGTGACCGATTATTAATATATAAGTATTTAATGAATTCCTATTCTACCTCCTCTTTCTCATTATCATTAAAATCATCAAGCAATTTCCTTCTAATATTCTTAATTGTTCTTTGACAATGTGTCAAAGGCTTATAAGAAGAAATGTCTATATTTACCGGTGCAGAGGTTGATGGTGCATTACCAGTAGACTTTGCCTTCTTGCTTGATTGCCTTGTCTTCTTTGTTTGAATTTCTGATTCAGTGTCCTTAGACTCCGGTGAGTTGTTTTTGGTTTTTCACTTCCTATCAAATACCTTTTTAGGTTTCTTCTTTGCTGGTGACCGCTTGGTCATTTTTGGACTAGCAGAGGTAACCAGTGTAGATGTCAATGGCACTTCTTTGTCCTTTTTTTTCTTAGGTTCCTCAACCAGTGTGACCCTCTCTAAGTAGGTATCGGTTCTCTTTTTCTTGGCTCCAGTGGTGAGGCAAGTAGGGTGGAGGCATACTTGATCAATAGGTCATTCACCACTTCATAACCCATAGGTTCAACTGCTTCCTTTCTTGGTTGCGCCGCTTCCATTATGTAGTGATCTACCTTTATTGTGAAGCAGATGTCATCTTTATAATCCTTCACAATATCATCAGATATCCTCATTCTCTGGTTCATTTTCTACTTGAATTCATTGAAATACTTGTTTAGAACCTCAGGATATCCAGTTCCTACTGCTTGTAGACTTACCTTAATCTATCTGGAAACTGGTAGGTCAGTAGACCATTGAACATAACCTACACCGAGGAAATAGCCTTGAAAGTATAAGAATAAGCCGACCAGAAGTTTCCCAAACCTGAACCTTAGAGAATTATCTTGTTTGATGGATTTCAGGTTTAACATCAATTGCTTTTGCAAACAAGTACATAGGTCAAATGTGGTGTTTTCCTTGATCATCCTATAAGCAGCATTTACTACAACAGCAGGGACAAAGTTCATTCTACTAGCATAGAATAACCTGTAGCCGATAACCATGCAAGCATATTTTACCAGATCATCTTTGATGGTGTTGATGGTCATTGCTCGTTGGTCACTCACAGAACCAGTGAGCTTTGTCATTTCAGTCTTGGTGACCTTTCTTAGAGCGAATACCTCTCCAACATTACAGAAACCGGTGATGGCATGAATCGCTTTAGGTGTGATATCATGCATCCGCTCGAGGTACATCTTGTCACCATATACTCTGCTAAGGATGATGCAGATGTGTTCTTATGTGAATTCTTCCAAAAAATACACCGCATTATGCAGTTTCATCTTCTTTAGGATACTATATTCAGGTTTGATCTTCTTATCATCCCCATAGAACATACTTAGTTGGGAATGAATCACTAGGGATCCTAGGTCTTCCAATTTACAATCTATGTACCCTGAAATGTCTCCGTCTACAATAACTCTGGTGGGTTTTTGAGATAGGGCATTATATTCTATTTTCTTTTGGAGAAATTCGGCTGAATTTAAGGTACACTAGAACTAGAGTGCGTTGCAGAAGCCATGATCAAATGATAAGCAAGAATTTGAGAAATACCTTCATAATCTAAAATTTAGGGTTTGCCAATGTCGCTCACAACACACCACCTTGATTTCTAGAACACTGCTTAGTGTTCTTCACTGATAGATTGAAAGTTTGTTGGATTCCTCTGCAAGATTTTTGAATTCACTCTGAATCACTAGACGAATCGCTCTTTGTCACTCTTCTCTTGAAAATTCTTCTTTCGCAAACTGATAAGTGAAAATGATGACAAAAATCCTTTTTAAACAAGTTCTCACCTACCACAATAAATGCATCACTATTAGGGCATCAACCCTAATTTTGCCTTTCATCAGTTCAGATCTTCTGCCGGTTGATAGGTAACATGTACCGGTAAGGGTCTTTACCGATATAAACTGGGGGTTCAAAATATTTCACCAATGTGTTCCCCCTAAGCTTTTCTAAAGCTCAGTTTGTCAGTTTAGAGACTTCCACACTAGGTGCAGAAGCATGTTCATCTTGTGACTCTCTTTCTGATTTCTTTTTCCAAGTTTTGTTCATTTCCACTTGAACAGTTTTAACATCAATCTTCCCTTCTTAAGTGATCGGTATATCATCTGATAGGTTCTTTCCCAGTTTGCAACTTCTGGCAGTGTGTCTTGGTTTGTTGCAATGATAGCATACCATTCCAGGTGTTCTCCATGGTCCATTATTCATATTTCCATTCTTCCTTCTGCATGTTGCAGCAGTGTGACCACTACCATGATAGATCAAACAGGTTGCTCTCCAACTAGTTGCTACTTGATAACGGACTGACTGATGGTCATAGTCATTGTACTAGTTGGGATTCCAGTTCACAGGATGTTTTGGAATAACTCCTTGAGTCCTTGGAGGATACCTTCCGGTGTTGTGCAAAACTAACCTGCATTCAAATGCTCTATGCCCAAACTTGTTGCATGCATAATAGTTTTCATTGAATCTATTGGATCTAGGCATATTATTTTGAAAGTAAGGAAAATTGTTGTAGGCCTTGCTTCTACACACATTAGCATTATGTCCTTTTTTAAGACAATTAAAGAAAACAGATTTAAATTTTTGCTTACCTCTATCCTTGGATGTTGGTTTCTTCTTTGATGTTTCAACTTTTGTTCCACAAGTCTCACCTTCCTCATACCTGTAGAAACCAAGTCCAGTGGTATCCTTTACTGGCTTTGTCGATTCCAGCTTTTGCTCTAGCTTAGCAGTGCTCTTGTTGAATTTGGCAAGTATTTCCTTTGACTCAGTAAGCTCCTTGGAAATAGTAGTATTGGACTCCATCAAGGTTGCATTTTCAAATATAGCCATGTTTAGTTCACCATGTATTTCTTCTTTCTCCACTTTACTCTCTCGAAGATGAGTGGTAAGGGCACTGATTTCTTGCTTTAGCTTGGAGATCTCATGATCTTTGTGTTTTACCAGATCTTCAGCTTTCCTTCTATTCTCAAGCTCCTGACTCATTCTGATAGTCAGTCCTTCCAACTCCCTTCTCAGATTGGCTTTACATTCATTCAGTTTTTCAACTTCTTCAACTAGGGCATCCATGTCAGCTTCATCAGAAGAGCTATTTTCAGTAATTTCCATTAGTTTCTCAACATGCTCTCTTCTTTTGGCCAAAGAGGCTTTATACTTGATTTTGAGTGCATCATAGGCTCTCTCAGTCTAAGTGAGACGATGAGTAAGTTCCCTCACACTGTATTCCCCCATATCTCCTTCTAAGTGGTTAGACTTATAGAAAGGAAGGCTCTGATACCAATTGATGAATACTAAGAGGGGGGGTGAATTAGTATACCAAAAAATACTGTAAACAAACTCTTAAACAGTTTAGCAGATAACCGGTACAACAGATTTACTAATAAATCAGTTAAGATAAATGCAAACCAAACAACAAACAAAGCATTCAGCCACAAGAGCACAATCACCATAACATAAGATATTTGATGTGGAAACCCAAATGGGAAAAACCACGGTGAGTAGAAACTCACAAGTAACTATCTGCATAATAGTAACCAAACCGGTTAAGGTCATGCAATGTTCTTCACCAGAATAGATCCTATTAGGAATCTAGATCTCTGTTAGGAGATAAGTCCTGTTAAAGACTACCTTGTTAAAGGATTTCATATCCACAGTTGTGAACCACCTTGTTAGAGGATTTACAAAGGCTTTTCTCAGCCTACCCAGTTAAGGGTTTCAGACTTGTCGAAGATATCAGTAATCAACAAGTGAGTGATCTAGATAATAGCATAGTATGCTTAGTTAGATCCTTGACAGCTCATTTTTAATGCACTTCAGCATTACTTCAGTCTTCAATATCTCCACACTCTATCTCTTCAGACAGACCTAATCTTTTCTTCTCTTATCGCTCATACAAAAACCCTCAACATATACAAACCCTAGACATGATGTCCTTATAAAGGAATCTGATTTCATGTCGGTCTAATAGGATTTGACTACAAGTTCCTAGGTTCAGTGCATCTCGACACATTTGGTAACATGGCACAAAAACACCGCCAAAGTGTCGGTAGATGATAACTCATCACACATTATAGTAATACCGCTTGATAACTCATCACAGAGTAATACCAGTTCATAACTTATCACAGAGTAATACCAGTTAATACAATATACCAATTACTGGTTGTCAAAAATGAAGACTGGTAGAAAGTAGTGTTCTGATCAAAAGTTAACTACCACTTTAGATCCTCGAACCACTTGGGTCTTCATATCGCTTGGGGTCTTTAGTCAATCCGTGACCGGTAAAACTTCATCTGCAAAATACTGATAGTCTAAAGACTATACATTTAATAACATATGATACCAGTTGGAACAATTAATGGTTGAGCATAACTCATACATCAAGAAAGTGTGTGTTCATCAATGACAATCAAAACATCATCAAAATGCCAACACAACCCTATTGAGACAAAGGTCATTAGGATAAATGCTTGATATAGTCTAGGTGTGCCATGATTGCTTACCTGTTGAGACCCGAAGATACTTGATCAAAGTATCTATTGATAGTCTAAGTTTAAACTTTAAGAAAGTTTGAAACAAAACAACTGATGATGATGGTTGATGTACGTGTGTAGGAGGATTTTCACATCTTACAAATGCGCGTGAGGCATCTAGCCACACAAGTGTTGCGTGATCATTTGATAGAGGCTGAGGTTGATTGCATTGCAACGACAGGCCTATACAATGTTATGTATATTCCCGTGATTTAGATGAATCGCGGTTTGATCATAGCATTGGGAAAGCAGTGGCATAGTGAGACATGCACATTTCACTAAGCACAGGGGGAGATGACGGTTACACTGGAGGATGTATGGTGCATCCTACACATTCTCATTCGAGGAGAGCTGGTGACATATGACCGTGCTTGGGGGACAATAGCAGTACAAATATTTTTTGATGAGGATGTATTCATTGATGATGGCTCTATAGCATGGGAGGTTATAGCTGCCCTGTATGAACCATTACCATCTATGTTATTAGGGATTGTTGGGGGACTACTATGCCCAAATCGATGATCACATGGACTATCCATTGGTTGGGGCCAGGTTATAGATAAGATGATGACAGAGCGGACCCACTTTGCATGGGGACCGTGCATGCTATCGCACTTATATCGAGAGCTACATGAGGTAGTATATTGAGAGGTGAGCTCACTGGGAGTAGGGATCCCTCTGCTTCATATTTGGGTGTGGGAGCACTTACCTATTACCTGACTGGTTAGTCTGAGATTTAGGGAAATGGACCAGCCCTATTTATATATGTATGGCAGTATGATGAGTCAGCCCCACTTAAGGAAGTTAGAGTGGTGGCGACGGGCACTTGGTGATTTAGATACAGTGATCTGGAGGCCTATATTGAGTGAAAGCCCTGGGAGGATGATGCAAAGGCCTTGTCATATGTGTTTATGACACGATACCTCATTGGTAGGACAACCTACAATGTGGAGAGACAACTACCTAGGAGAGTGCTAAGACACTTTGGACAGAGGCAGGGATTGCTTAGTGAATCTGGAGAGTATGTAGGGTGGTCCGAGAGAGGTTCCAGTGGAGACTAGTGTTACCTTATGATCAGGCTCTGGCATATTTCCGAATGCTATAGGAGAGACCATGGTAGATGAGGCCGAGGGTGATAGATGCAGGGGTTACGAAGGAGTATACACAGTATATCGCCGCACATCCAATTCCTCGAATATCAGATCTAGCAGAGCCTATTCCATCCTTCGAGGAGGAGGGGAGATAGAGACGGAGGAGGAGAGGAGGTCATGGAGTGGTAGTAGGTGGACGAGGGAGAGGGGATGGAGGTGATGGGGATGGAGGAGGAGGGGGTGGTGGATTCGAAGGTGGAGGTGGGGGTAGTGGATGATTACAGTGGAGAGGGAGAGGTGGGCAGCCATTGTGGCTATCACAGGGACCTTTGATGCAGGGAGGCGTCAGATTAGGTGGCAGGGATGTGGGGGAGGGAGAGATACCTATAGATATAGGGGAGGGAGCCACTGGAGAGGGAGCTACAGGTGGTGGAGATCTACAAGATCATATGATCTTAGTTTTAAAGAATCGGCTAGAGGATATGGAGATGTAGGTGGCAACTAGAGATGTGCAGCTATTTGCATGAGAGTCAGAGCTGACTGTAGCACTACAGAAGAGGGATCAGGTCATTGACAGGGTGATCCAACTATAGGAGAGAGTTCGGGCCTTGGAGGGAGTATAGGGACATGGGTCATTTACTGATTCCATGGCGAGAGAGTTATGAAGAGCAGGTGTAGAGGTTGACTACTAGCAAGGTCTATATGAGCAGGAGGTGCCATCTAGTCAACGAGCACTGAGTTATTCATAGATGTTTCGGGAGAGATCAGAGTGGTCTCAGAGGATGTAGAGCAGTGGTGGTGTGATGGGTCCTCCATGGCAAGGTAGTGCAGGTGGTGCAGGGGGTAGTGGGAGAGTAGGTGGTGTTGGTGGTGCAACATCTGGTCAGAGTGGCATCTGAGAGAGCATTTATGTATGTGATTGCATTGTCATTCTTGGATGGCTCTTGGTAGCTGATATTTTGGACTTCATTGTACTCTGATATATGTATGTTTTTGCGAGATGATATGATATATGAGGAGATCCCATATTTTTTGATGATATGCATGTTGATGATATGCATGAGTTTATGTAGGATGATGATCTTATGATTTATGCTGAGATGGATACTTGTACTTGCTAGATGTATGTGTTTATGAGATGATTCATATATGCATGTTTTATGATGCTTATTTATATGATGTCTATGTGTATGATTTATAAATTTGATGCTAATATGTGAATGCAGGTTGATATGGACGATTCATTGTTGTAATGCTTTATGTATGTAATTCCATGATGATGATGTATGCATGATTTTTTTGATGATAATGGTGGTACTTTGTATTTGATGTCAATGAGATGATGAGATGATGATATGCAGTGATGGTTGATTATATTGAAATGTAATCAATAAATGATTTATGTAAATGCATCTAGATGAGGTTTTTAGATGAATGTAAATATGGATAAACAAATGTAAAGTATGTTAGTAGTGGTTCAGTGTTCCTCACGGGGATTTGCAAAATGGTTTAACAGCCTCCTGTGGATTCTATAAGTCTAGTGGTTGTATCGGGCATTGACAGGTCGATCTTTTGGTGCAATGGCAACCACACTTGTAACAAGTGGTATCAGAGCTTGGTCACAGGTTTGAATTACGCAGGCTGTGGCAAGTGATACTGGGAGGGGTATTATTGGCAATGGGTCAGCGTCCCTCGTGAGGATTCACGATATGGTTTAATAGCCTCTTGTGGATTCTATAAGTCTAGTGGTTGTATCGGGCATTGATAGGTCAATCTTTTGGTGCAACAGAAACCACACTTGTAACAAAGTACAAATGTTTATGTGACGATATCTAAATGAATGCATATGTAAAATGTATAAACCAATGTTGAAACAAATGGTTTTGTTTGTTATGATCTAAATGTGGAAAAAATATAGCTAAGTGAAATGATAATGTGATGATAATGTAACTCATTGGTAATGAATAACTGCATCTTAATGCAATTTAAAAAAGATAATGAATGCATTTTAAAGAATCCTAAATGAAATGAAATGAATGAGTATAAGAATATACTAGATGGATAAATGAATGCATTTAACTAATGGATAGATAAATAAATGAATGCCTGCAAAAAATAAACGAATGCATGGTAATGAAGCTTTAAATGATGGTAAATGATGATTGTAAATGATACTAAATGAATTCACAGTAATGGCTAATAATGGTAGTAAATGCAATGATGAGAAATTTATCATACAAATGAAGCAAAATGTCATGTGCCACGATGAAATGATGTAATGATACTAATGCAAGTAAATTATAATGAACTACATGTAAATGCAACTAAATGATATTAAATGCACTTTAATGAATATCTAAGAGTTTAATAAACCTATATGAAAGTACATGATAATGAACTAAGTTTATTTTAAATGCAACTAAATTTAGTGAAATGATGATGTGCTTATGATAGATAAATGCAAGGTTGTTTAGACTTTGCATGATGCACTAATGATGTATCAGAAAACTCTATCATGATTGTATCCAAGACCAATTCATTTTTCAAATAACTTCTCACATTAATCTTTGTTCACACTTGCATATAAAACCATGCATATGAATAATGAATGTTTAAATGGATGGGTAATATGCAATGGAATGAAATATAAATAGATGAGATGGAATGACGATCCATAGTGCTTTATTTTTATCATTGAGCATGGTAGTATCAATCTTGGATGAGGTAGTAGGAGCCAAGTTTGGAGCATTGTACCTACAAACAAGCAGCATAAATAAAGAAATAAAGAATATGGACCCTCCATAATGGTTCATGCTCATATGGTCGAGGTATATACTATAGTCAGCAAGCCATAGTGATCCATGACTATATTTTGCATAAGATCACGTAGCTTAGTGAACTTCCCACATAGACACCATTAGTGCATGCCCTAGAAATTCATTGGAATAATTCACAGAAGACATACAAACAATGCCTAGGAACCATCCCAACCACTCTAATCACTTGTGGATATCCCGAAGTAGCATAGGAACTTGATATAAATGAATAAATAACTAACAAACCGACCAAGTACTTGATAAATTTAAACAAAATTTTCTTGTCAAAGAAAATGTAATCTTGTCTTTGTCTTGGTAAGGAAGGATGCATCCTTGTTAAGACAGTTTGTGTCGATTGCTGATTGTTTGGTCAATGTGCTAAGTGGTCATTGTTTTGAGTATTTCACAATGTTTGTTTGGTATCTTCTTGGATGTGTATGTACAAGTTGTTGCCATTTTTTTGATTTATTTTTTATTTTTTCTCATGTTTTTTGGTTTTGTGAGACATTTTGAATGTTTTTGGAATTTTGTGAGACAGTTTTCAATGTTTTTAGAATTTTGTGAGATAGTTTTCAATGAAAAACTCAATGAATCACAAGTAATGTAGAATCCACTTCCATCAATAGGTTAAGGGCATTGCCCCCATTTTATACATGACTATGAAAAAGTGGGATGTAAGATGCATGAAGTACTATCCTTGATTGCAGATCAATAACAAGCCATGGTTTGGATGGATGTGTGGATGCAATGAATGTGATTGCAACAAGCGTGAAAGAAAATGGAGTCCTAGCCTTTACAAGTGGTGCCTGTTTGCCAGGTTTTCACCATCGTACTTAGCCAAGGTGCCACCAGAGTGGTTGTTCACCATTTGGATGCATGATTTTTCTTTGCTATTTTGATTTTTTTTTTTTTTTTGTATTTTCTTCAAGAAATTTATTTGAATGTTTTGGTGTTTTTCTAGTATGTATGGGAGCCTGATGCTTTGTGTAGCTTATGTATAAAACCATTTGAGGTTCATGTTGTTGATCGGATCTACTAGCGGTTCTCCTTCTGAAGTAGCCAACTGATATGCCCCGGACCCAAATACAGCAGTGATAACATATGGACACAGCCAGTTTGATTCAAACTTTCCTTGGTGTTCTCTGTTGGGTTGGTTATGAGGATTCTCTCAAAGAACCAGATCTCCTACCTCAAATGTATGAAGTCTAACCCAGTGATTATAGCTTATGCTCATGCATTGCTAATAGACTTTGAGGTGAGTGTATGCAGCTTGTCATTTCTCATCAAGTAGTTCCAAGTCTTGAAGACATGATACTTGGTATGCTTCATCATCTATGAGATTATGTAAGGAAACCCATAGAGATGGTATCTCAACCTCAATAGGAAGGATGGCTTCTGCGCCATAGACCAATGAGTAGGGAGTTGCGCTTGTAGGGGTTCAAATGCTAGTTTGATACACCCATAGTGCTAGATTTAATTGAACATGCCAATCATGATCGGCATCATTGACCATCTTCTTGAGTATTCTCAATATGTTCTTGTTTGATTCTTTGGCCTGACCATTTCCTTGTGGGTAATAGGGAGTGGAAAAGTAGTATTGTGTAATGCCCCGCCAGGAAACCCCTAAGGGTTTAAGTTAAAAACACTCAATTAGAGTGTAAATTTTTTTTTTTATAATAATTGTTAAGAGCGTTAATGAAAAGTTACAATATTAAGATAGATTGAAGTTATCTCAAAGATATCTCTAACTAGATAACACAGCGGAAGGCTAAAACAATCCTAAGGAGTTTCCTAACGCGATTACATAACCTTACACCTAACTCAACTTGCATCATTAGATCCATTAAACTGAATATTTAAATTATGAGATAATGCATAGATCTTGATTATATATGAGTTCTATGGTTGGAAATCTTATAATTTTAGGAAGCGTTCATTTACTTTGGGGGTTAGGAGGCCATTGAGAGGTTATTTATTCATTGCACTTTAATTCATAATTACATTAAGAGGCCTCCAAAAAGGTTCATGCGTTTAATATAATGAAGTTCATTCTATTGGGTTTAAGGTATCCATTCTCAATCGATTTCATCCTTTAATATTAAAAGTATGGTCAATCAGACGAGATTCATTCATTAAGAATTAACTACAATTAATAGAGTGACATCCCTTCATTTGATTTCGTGCATAGCCAACTAATGAGTTGTAATTCTTATATGAAAGATAAAATGTGAGTAGCCATAGAATTCATTTGAAGTTTTGATAGTGCAAATAATTGGACTAATTTCATTAAGGTGGCTATGCATTAGGGCACACGAGAGCATCCTTTAAATTAAAATATCGTTAGCTAGATGAAATTCTTCATTTCAAGATTTGAATAATAAGACCATAGTGATGTTCTGCTATTAGGATTAAAATACCATTATCTTATTGCATATTACTCTTTTTGGTTATATGAAGTTAATATGAGAAGGTACATTTATTAAGATTAAGATTTAAACAACTATACCAAAACTTCCCTTTTTAGTTCCATTTTAGCAACCATAAGGGATTTTGTTTTATTAAGGTTACAAATATGGATACTGGTTGAGTTCACCCTTGTATGAAATTAATCTGATAAAGATTATTTGTTAAGATTAAAATGTAAACAACTAAGTAAATTCATCTGATAAAGTGAATTACAATTAACATGGCGATACTCATTTACAAAGGTAAGAAGGTAAATACCTATATGAGATGCATCCTTTAGATTTCAACTTAGAAATTATAACATTAATTCGAACTTGTTACCCATTCACATTCGTTCGACTTGCATGCTTAAAACAAGTTAATCCAATGATGTAACCTAGCAAGATTCTTTCCACTATTACAACTTTTAATTCACATTCTCAAAATACTTTTTCCATAACTTTAATTACAGTATTTTAAATACTTTGCCATAATCATAATTTACAATGTTTTATGAACCTAATAACTACATTTATCAAGATGAATAATGTTATGCACTTAGATTTAAATTCATTAAATTTCCACTGTATACTTATGCAAGATTACAACCATCCATGATAATTTAAAGCATAAAACAAGGTAAAACTAAAAAAACATCGCATAACACAGATATGATCTCGGAGTTCACCCCTAAAGGGCTACATCTCCGGGTCTGCTCAACTGCAAGACCCCTCTGGCATTTAATATAGTTATGATTACAAATTTACATGTCTATTACATCTCTGCCCTTTAGGCGAACACATACACTAGTCGACATCTACCTTGATTGATTATTACATAGTGATCCCCTTTTAGAAATGGGTCAAATTGAATCATAACAAATAAAAGAAACAAACAATTCTGGATTCTCTTGTTTGACGGTATCCTAATTAGGGGCTTGACCAACTTATGACCAACCCTATCATATCAAGTCTTACCATTACATAACCAAATTCAATAATAGAAATCTAATTCAGCATCGGCATTATCCGGTAGAGGTATTCGTTTACCATATTGCTCTAACTATTAAAGTCGATCCATCAGTAGGCTTGCTAAATTAACTTTTATTTAAAAACTCATATTAATCCACCATTACTATTCATTCCATGTTAATAATAAGTATTAACCCGAGTATGATGTAATCAATATGAAATTAATAACTTGTATTATAGTATAGATTTTCTAAATGTTGAATCTCTAAAATCCAAATATATTATTTAGCAATCTGAGATAATAAAATAAACATAAAAGAAACTGAATTTAGGATTAAATAATATAAAAGAACTAAGTTTAATTCCCTTATATTAATTCTAAATTCACTTATCAATCTGACTCTTCTTTATTTTTACATATTATACACAAACTTCGTGTTTAACACACACTCATATATATATATATATATATAAACATTATTTTGCGAATTAAAAAAAACTAATTTTAAATAAAATGAACCTTTCCACATTATACTACAAAATCCTTTCTATACATTCCCATGGCAATTATTATAATATAAATTTTTTTTGTTTAAAACAAATTATAAAAGAAATATCGTAAAACTTCATATTTTCTTTTGCTTTGGGAAAAACCCTAACTAATCGCAGGACCTGCGACCCACAATGTGGACGCAGGTTCTGCGGCCCACACTGTGGACGCAACTTGCAGCCCACATTGTGGACGCAGTCCCTACGACCCACACTGTGGTTGCAGCCTGTGGCCCACAGTGTGGTCGCAGTCCCTACGGCCCACATTGTGGTCGCGGCCTGCGACCCACAGTGTGGTCGCAGTCTTGCGGCCCACATTGTGGTCGCAGCCTGCGGCCCACAATGTGGTCGCGGGGAGGTTGCAACATTCGGCGGCGCTGCAGAGGAAGAAATGGGGGAGGGGGCGGCGGTGCGAGCTGAGCTTCGGCTCCTCCGCCCGCCAAACCCTAGCCCCAAACACATACAACAATTTTTTTTTGTTTATTAATTTTTATTTTTTTTTCTCATACGTTCTTGGTCCGATTCACAGTTCGGTTCAAACCACAAAAATTCTTGAATAAAGATTTGGCAAGAACGAAATCCCCCATTTGTATTTATTATTATTATTTTTCTTTTATTCATTTCTTATTCACAGCCCCATTCTTTTATCAGATTTTTCCAAAAAACAAAGACTTCATTATGGGAAAAACTATATTTCCTCATCAAGTTTAAACACAAAATCTATTAAGAATGAAACTTCATTCTAAATCAACCAAGCTTAAAAGAACAACTGCAACTATTCTTCAAAGAAAAACACATTCATGAGTAATATCCTCTCTCTTTTTTTTTTTTTTTCCAACAAGAAATAGAAAGGTAGATTCGAATCCTACCTCATAATGCATTCCGGGCAAGAATCTTGATGAAGAGCTCCCCCAATCTGCTGCTCTAAGACTCCATTCTTTCCCAAAAATCCCCCAATCTCCATTTTTTCCAAAAAAATCCCCCCAAAAGAGAGAACCCCCAAAATGTTTACAAAACTAGGTTAAAAAGAGAAACCCTAATTTTGCCCTAATTTTCAATTTCGAAATTAGGCATTTATTTTTTTAAAATAAGATAAATAAAAATCAAAATGGAAACCACTATTCAATCCTTCTTATTCATTTTTCTTTTAAAATTAAAAAGCTTCCATTTCTTATTTAACTCTAATTTTAAATTTCTTCATATCACTTAAGCCAACACTTTATATTTTGATTAATTTAATTTTCTAAAAATCAAACTTTTATACTATATCCACTTTACAAGTAAAAAGGAACTAATTTCTTTTAAATAATAAAATTTACCCTTTTTCTCCCAACATGCGAAAATGATTAATTTATTTCTATTTCTCAATTGACTTTTAAATTTTTTCTTTCCAAAACGCTTAACTCATTAAATTCATTATTTTCGAATTTAACTATTAAATTGACTTGCTATAACATAGTAAAGCAACCTTTTTTAAATAAATGACTAAGCTAATGCAAGAGTCTTATTTCTTCTAATTTCTCAACTACAATGCGTAAATGTTACAAATGCGTAAATGAGCACACTAACCCAAGTTAAATACCTTAAGCTTGCTACAATAATAATTTAAAGCAATCTCCTAAATTAATGGTTAATCATATAAAGGAAGATACCCATTTAAATTTCTAAATTACTAATGTGCACGTCTACTTATAAATTTGAATTTAATACCTAGAACAACAAACTCCACTTACCTCGTGCAAGGCACGCAAAACGAGGAAGTCCACCAAATCACATGACATGAAATCCAATGAAAAGTGAGAGCCCCATGAACCACACATGCGATGCTCACCTGACCATGGCTAAGGCAAGACGAGAGTTATATGACCACCAAAACCGAATTCTAAAGATGAAGGAGGCATACTCAACCTTGCAAATCCCAAGGAGATGAACCTTGCCTTAGGCGGTGTCGTAACTGCAATCTCCTGCACTCATGAATCACACAAGCATACATATACATATACATATTCAATGTAGGCATTAGCTCGAGATTTATCACAAGAGTTAGGAAACAATTACATATACACAAGAATCGATGCAAAGGCACAATAATAAGTATGCACAAGTATTTATATTATCTAAACTACACATTGCATCACGGTTAACCTACCATTCAAGAATGCCACATAGGAAGTCAATCAAGGTCACACGGGTTTTACAAGTCCGACTAGGGTATGGGCATTACATATTGGATGTGAAACTTCTCACAGAGCTCACAGACATCCTGGTTTTTGAAAGGAAGACCATTATCTGTGATGATGGATATGGATACACCATATCGGCAGATGATGTAATTAAGGATGAATGAGGCGATCTACTTGCTGATGACTTGGGTAAGTGGAATAGCTTTGATCCACTTTGTGAAGTATTTGGTGGCGGTAATAATGAATTTGTGATCGTTGGATGAAGATGGATGGATTTTACCCAAAAGGTATAGTCCCCATTGACAAAAGGGCCATGGTTTTGTGATTGGTTGCAATTCCTATGTTGGTGCATGTATCAGGTCTCCATGAACTTGTCATTTCTTGCATTTTCTAACAAAGTAGTAGGAGTCTTTTTCCATAGACGGCCAATAGTATCCAGCTCATATGATATTTTTGGCTAGTGAAGGACCACTTGCATGAGTTCCACAAATTCTTTCATGTAACTCTTTCAAGTCCTTTGTTATCTCATCATGTTCTAGATATCGAAGGAGAGTACCATCAAGACTTTGTTGGTATAGGGTTTCAACAATGATGGTATATTGAGCGGTTTGTCGAATGAAGGTTTTACATTGGTTATTTGATTGGCTAGGAGGAAGTGTGTGATCACGGATATAGGTGTAGAACTCACCGTACCATGGGGATTTGGAACCAACAAGGTGACATATCATCTCTAATTCAGGGATATCATAAGTGGGAATCCAAATTTGTTCTACCAAGAACTCATAGCATGTTGAATTCTGTGGAAGATCTAGGAGAGATGCAATGGTAGCTATGGTGTCAACAGCTCGATTCTTATCTCTGGGTATCTGTTCAAAGGTGATAGTAGTAAATTATGCCTTTAAACTATCCACCATTTGCTTGTACAACATGATTTTATCATCCTTGGTCTGATATTCATTGGTTACTTGTCAGATGACCAGTTGGGAGTCATCATATATCCGTAACTCTTTCAATTTCCATTATATGGATAGTCTGAGTCCTGTGATCAAGGCCTCATATTATGCTATATTATTTGTGCATGGAAATGTGAGCTTGTAAGACTTTGGGATGTTGTCACCTTGAGGTGTGATAAATAGAATGCCTGCCCCTAAGCCATGCCTAGTATATGAACCGTCAAAGTAAAGTTTCCATGGTTGTGTTGTTGTGATCATTAATATTTATTCATCTGAAAAATTGGAAATGAGAGGATGATCGCCTATGAGTGGTGCATCGGCCAATTGATCTGTAATAACTTGACCCTTGATAGCCTTATGGTCCACATACTCGATGTCAAATTCACTGAGAATCATCACCCATTTGGCCAAGCAGCTAGTCAATGCTGCTTTGTTGAGTAAGTACTTTAGTGGATCTATCTTAGCAATGAGTTGTACTTTATGTCTCAATATGTAGTGCCTCAGTTTAGTGGCTGCCAAGATTACTGCTAGGCAAGCTCACTCAATAAGTGTGTAATTGAGTTCATAGCCAACCAGTGTGCGAGAGATGTAGTAAATAACACACTCTTTCCCTTCTGCATTGTGTTGAGCCAAGAGAACTCCTAATGTTGTATTTGTTGCTGAGATATAGAGTAATAAAGGTTTGCTCGGATCTGGTGGGACCAGCAATGGTGTATTTATGAGATAGTCTTTAAGCACCTGGAATGCTTGCTGGCATCTGGTATCCCATTGAAAGCGGATATTTTTTGTGTAACAAATGTGTAAAAGGGTGACACTTATCTTCCAGTTGTGCAATGACTCTTTAGATGGATTGTAGCTTCCCTTGTAATGTCCTTAGCTGACTAATGTTCCTTAGAGGTGGCATGTCCATGATTGCTTTGACCTTTAGAGGATTGACCTCAATGCCTTTGCTTGAGACAATATATCCTAGCAACTTCCCTGAGGTTACTCCAAAGACACATTTCTTTGGGTTGAGTTGAACATGATATTGTTCCAGTCTTTCAAAGATTTTCTCTAATACTTCCAGATGACCTTCTCTTGTGAGTGATTTTGTCAGTAAGTCATCAACATAATCTTCCATTATGGTATGCATCATATCATGGAAGATGGTGGTCATTGCTCATTGATAGGTCGCTCCTGCATTCTTGAGACCAAAAGGAATTACACTCCAGCAGTATGTTCCCCATGGACATGTGAAGGTCATCTTATGTTAATCCTTTGGTGCGATCTTTATCTGGTTGTACTAAGAAAATCCATCCATGAGTGAAAGCATGGCATGTCCTACTGTTAGGTCCACTATTATGTCAATGTTTGGTAGGGGGAAGTCATCTTTAAGACATTCCTTCTTCAGATCTCTGAAGTCTATATAGATACAAATGCCCCCATTTGGTTTGTCGATAAGCACAATGTTGGAGATCCAAACTGCATAATCAATTGGTCTAATGAAACCAACATCCAGGAGTTTCTTAAGTTCTGCTTTGACTAGTACCGCAATCTAGGGATGCATCTTGTGAAGCTTCTACTTGATAGGCTTAACTCCTTTTGCTATAGTGAGGTGATGCATGGCTAAATCAAGATCAAGCCCAAGCATGTCTGTATATGACCATGCAAAGTTGATCTAACGCTTTTTGAAGAATTCGACAAACCTAGGCTGTTCCTCAGGAGTTAAAAGAGATACTAGATATATATGGTGAGGAGTTTCAGGAGTCCCCTTGTTGTATTCTTTTGTCTCTTCAATAAGGATTGTTGATCATTCCTACTATGTACTAGAGGAGAGGATGTCAAAGCTTTCATCCTCAGGTGCCTTAGAGAGGTTTTCACCATTGGATACACTCTTTCTTTTTACTTTTGTGGGATCAAACAGTGCCAAAGTGTGGTTTTCACTCAAAGATCCATGTTTTATTGTTATAGTTTTGCAGCTAAAAGGTTTGGCATCCACCCCAAAGTATGCTACGCTATTAAGTTCAATGGTGAATCCAACTTTGTGATCCCCGCTTGGTATGTTATCCCATAATTCCAAAAAGTCAATGATCACCTCATCATTTTGGAAGTGGTCAAGGCATGGGGGATTAGATTGGTTCCATTCGATGAGTTTAGGATGGATAATAGGCATTACCTCATCTGTGAGGCCTCACCTCGACTCAGACTGACATTTAGTGGATTTTATATTTAGACTATTATGGATACTTTATTTTGATGCATTTTGAGACTTGAACTTATATGATTTCAGGATTTGGATAACATTGCTATGTTTTGATGATTTACTTATATGCTTTATGAGATAGAACACTACATGATTGTAAGATAGGATGATATTGCAATGATAGATGTCGTTATTTAATTTGTAGGACTTTACTATGATAATAGAACTATGATGTATGGTTAAGTTTTTGTGAATTGGGATGAAATTGTTTATGAGAATTTTGCTTGATAAAAGATGTATTTAATCTGTACAGATGAAAATTGTATGCAAGTGATGATGTGTATTGTTATTCCTTTGAATTATATTATATGTGGATATTTGAAAGTACTAATGTGTAAATTGAGATGCGCAGGAAATTTACCCTGTGACCATGGAAATTACGGAGAACCAAACCTAGACTTATGTATGTTCGTAAGCCAGGGGTTGTCTATTTGGAGAGACAACACCCCGTTCGTGTTGTATTTTATTCGTAATAGTATATGCTGCATGAGTGTTAAGTGTTATTTAAATTTAATGTGTAAAAACCACAAGAGACAATTCCATGTTTTAATTTGTAAAAGTGTTTTATTTGTGTCACTTGACACATGTGTGGATTTAAATTTAAATGTTTTATTTGTGTCTCTTGGTGGGAAAGTGTTTAACTATAGTTTTTTCTTAAATAATATAATGTGTTGTCCTAAATACTTTGGGAATATAATCTTTGGAGTGGTCAACGTATGTTTGACCCGAAAATAAACTTCAGAGAGGTTTAAAATGGGTTAAATGAACACCTAGGGGTAGTTTAATAGGATTTCCTAAAGCCCATAAGGTATACCTAGGGGTTAGGGGTAATTTTAGGCAAGTTTCTACTTTTTAATGATCTTTTTAACGCTTTTAAAATTGGCTTTTTTGAGTTGTGCGAAAATTCAAAATTAGAAGTTTAAATCTAATTGAGATTTTTCCTTTTGGAATGAGAGTCTTTTTGCATTCTGCTTTTCTTTCCTTTTTGGTTTTTAGAAACTTGTGAGAACTCAGAGAATGAGCTTCTTAAGCAAGATTTTTGAGAATTGGAGGGTAATCACCCACTCTCCATTTTTGGAGACAAGAGAAACTTGAAAAGAAAATAATAGTTTGGAATAAAAAAAATTGACTAAGGGTAGAAGAAAGAAGATTCGTGGATTGGGCAGCTCTTCCTCAAATATCAAAACTACCATTGGGCAGATTAAGGTTGGTCTGATTATTCTTTAAAATGGTTATTTTCTTGCATATGTTGACTGCATGATTGGTGAAGAAATCTGAGTTTCTTGGATGGCTTGTTTTAGATATTCATTGAAAATTTTGCATTATGCTTGTTGTGTTTTGGGAGTTTTCTCAAGACCTCTTACTCTAGGGAGAGAAGAGGATCTTGTGGGTGGTAGCAGTGACAACCCTCGAGTGAGAGACTCTCGTTGAGAGTGATCACAAGGGATCTTTGTGTGACCCTTGCTGCATGGCTTGTTTGTGCAATGGGGGTCATAAGGAGGGATATAAGGCTAGAATGCCTTTGGGGGGCATAAGGAATAAGGGGTTGAGATTCTTGATATATTTATTGTGCCATGAGGTGGCTACTTGTTTATTTCATACTTGCAGTTCTCCTCAGGGTATTGGTCCACTACCACCCTTAAAAAAGTCATCACCAAAGTGTGGTGCTGTGAAGCCAAGTTGGGAGTGTGTCTGAAAATCTGTATGTATTTTGCCTTCTATGTGTTTGCCTGTTTGTTACCCGTCTAGGACTTGGTTCTCCGAGCTCGGGGGTGGCTACCAGTTAGCCTAGGCTGGGAGGTGAGCACTCCGTGGTCATTTTGTGATTTATTATGCAGGAAAGACAAGAGAAGAGAATAGGAACTGTGAAAAGATGCAAAAGATTATTGTTGAAGATACTTAAATCCATTTGCAGTTATTTGTTTAAATTTGATAGTAGAAAAATACCCTCATTCGTTGAATGAGAGGCAAGTTGTAATTTTGAGATAAGACATGAGATTTAATATTGTAGTTTAATAAAGGAACATCATGTAATTTTGTAGAATATCGATAGAGTTGTAAAAAGCCAGATATGTTTCTATTTCTATTTTGAAAAGTAAAGGGTTTGCTTTGATTTGCATGCAAAAGCTTCTTTTGTAATATGAAAAAAAGAAAATCAGTTTTATTTAAATCTGAGTTCTCCTTTTTAGCTGAGAATCTATCTCCATTTTAATTGTAGAAAATCATGATTTGTATTTGTTGTTAACATGTAAATAAATTAGTTGTTTTATTAGTTGAGAAATTAATGAATGTATTTATTATAGAAAAGTATATTGTATTTCTAAATAGTATTTCCTAAGTTCAGAAGGAGAAAATAAAGCTTATAGATTTCCGATGTGTTAGGATAAATAGCTTAGCAATAGATTTACTTCATTCTTTTTATCAACAATTAAAATAAATAAAAAAAAGAGCCTAAGCTTATATACCATTATATATATATATATATATATATATATATATATATATATATATATATATATATATATATGTGTGTGTGTGTGTGTGTGTGTAAAACTTATTGAGAAAAAAAAAATATTTATATATTTTTCACACTTATAATTTTTATATTTATAAATTTATATAAATATAAATATAAATATATATATATATATTTATATAAAATATTAAAAAAAATAATAATTAAAAAAAAGAGGGTTTTTGGTTTGCACGCGGACCCCACTGTGTGTGTGCACAGTGTGGGCCGCGCGGCTTTCACTGTGCGAACACACAGTGTGGGCCGCTTCAGCTCCCACTGTGTGGACACACAGTGTCGGTCGCGGCCGCCACTGTGTGGACACACAGTGGTGTGAGCCGCCAGCGGCTCCCACTGTGTGGACACACAGTGGTGCCGCGCCGCCACTGTGTGTACACACAGTGGCGCCTTCGGCCCCGTTCCCCCTTCAAAAAAACCTGCGACATGAAATATACCCAAGGCTGCCGCTGTTGTCTTTTGGCCCTGTAAAAAATAAGAGATCAAAATAAAAGTTAAACCCTAGCCCGGGTAGGGGTAACCAATTTAGTTTATTTAGTTTTAGAGTCATTTTATATAAAATAAAAATCCCTAATTAGGGTTGGAAGGCATATTGACTATTATTATTGGAAAGATATTTTACAGGATTAATACACACACACACACACACACACACACACACACACACACATATATATATATATATATGTATGTATGTATAAGTGTGTGTATATATATATATATATATATGTATAAGTGTATATATATATATATAAATAGGTATATAGGTTATATTTTTGGAGTAAGTATTTAATAGAGTTTTAAATACTTAAATACCTCCGTATGATTACTAATAGAAAGTAAAAGGAGATTGAAATATAGAAATTTAAGAATAAAGCCTAGTCTTATAATTTTAAATGTATTTAATGTGATAAATACTTAATTTTGCCCTAGTTAATTTAGTTAGAGCATTAAAATTTTAAAATGGATGTTTAGACTATATAGTCATATTGGAGATTGAATTAATCTTCCTCTCCTAATTCTTTAACATGATTGATTTAATAAAATTTAATGACTAGGTATCTCGTGGAGATAAAATTAGACCAGTTAGATTTCCGCAAATAAAATTAAACGATAATTGATGCTTGGTTCGTTTCAAAATTAGCTCGATTATAGATATGGAAAATGCATTAATGCTTGTCGTGTGAGGGAACTTGTTAATTATTTAGTATTTTTTTTTTTAAAAATCATTCCTTTTTTGCCCTAAATTTTGGGCATGACATCATCGATCAGGTTGAGTTCATTAGATGTGTTAGTAAGGGTTAAGACATTGTGGTGAAGGTTGTTGATGGTACTCTCCCTGTCAAAATCGGGCATAGGATGCGACGTAGGGTCTATGGAAGATGTTTCTAGTTCAGGAACCCAAGAGGTTTTAATTTGCACTTCTTCATAAACAGGGATTTCTTTGTGAGGTGGAGGGGGTGATGCATCTTCCTCATCTGAAGTATTTAGATGTACTAAATCAAATTCCCACTCATGTGAGTCAGTCTCTGAGTCACTTTCCAGTATCCGATTACTATGCCATACCGGGATATCCTTTGAGTTGAATGTTGCAGGTGTGATCGAGTGATGTACCTTTGTAGACGGGATGATCAATGCTGTAGAAAGGATTATGGGGATCAATGAATCTAATATGGGGAGTATCGGTGTTGTTGAATCTACTGCATTTGGTGAAGTTGCCAGTGTTGTTGATACTGCTGGGGGTTCCAATATTGATAATGGTGCTATTGTTGCGGTTGATGTTGCTGATGGGGTTGCTGGTTCGATTGGTGGGATGATTGGTGCTGCTGATATAATCAAGGGTGACCTCTTTATGTTTGTAGTAGGCTGATATAGAGGTTTGTTGGGTTTCCCTTTGAGTCTGAGCTTAGGAACGATCTCCTTTTGGAAGCCTAATCCTATGTTATCTTTGGGCTTTAATTCCGGCTACAACGTCTCATGTCATCCTTGCTTGCAAGTTCCTAAAGCACTCTAACCATCATAACCCATTCTTTGCATAATGAGAAGGCATTTTCCATATTGATCTGTGGGAAGCTTAGCTTGTGGGATGTTTGCGGTGATAGGATCTTTATAGATCCATTCTGCTAAGTCTTCATCTCTAGTCTCTTCTGCTTGATTCTTTCCAAGGATGAAACGTGTCAAAGTGCATGTTGGCTTGACCTGTGGTATTTGAAGTAACTGTTGAGGTTTACCATGAGTTCTAGGAGAAGTGGGCATTTGTCCAACACAAAAGAGTTGGCTTAGATTGTACTCTCCAGGACCTTCCTCTGCCATTTTCATTTTGAGCTTCCCTTGCTTGGGTATAGTGGTGTTTGAACTAGAAAGAGAGGTTGGACTTATATATGAGGTGGATGAGATAGCTTCTTTGATGTTGGGAATGGTAATATTTGGTTGATGATTTATATTGTGACAATATGCAAAAGGATTTGCATCGCCCAGGATTGTAATTTCTACACCATTATGAGGAAACTTGAAACATTGGTGGTAGGTGGATGGAACGGCTTGCATGGCATGTATCCAAGGTCTTCCTAACAACAAATTATATGGCAAAGGAAGGTCCAAAACTTGACATATGATGTGCTTCACCACTGGGCCCACTTGGATTGGTAAAACAACTGCTCCTTTGAATGAATGCTCTGCATCATCATAGGCTTTATAGTTATCTTTTTGCAGGGATCGAATGATTCAATTGCATATCCCAATGCTATGGCCAATTGTAATGTATAGATATTTAGGCCTGCTCCATTGTCAATCAAGACTCACTTGATTCGGTGTTGGTTGATAAATCCTTCAATATGGAGTGAGGCATTATGAGGTTGCTGGAAGGATGTATTGTCACTTTTAGAGAAAGTGAGATATAGTGATGACCTTATATTTCCAACCATAGCTTGGAATTGATCTGTAATTAGATTTGCAGGGACTGACGCCTCTTGGAGAGCTTCATCCAAGATTGTTTTATGAGATGGGAATAGGCGCAACAGCTCTAAGATAGATATCAGTGCAGGCATCTTATCTAACTATTCCACAAGGTTATACTGCTTTGGGATAGATGTGGTGCCTTGTGGAGCTGCTTTAATGGTGATCTTTCTGCGACGTGTAACAACATTGCAGGTGGAGCTGGGATTTTTTATGGTAATAGTTGCAATTTGTTCATTGGCATCATATAGGTGAATCATAGTGTAATTATAGGTGGCTCACGTATAATCAGTGGTATCTGTGTTTCACCCTGAAGTGGAAGGACCCCTTTGATCTTGTGATGGAAGTGGATTCTTAAACATAACATGATCATTGTTTGTTGTTTTTGGGTCATGTCCTTCAATTTCAATCTCACCTAGGTCAATAAGATCCTGAATAAGATCTTTCAACCTATGACAATTGCTTGTTTTATGCCCTTTCCCTTGATGGAATTTTCAATGTTCATTGTCCCTCCACCATGAAGGTTTGACCTGAGGTTCATAATTGGATGTTTTGGGTAAGGTCACCAGATTTGAAGAAACCAACTGGCGTAACACTATTTCAATAGGTTCCCCCAAGGGAGTGTATGTACATTTTGGTTTAAAATTTTGCTGGCATTGTCCAACTGTGTTATTCTTGGGTGGGGGGTTTTGTCCTACAAATCGGACCATAGGTTGTGCACTTTTGATAGTCCTTGCATCCACAACCCCGTCATTGACAATGTTTTTTTTTTTGTTCCAGAAGTTAGATTTATCACTATTGAAGCATGGGCGAGGACCATCCTTTGGCTCATTGTATATCTTGATAAGCCCTTTTCTAATGAGATCCCATTCACATTTTAAACCCTTGGTGATCATTTCATTAAAGGATTCGGTGCCTTTCATGTCTAAGTGAAATTCCATTTCTTAGTTTAAGTTGGAAATAAATATTTCCACCCGTTCTTGTTTAGGTAACTGAAGAAAACGTCTGCTAGATATTTGACGCCATCATTGCAGGAAGACTGAAAATAGTTCTCCTGGTTTTTGCTTAGTGTTACATAGATCTGCCATGGTGATATCACGTTCAATGTTGTGTGAGTAGTGTGCAAGGAATTTCTAGACTAGTTCTTCGAAGGTCCTAATGCCCCTTGCCAGTCAGGAAAACCATGATGTGGTTGTCCCTCCCAAACTTTGGGGAAAGAGTCACATTAGGTATGTGTCCTCATATGACACTTCTAGGCATGCTGAATGAAATTCTCTAACATGATCGTGAGGGTCTCCTTTTCCTTGATACTTTTCAAACTTAGGTGTTTCAAACCCTCGTGGAAAAGGTGGCATATGTAGATTCCTATCAAAGAGATAGGGACAAATATCATTAAGTGAAAACTGGTTTGTTTTCACACCACTGTGGAGTTGTTGGGCAAGATTCTCGACTTGTTGCCACAACATGTCAATGTCATTTGGAGGAGGAAGAGGTGCGGGATTTCCTTGATGAAGGTTGTATCTGATGTGATCTCGACCTCTTTCATCCTCATTATGACTTTGGCATTCTGATGCTTGCCTTAGTTGTGCCATATCAAAATCAAAGGGTTTGGCTCCCTCTTGGGCAAGTCTTAAAAAGTGAGCATCAGCATTGCTCCTGAGTATTTCGTTAAAAAGTCTATTAAAGAGAGGGTTGTGTTGTGCCCTTTCTATTACTGCAGGAGTAGGAGTACTTGGATTTTCATCATTTGGGTTTCCTCCAAGGGCTTCTTGGATTCATTGATATTTTCCTCCTCTTCTTCCTCAATTTCCATTTG
Source organism: Cryptomeria japonica (assembly GCF_030272615.1). NCBI lineage: Eukaryota > Viridiplantae > Streptophyta > Pinopsida > Cupressales > Cupressaceae > Cryptomeria > Cryptomeria japonica. The sequence goes on along the minus strand of NC_081405.1, from coordinate 266,455,489 downwards.
TCTAGATCTTGATCTGGTTTGAGCCATTTTGTCTACAAGTTGTTTGTTGAAGTTTGGTGAAAATGATGATGAGTTGGTGGTGGAATGAGAGATTAATGGGTGATGGAGTATTGTTTTGCATATGGATTTATAGCACTAAAGGTAGATGTTACCAAAGTCCTTTCTTGAATTGCTTGTTGTGTTTGGTTGAAAATGTTTGTTATGATAAGGTTTAGAGAGATCTAAGATGTACTATAGACCCAACTACCTAGTAATGAGAGGATTCACTCATAGACTAGTTTTAACCCACGTAGAAATGCCTCTTAGGATGAGTTTATCCTAGATGTAGAGACACTCTAAAAAAGTGATGTGTTGTGTTTGATTCAAGCAATATCAAAAGAGAACTTCAGACAAAAACCTCTTTATGTTTTGAGAGTTGGAATGGATTGATGATATGTGAATGTGAGAATGGATGAAATGTTAACTTCAATAGAAACTTTGTGTGACAAAAGGAACAAACTCTTCCTCTTCTCTTTCAGAGGTTGGTGGTTCTTCCCTAGCTGAGTTATATGTGATGCAAATGTCTGGAAAGAAGGAAGGATTGATTTTGCCTCCCTTGTTTTTATGATAACTCAAAGCTCTATATTGAGTAAAATCCCTATGGTTTAATGACTCTTGATCAAACTTGTTTGATTTTCCTTGAAGATATAGACGCATGTGATGTAAGAAGGTTCTATGTGAGACAAAGATTTGTCTATTAAGATAGAAGAATTTCCTTCTTTTGATGAAATCCTTTGAGCTCAATGGTCTTTTCTTCAAGTTGATATGTTAATGAAGATTCTTCTTTCTCAAGATGTGAAGAATGGTCATATAGTTTGATACTTTTGCTTTTGCACTTTGTTTTTGATCTTTGTTGATTAATTTGAAAATGTTTGTGAAAATTTTGTGTTGGATGAATACTTGTTTTGGAATTTGATTTTTGATTTTTCTTTGACAAGAAAATAAAGCAAGCACACAAACACAAGAATGTTGCCTCAAAAGGCATAAATAAGTGTGGGTCTAGATCAACCCAATATTTGGACCTTTTATGACCCTTTCCTTCCAAATGTTTTTGAGTATGTTTTTCCAAAAAAAGCCTGAAGTCGGCTCAATTTATCAATGGTCTTGACACAAAATGAAGACACTTCAAACACTCTTTATCCCTAAGGTCAAATGGCCAATTGTGATAATTTCAGCCCACATCTTGATATTTCTTCAACTTTGGTAGTATATACCTTATGAATCCCATTGTGGCAGATAAGGATGTGATATACTAAGTCTTGCATGAGCATAAAAAATAGATGATCCCTATGATGGGGGAGTCACCACTTTTATTAGGCTACAAGTAACGTTTCAAAAAGCTATGTTTCTACTCAAGGAAATATGTATGGTGAGTATCTTGGGAGTAAAACCTTCTATGCTCTTGCACTGAACTTCTCACAAATATCCTCAATCAATAGAATGGTTGGGCTACTACATAAAGGTGTTTAGTCATTTTCAATGTCTTTGGACATAAGTTCATTCTACAGTGACTCACTTAAGAGCCTTGTAACTTGTGGTGGGACTCATTTGTCCTTTCGGCAAGTTACACTATAAGAACAGCTATACCCAAGGCTACAACTTTCACTCACACTTGATTTCTATAGAAGCTCGAAGGATTTACCACGCGAGGTTGTTCCCAAGAGTGATGTGTCTCTTGGCAGGCCTCTCTTAAAAAGATAAATTTTGAGTGTTACTAACACTTTTCTCTTGCACCTAGGACCACGAAAGCCAAGGGAGAGGATAGTGTATGTTAGAAGTAGGACCACTCGACAAAATTTTTGCACAAGTGTGCCAAACACAAAAGATACTTGCTCTTTTTAACTTATCATTACAATATGATCTAACTATTTGGAGATGTTGCTCCAATAGCCATGGTGTTCTTTTTATCCTTCAAAGGCAATATGTTGAGTAAACTAGGAAAATGAAATCCTCGTCAACTGAATGAAAAGCATGTTTACTTGAAGTAAATCGCTTTGAAAAACAAAACAAGTTGATTTTTCTTTTTATTTTCCCAAAAAAAAATGTGGATTGTGAATTTTAGCTTGAGTTGATGCAAGAAAATCAAAATTTGTCTTATTGAGTTTTAAACACCAAAATAAAGTTTGAGTTCCCTAACTTGCAAGAAAATCAAAGTTTGTTGTGAGATTTTGAAGCACCAAAAATGAAATCTTTGAGTTCCCTAACTTGCAACAAAATCAAATTTTGTTGTGAGTTTTAAAGCACCAAAATGAAATCTTTGAGGTTTGTTTTTAACTTGCAATAAAAAAAAAAGTGAATTTCTAAAATTTTAAGAAATAAATTGGGTTAGTTCAAACCTGCACAAGAAACTAAAAGTCATTAAAATCCACATACATGGTGGGCCTCTACAAGCCTAAAAAAAAATGATTTTTCTGTTACAAGGAATTTTTTACAATGCTCTGTTACAATAGTGCTACTTTGTGTGAGAACAGAAGCACTATTTAACACAAAAGCACAACAGTAAGTACAAAAGCGCTAAAATAAATTATTACACAAAGAGCCAACAACGCTAATACTTGGAACAATAGCACTACTTTAGGGTCAATAACCCTATACTATAAACAAAAGTGCTAATTTTGGGACAATAGCGCTAAAAGACCAAATTGTGATAGCGCTAAAGCGTGAACAAAAGCATTGAAGCGCATCATGTATGTCAATTAAAACCGTCAAAAATTTAGTAGTTTAAAAAATAGTTGCTCTTCGATTCATGTCGGATTCACCAAATGATGCTCTGCAAAACGGGAGGTTAGACAAAAACCTATGGTGTTATAACACAAGAGAAATAACAAGAAACAAAGAACTGTTAGTGTTAATCAATCAAAGATTTGTCTAAGCAGGTATACCAAGAGAGACACTAAAAACATAATGAAGCATTTAACTATGAAAATAAATGCAAGAAGACATCTCCAAATGCCTTCCACCATGCTTGTAGCTCCTCCTCCCTTGTTCCTCTCCTCTCCAAGTTCCAAATTAGTGTAGCTCTCAGCAGCTTTTTGCAATATGGATGCCTTATGGAGGTTCAAGATTGAAAAATGATTAATCTAATGCTATGAAAGTGTGAACAAAAGCTAAAATAAGAGATTATCTAATTAGCTAGTGTTGATTTTAAACCAAAAGAGTGAATATGATTGATTTATACTAAATGCTCTCTAAAAATGACTATAATGTAAATGCATACAAGTTTTCAAGATCTGGATTATGAAGAAATGGGCTCTATTTATAGGAAAAATGGAGCAATAGATGGTTGAGATTGAGTAATCTCAAAAAGGGTCAGGATTCAATGGTTTATGATCCATGTGAGGACTTTCAACCCAATCCTAGGATGGCCAATGTCAACATGAGATGGGTTGAGAGGGGAGGGAAAAAGCATTAAATGCTTGACATGACCTGAGGGTTAACTTGGAAGGTAGGGTTAATGGTTGGGTTGAGTGAATAAATTCATTATCCAAAGAATAATGCTTTTATCCAATGGATAAACTCTTGTGCAAGAGTTAGTGAGGATAACCATGGTCAAAGCAATAAATGTTTGAGGAGACGCATGGGTTACATGAGGCTTGAGTTAGGGGTCAAAGTCCCTAACCATGGGTGCAAGTGGATTTAACCATAAATGGTCATGTAAGAGCCTTTAATAGTCATTTAAGAGCGATTAGTGGTTTGGAAGACTTTAGAGGTTAAATTGTTGAACACACAAAGCATTTAATGATTTTCAAAGACTTTGGAGTCTTTGAGAAGTGACTTCAAGTTGCTTAGGAATGTGACAATAATTAGGGGATGGATTAGGATAATTAGGAAGGGGTTAGAAGAATCTATAAGGGGTTTAGGATTGCAAGTGGGTTTGGTGGGTGACGGAAAATAGGATTTTTATTAAAATAAAATTCATTTATTTCAACAAATAAGTGCAAGTTGCATTTTTAGGAGAATGCAAGTAAGGGGGGATTTAGTGATTTAATTAAATGTTTTATTTAATTTATTTAAAAGAGGAAAGAGGGGTTAAATGAAATAAATAAGATTTATTCATTTAATTGATTGTGAATTTGGTTTAATGAATTAATTAAAATAAATTGAATAATTTATTTAATTAATAGGAGAATGTTTGAAGATGAATTAATTAAATGTTAATTTAATTAATTGATGGCTAGTGGGTTTTTAATCAAATAAATAACAAATAGTCATTTAATTAAACTGGACAGATTTATGTGACTACATTACTAACCTAAACACTATTTGAATGCTAACTATATTTAAAATCTATTCCTAACCCTAAATGAACCCTAACACTAACCTTGGTAAAATTAGGATAATACTTTATCAATGGCTACATTTAAATTTAAGTTTTCCTTTAATAAGAGTTGACTTAAATTTTGTTTGTATATTAATGTAATTGTATTAAAGTTTAATTTATTTCAATTCAAAAACTATTTTTTTTATTTAGTAAAATATTATCTAAATGTAGAATTGTATCTTTTGATCCCATTATTTACACAATATTCTTCATATTGTTAGAATTAAATTATCTGCCTCTATCTGATCTAAAACACTTGATTGCTCTACTGGTTTCATTTTCCATGAAATCCCTAAAGGCCTTACACTTATCAAAAGCATCTAATAACTCTTTTAGAAAACCAATTCAACACATTCTAAATAATCATCAATAAGAATAATAAAATGCTTGTCTCTAAGTCTCTTATGATAATTGAATTAGGTGTGAACTCCATAGTCTTCCTTGCCCCATGAGTGATCTGATAGATGGAAAGAAGATTGTTTGTCAAATGGGGTACACACAACACATCATTTGAAAGAGTTATCCTCAATGGAAATATATTATAGCTAATACTTCCTAAAAAATAACATAAATATATTTTTTTAGCGTCATTCCATTTGATTAACTACACACACAACACACAATAATAAGAAGTTACATTATAGTTGTCCACATATGCTATAATCTAATTAATCGGAAAACATAAAAACCAATAAGATATATGTAATCTTTGATCTCTCTCATCTTTTTAATTTGGTCCACAAATAAACCATTACTAAGATAATATATTTATCTATCGAGTCAACAAGCCTCTTAATAGTTTCTATAGACACCACATTGACAAATTCATCTCAATGCAAATAATTTTTCATTTATACTTTATGTTAGATAAAATTTTCAAGATCAACTTCAAAAAATTCAAATTCAATCGATAGAATTTTTGAGATAGTTAAGAATCTAAGACATTCGTCAACTTAAACAATTAATCTTCTAATAAGTAGCACTTGCACCCAAACGGGGTGCAATGGTAAAGCCGATAATAAGATATACTTTCAAGGGCAATGTAGTGGAGGGTAGAGAAATTTTGTGAGAATTGAAAATTGTTTTTGTTAGGAGTAAATATTTGGGATACAAGCTAGTTAATATTCAAAGGTGAAGAAAATTGAATATTAACGAATGCAAATTGGTCTAAATTGGCAGGTTGTGCAAAAATATTTCTATAATACAAAATCTTTTTACAATATACAAAGATGATTAACTTAGGAGATCAATTACATTTGTTATTGGTTTTTTGAGACATCTTCTATGCAATCATCCCAATTTGGAAAAGGATAAAAAAAAAATTATTATTTGCTTCAAGGATATGTAGGCTTGTTCATATATTGGCTTGTTCTCCATTTTTTTTTCCTTTTTTGGGCCCAAGGTGTCAAATAAATGCTTCACTGCAATCGAAATGATCCTATTATTGGATAAATTTTATCTATTATATACAAGAATCAATGGTAGTGATTGGTGTCCCTAGGAATCTTGTAGTATGAGTACAGTAGTGTAGCGTCCTAAAATTGCAACCCTTTGCAATTTCAACTGAATTTGGGTCTTCACCTTAGTGTTTGTGCCCCTTGGCCTATTCGAAGACCTGATTATACTCATACACCTCATAAATGCCAAAAACTATATAATTTCCCCCCTTTGGGCACCTTAATCCTAACCCAAAATAGGGTAGGACCAAGGTGTAGCACCCTAGACCTCACTGGCACTAGAACACCACTCCTTGGTCCTCCCTAAATTGGGCTCCCTTTAAACCCATTGTTGCAATTAAAAAATGAGTAGGATTCCCCTCTCCATGTTAGCTCATATTAGAAAATTAATCAATTTTCCAGATGGGTAAGTATATAAAGAGGATTTCCCCTCTCATTTGAACAACACATGGTACACAAGAATAATAGGAGATCAATAAATCAAACTTTTAAGAACTTGAGCATTAATCAATCTTCCCTCAACCTAGGAGTAGCAATAAAGTCAAGTTTCAAGAATTGAAGAAGACATTATTCATCCTATTTTGTTGAAGACTTCATAAATTCTAATTCCATGTGGAGGCAAGCAAAAATTAACAAGTAGGTATTATCATTCAATTTTTCAGTCACAATTCAGCATCTGCCTCAAAAGGAGAATCTTTCCTTACAATCATTTCAATTTTGAGGTTAATTCCAAAACAAGGGTTTGACCTAAGGAAAGCCCCTATTCCCAACCTATTTCCCCTTTTTCTATGTAGGAAACAAGTATGGAGTTGTGATCTTCAAAATAAGCATTATTTGCAGAGACGAATTAACCCTTTTTGGAGTGCGAAAAAGTAGGAGGACCAGGGTACCCACCACCATGGTCTTGACATTTTTGGAGATTTTTTCAGCAATCAAATCCTACTTGGCTTACATTGCTCAGATCTAGGCATGTGTGGAAATCCCATGCCTGTAGTTCACTGTTTTCTCAGTTTTACCTTCATTTTTCAATATTTTACCTAATTTCAACAATTCAACTTACAAAAGAGGGTAATCAATTCACACCACACACCTTGAATCTAATTAGCAGTCAGTCCCTAGCAATCTTCATTTGGGATTGGATCTATTTGATTCATCCCTCTTTTGAATGTAATGTCAAATAAGCAGTTTTCACCCCTCTAATGGTTTCCACCATTACATTTTGGTGAACCCCATGTGTCCTATGTGTATTTATAATTTTCATTTTCAGATTTGATTCATATATAATTGATTAATTCATATTTGCAATCAATTTTGAGCCATATAGCTTGTACACTTATTGTTACATTCATTTGATAGCTAGTGTTCACCATTACATTTTGGTGAACCAGACTCCTTACACCCTTAATTCTGATTTTTGTTCTCAGATATGACTGTATGCAATTTAAAATTCAAGTTTTCATTTACAAGTTTGATTTCCTTGCAAATTTTAAAAATTTAAAGGTTAATTTCACTAAAACCCTAATTTTTAAATTCAAAATTGAGCTTGTGTATTCCTTAATTTCGATAAATTATTTTAGCTATGAATTTCTTTCAATTTCAAAATTCAAATTTTCACTTGCAAGTCAAATTTCAAATTCAAAATTGCAATTTTCGATCTAATTTCAAATTTAAATTTTAAAATTAAGTAGTTAACTAAGAGAACCCTGATTTTTAAATTTAAAGTAATCTTGTGCATTTTTTAATTTTGCATTAATTATTTCAATTTCCAAATATAAACCTTAGATCTAGTTTCAATTTTAAATTTTAAAATTAAGAGGTTCTTTTTACAATGCCCTAATTTTAAATTTAATTTTCTTGTGGAAAATTTCAAATTTAAATTTTAAAATAAGTAGTTAAGTAAAAGAGCCCTAAATTTTAAATTTAAATTTATTTCAATTTCCAAATTTCCAAATTACATCTAATTTTAAAATTAAGAGGTTCTTTTCACATGGTCCTAATTTTAAATTTAAATTTATTTTGGATAATTTTAAAATTAAAAGGTTATTTCCACAAGACCCTAATTTTTAAAATTTAAATTTATTGGTGGCCTACATCTTTTCAATAAATTTGCTTATAATCATAGTTCTACAAGTTTCAAAATTGGATTCAATTTTTCCTCCCTTAGTGCATGAGTTTCACTACTATTAGTCCAACCTATAATATCCCCATGAGAAGAAGTTGAAGAATTAAGGCTTCCTAGGGTATAACTATGTTGGAATAAATCAACACTGACAGGGGGGGTGAATCAGTGTTTTGGTATTTAGAGACTTGTTAATCTAATTCTTAATCATCTGGATGCACAAATAAGAAATTAAAATGCAGAAACACATAACTAACAAGCACATAACCATAACACCAATATTTTTACATGGAACCCCGAAAAGAGAAAAACCATGATGGGATTTGAACCCACAATATTATTCCACTATGGCCAGTAGCAAAACAATATTACAACAACAGGAATGCACTTGCTTTCAGGCACACTGCCTAGAGCTCACAGCTCAATTACAAAAAATAGGGCTACAACCCCAAAGGAAGGCTCACTACCTTACTAATAATTATAGAATGATTGAAATGAACAATGAACTATAAAATAACATCTAACTATGGCAAATATTAGTTTTGGTTAGGCATAAAGTGATCCGCTATGACTAATCTGCTAAACTACTCTGATCTACTCTACTTACCATATCAACACAATTCAGGATGCACACGTGAAACTATTCTTAATCACTCCCAAAGATATCTCACACATCATATCCACACACAAATGTGTTAACCAAGTCATTCTTATATATCCGTACTAGTAAAATTGATCTCCCATAAGTCGACTTAACAAAATATCAGAATACAAAATGTGTAGCGCTGCAAGTCGGCTCAAATCCTTTTCAAAACATATTCTGGACCCAAAATACATGTTCACATGCTTCCTATAGGTCTCACCAATTATCTCAAACACATCACCAATCACCGAAATCTATCCAAGAAATCTAGACCACACATTATGTAGTGTCCCTACTTGACTTGACTTTTATTTCATGCATGATAGACTTATCGAGACTCTTTATGGTATTTTGAATTATGAATATATATGTGTTTCAGTTACTCATTATGATGCTAGACATTAATGGACATATGCTATTTTGATGATTTATATGGATGATGACACTATCATTATTGATCATGTGATTTGATGGATATATATGTGTTTGATGGATCATATATGCTTGATGGATCCTATATGCATTACTATGTTGATGGATATATATGTGTTTGATGGATATATATGTGTTTGATGGATCATATATGCTTGATGGATCCTATATGCATTACTATGTTGATGGATCATTGATAGATTACATCGATCATGGATTTGATGTTATTATGATTACCCTAACCCTAGTTCATGATTACATATGATGAGTTGATTATGTGATGTGTTTGATTATTGTCTTTATGAAAGGGATGATGCCACATCACTCATTGCGAGCAGGATGTGGCATTCTGATTCCCTATCACTTTCTTGTTATGATATATATATGCATATGTCATATCATTGCTTTGTGGTTACGAGATTTGCAGGTACCGGACACCAACTCCACCTAAGTGTGTCTTTAAATCCCAATGGCATGTGGTTAAAAGATGGCATGAGTTCCCTTCACATACTCTAGGTCTAAGTTGTTCACTTTGAGTCGTCAACATCTCGGCGTAATTCGCCATGTCAGTTAGTGAGTTGTGGCTTTGTGAGTATGCTAGTTATTATTGATTTATTTGATGTATTATGTGTGATTTTATAGTTAATAATATTGAATTTAATTTATTGGATTATTGGCCTTTTGAGTATTTAATTATTTGATATTTAATGTTTATTTATTTAATATTAATATATGATTTATTTAATATTTATTGTTTAATTTATATTTATGGTTTATTTATTTATTTAGTTTTTAATATTTGTGGCTTTATTATTTATTATTTAGTTTATTAGTGTTTATTTTCAATTTATCAGATTGATGATTCTTTTATAGTTTTTGCTTCTATATGATGTTGTGCTTCATTATTTTGGATTGGTGCCCTCTATCATGTTGAGAAGTTGTGGTAGAGAGGGTTGATTTACCAATTTCAAATTAGCAAGTTGATGTGCCTTGTTGTTGGAATTATTTCATTGTATTGTATAGATTTGATTGCCTTATTATGGCTTTGATGCTTTATTATGCTATGAGGCTCCTTGTTGTTTACTTGGCATTATGATTATTGGGTGTCCATGTATGTGTATGGTTGCATGATGATGATTATGGGTTTCAGATTTACATGTTTTTTATGAGCCTCTTGTTATATTTATGTTTTGGAAACATGTTAGGGGGAGTGGGATTCCTTGTGATGACCGAGATCATGAGAGATAGGCTTGCATAAGGTTCCTTGTAAGGATGCATGAAGTCTAGATCACCAGGGCACATTGGAAGTTTACCATGATTGTAAATGAGTGATAACATTAATAATAAATTAATGGGATGGGTAGTTAGATTCACTAATCAAGATAATTAATAGTTGAGCCTCATGACTTGATCCTAGGGAGGATGTTTAAGGATAGGCATGGGATGACCATTGAGATGGCAAGTCAATCTCCCTTGATCTCTCATAGGTTGAGATGGCTCCACATGTCCATAAGGCTTGTTCCTTGTGATATTATATTTTCTATGTTAGAGGATGGCATGTGATGACACTCCACTCCTACATGTGTCTCCTTGTTGATTTTCATTTATGACTTGTTTATTTGTAGGCCTCTGGGAGTTTCTTCTTGTGATTTCTTGAGGTTGGTCCTTGCTTGAGAGCCCATGTATAGTTTAGTCTCTTTGGTTGTTAGGTTCTAGCTTAGGTCTAGAGTGTGTGTTGGACCTTGTCTCATCTCCTAGCATTGGGGGTGGATCCCTTGATTCCACATGGTCGGGTGGTTGGTGTTTTCAACCATTTGGATATTCTTATGGATTCTTCTTGCATGGATTTGGGTTATTCTCATTGTAGCAATTATGGATGTTCCTTGTAGCAGATTTATATAATGTGTTATCATGTAAAGATTTAGATGTATTAGGAAGAGACATGCTCATGATGTATTATTCATATGATTGTACTTGTAATTGTATTGTAGTTGGTAACTTAGGATTATGACATGATTTGTAATAACGAGACTATGAGATGTATGGTGATGATCTTGTATAATGAAAGTAAAAGGTTTCATGATAATGCCATCTTTGTAATAGGTTTAGAATTGAAAGGGAATTGATTCCTATTGTTTGTATTGGTTTAGATTTCATGTTTATCATTTAGGATGTAGATTAATATGTGAAAGAACCTTAAGAGAATGGAATGATCATAATGTAGGAATTGTGATTGTTAATTAATATCATGTCAGGTAATGATGTCACTTATGTGATTGCATTGGAAAGATAGGAGATTATGCATGGCATTTATCTAAGGAAAGCGTTGGGATTCTTTCATTATGCATTTGGAACTTATGTTAAAGAAGATGATTGTATTAGGAATATAGATGCATGTGTAGCATGGATAAGGAAATTAAGCATAGATGATTACATTTATACATTAGATATTGCATTATCATTATGGATGGATAAAGATCATGTAGATAGGAAATGGTTAAGCGTTTAAGAATATTTGGATTTGGTTATAAAATGAACTTAAGAAAAGGGATTAGGCTTGCATTGAAAGAGTAAGCATATAATGTTAGTTAGATGATAGAGTACAGTGCATCTGATAATGGTTAGATAATCAAGTAGATTGCATATCATAACAAAATAAATTATATGTTGCATATGTATAAGATTAAGGAGTAAATGTTAGTAAGTGTGGTAATCAAATGGGTAGAATGTTATTGCTTATGATAGTTGTAATAAGTAATGATGTTAAGGAACCCTAGAGAGAAAGTAGTAATGATTGTGATGTTTTTCTACTTGTGTAATTAGTTAATGTGTTTATAATTCATGTTCATAATGATTAATCTTAATCGATGTAATTGTAAACGATGTTATATGTTGCATCAGATATATATATAAAAAAAATTATCTCCATTTAGTGTGTTAGATCCTTAGTTTTCTCTAGGGTATTTTGGCATGCATTACACATTACACCAATAATAATGAAGATAACACCGTTTTAGTGCTTTACTAGATATCGGACCTTTAAAAAGGATTAGAAAGAAACATTGGAGGGTAGATTTGCATGATAATTTGCTTCTGATACTCGACCAACTAACCCTAATCACAAAAACCAAAATCTGCTTCATCAGAAATGAGAAATACCCACAAAAATGTACACTGAGCTTCACCAAGCAGACTTGATACCAGAAAACTTACTCGAGACATCCAGTTAACCAAAAATCCATACTAGATAAGATCAAAAAACTAATTTGCCATCAATGACAACTACTAAGAATCTACATGCATCAAATATCACCAATCTTCACTGGAGCATTACTAGAACAACATCAAATGCTAGCAATCTCCCCCTTTGGCATTGATGTCAACACTGTGAAAAATGAAAAGTGCGCCAAACACTGCAAACAATCCGATAATCTGAAATCTGTACACTCAATTGGCTCCAAGACTCCCCATAAGAATAAGCATCATGTTTTACTACACTCTCCCAATTCTCTCCATTTTTTACTTCTCTCTCTCCCTTTGACATCAAAAGTAAAGGGCAAGTATCTGCCAAAACTTATGTGCAAAAGAATGCAATAATTTACATGAATTTAAAAATGTATGAATAGGTAACCTTCAAGGACTATAAGTACCCATTCCATCCTCTTAGGAAACAATCTAAAATATAAATTAGAGCACTAAACATGTATGCATGTACTTCAACACCTTTGAGATGAGATGCAACTTGTTTACCTAAGGCACCGACTGCATCTTGCTGAACTCCAAGTAAGGTGTCCATCCGAGGAGTGATCAGACTTCTCATTTCTCCCACTCTGCTCAATACTTTCTCTTTTTATTAATTCAAACCCTTTATTTTGTTAGTAGAATTCATTATTTGGGCTTCAAGGGAACTAGGAAAAACTAAATGAGGGGCGGAATAATGACCAATATTGGCTAATTTACCCTCAAGATCTCTTATTTGTTGATCAATGTTTGTTGTAAACTTGGGCAAAAAAAGACATGATTTAAATATTTTTCCACCTTCACTAAATGCATCCTCTGCACTCTTCACCCCAGTCTTCAAAACTTTTCTATCATCTTCAATTGCCTTCAAATAGGTGTGAAACCTCATCTCATTGAACTTATTCAAAACTTTTGTATATGCTGCTTTTTTTAAAAAAAAAAAAGATTCTACTTTATTCAACATATCTTTAAGCTTGCCAGTGGGTCAGTCATTTGAAATCTTCTTAAGGCCAGGCAACTTTTTTTCCAAAAAATGTACTAGCCAAAGATATCACTTATTTCTCTTCTCAAGCGGACTAGAGTAAGTTCTCACTGGCCTTGATCTGAGCAAGAGTGGTCAAATTTAATGCTTGAAGAGGGGATAAGGTTCTTAGATATACTGGACCATGAGAAAGATCATCTTCAACTACAATCTACTTTCCCTTATTAGGGAGAGTAGCTTTGGTCATGGTTGTGAGAGATTTATCTAACTTCTCTTCACCCTTATCCTTCACCGGTTCTACATTTTTGTCCCTTTTATCCTCTTCACCTTTCTCACCAACTCTGCCATCATCTTTATTCTACCCTTCACCTAACTCCTCTTCTATCATTTCTGCAACTATTTCTATCTAAGGATGATCCTAAGTATCATCATCAAATTTATCCACAACTTGATATGAAGAGGCATCAACAGGAGCTACTTGTTCAACCAAATCAATTTGTACAGTGGGTTGATCATGTGGAACTTTTGTCTACACATGAATTGTCAAAGAAGAAGTGTCTCTACTTGAATCTCCGTCTAGTTGGGTATCATTCTTCTCTGGAATAACTTGATACCCATTTTCTCTCAAAATACCATCAATGTGTTTCACTACCTCATCTACACTTCTGATCATTATTTTATTTACTTTATGCTTGCTTCAGAAGTTTTCCTTTGCAAGTCCCAAAATTTTAAGTACTTCTCTAGATATTTTTGAACATAACTTTACTAATGTAAGTTCTTTCAAACTTTCATCTTCTATGCTAGTTGTGTGTCGTTAGGCATCCAAGATATCATATAAGCTCTTTGGGATCATATATGATAAATCTATCAAAATCTTACTAAATTTATCCATATACTCTAAAATTTCTTCTTCTACTACTCGCTGATCTTTATCCTCAAAATTTTCATAATATACAGAAACATTTTTCAAATTACCATCTTTCAAAATTTTATCAACTCCTGTAAAGTCAATGGAGGCACAATTTAATATGGGCTTTCTATCTTACTAGACTTGATAGATTCATCTATTTCACACTTCTTCTAACCAACTCTAGCCCTTCCGGATGGCTTTTCTTAAGGCTTAGCTTTCTTAGCAAGCGGAGCATCACCAAATATAGGCTTCCAGACTACCCTTGAATATGTGGCAGTCTTCTTTACTTTTCTTACCTCTTCATCTGACTCGGTCTCTTCTTCTACTGTACAATATTTTGTTGTAGGCTTCTCCTTCTTCCTTTTCTCTGCTCCACTGGTAGACACTTCTATTTTAGGCTTAGGTGGAGGTACTAGTTTCTACACACTAGAGGTAGGTGCAGATTTGCTAGGCTTGGCCTTGAACTGCTTGGAGGGAATTGGTTCATCTTGAGGCTTCACCATATCTTCCTCCTTCAAAATATTTTTATCCCTTGCCTATTGTACTGCTTCCTGCATAATACCCATCTACTCTGTAAGTTTCTCTACCTCATTTCTCACCTTCCTCTTCATTCCAGACTCAGTGAATTTCTTATGTAGGCTTAGGTGCTTTTCTTTGAAAGTTCCAAATCTTTCTTCCTTCTTATCTACTGGTTGACTCAATATATGTTGTGAATATAATTCAAGTGTGTCTACATTGACCTCATACCCCATGGGCATGATCACCACTATCCTCGGATCTACTGCCTCCATCAGACATTGGTCCTTATCTACCATTAAACAAATAGTTTTTAGTACCCCTTCTCGATCAGACTTTTTAGACTCGTGTTTGACTTCAGTAGACTGTTTAGTGGATACATTATTGTTATATTTTATTCAGACTTTATGTGATGTTATTACATGCTTTAATTTGATTCGTAGTGTATGCTTTCATGCAGTATTTCCTTATTTATGTTAAATGTGATTTTTTGGATTACTCTCATGGACTGACATTTACTTAATATGTACGATGTGTTATTTACATGTTTCATGTTTGCAAGTGTATGGGATGCGAGGGGATGATTTTCCTTCACTCACTCCGGTGAGACAGGGAACATCATGATTCTTCTTCATCGGTGTGCGTGTTATGTATGTTTATATATTTGTCTATATGCACGTGTGGTTCTTTGATGCAGGACATTGTAGGTACAATTACCAGGTAGGTATGGGGTATCGACTCCACCTGGTTTCACAGGTCTGAGCATGCCTTATTTGTCCGATGGGAGTGGAGGAGATAGTTGTTAGACCCTAAATTGACGCAAGTGTTGTTACTCGGTCGTATTTTCTTGTTTGACCAGTATGCAAGTCATAGTGTTTTGGTATTTTCATTTTGTGAGTCATCATATGGTCTTCTCTCATTTTGCATGCTTCCAGTTATTTGAAAAGATTTTAAATTGAGTGAATTGTGTTATTTTGTGTTGGCATAGTTAATTTAATTAATATGCCTTGAGTTTATTGATTTAATTTAATAATCGAGTTGTTAAATTAAATGGTTAAATTGCATGTTATATTGTGAAAAGAGTTGTATTAAATTATTTGAAAAAGAAATAAGTTAAATTCTATGCTATTTAAATTTTAGTGCAAATGTTGAGTTAAATTCATTTGGGGAAAAGAAAATAAATAAAAAGAATTTCCATTGACCTTTTAGTTAGCTTTTAGATTTTTATTTTTGTTTAAAATAATTGTGTCATGAAAAGGGGGGAATTAGATTTTTTACTTTTTATTTTATTCCTATTGGTTGAGGAAACTTTTAACCTCAAACTTTAGGTTGAAAATATTTTTCCTATATTACCTGTGAATTCACGAGAAGGGAAGGAGGCATTTTTTAAAACCAAAACTTGGAAACCATTTGGAAGGAGGAATTTGGATTTTGTAATTGGTATGCAGGATTGAAGCTCTTCTACAATTTTCTTCATGGATTGCTTTTCAGGTTGGGTAGATTTCTCTCTTTTGTTGCAATAAAAATTTGAATGTTTTGAGCTTTTTCCCTATGTGTGTGATTGAAATTTGTTAAATCTTATTGGAGATTCTTGTTTGAAAGTTTGGTTTGGAAATAGAGTAGTTTGCTCTTGAATTTAATTAAATCCCAAATCAACGTGTTTTTGTTGAAGAGATTTTCCAATATCTTGTTGGCTGTGTGCTTTCAAGTTTTTTGCAAAATTTGGTTTTTGATTATTTTCTCAAATTGAGTAGTAAGAAATAGATTTTGTTTTCTGTATATTTACAAGTTTTTTATTTGTTTAAAAGTAGGGGGGTTGTGCTGGCAAAATTTTGTCAATTTGCCTCTTTGTGTGATTTAAATATTTTTCCTATGTGTGAAGAAATGTTGAAATGAATCAAATCCCCTCTATTTTTTCTTTATTTCTTATGAAATTTGCCCAAGATCTTTCAATTTGGGTCTTTTGTTTACTTCTTTTAGCTTTCGGAAAATCTTGTTTGGGGAAAAAAATTTTAAAAATAATATTTTTCTTTTCTTTGTGAAAACAAAGTTCTCTGTTTTGGGTGCAGAGATTTATAAAAATTTATTTTTAATAAATCTAAAAATTTTAAATTTTCTTGAGGGATGAGTGGCGGGGAGCTGGGCTCGACCCAGCCATGCACCCCCCAGCAGCTTTCATTGCTACCACATGAAGGTGGTAGCAGGCAACGCCACTACCACATGTATGTGGTAACAGCAGTCGGTCCTCGTGGACCCACCAATTAATTGATAAGTTTTTTTTATATTTTGTTGTCTTTTTTTTATTATTAGATTTTTTTAATTTTTTTTTATTATTATTAAAAAATAAAAATAAAAACAAAATAATATTAGTGTATTATTAATTATTAATTGTTAATAATAATTTTTTTTTTCAATAAAAGTGGATTATTCCACTAAACTTTTTTATTAATATTTTTTATTTTTTACACAGGATTCAAAGAGCATATCGGAGGAAAGAACCCTGGGAAGAAAACCTCCGGTCACAACTCATAAAATAACCTATAGTATCTAATGGATCAGTTATGCACCCCGCCCAAAACCACATACAAAATTCGATCACAACACATATAATATCAATTTTGCATAGAGCCCATATGACAATTTGCCAAAAAAAACCCATTGGATAATTTTCAAATGTAGACTCCACAGCTACTATCAATGGAAGAAGACAAAATTTTCCAAAGCCCTGTGCCAAATCCCATGAGCCAAAAACCTTCCTGCCAAAAAAGAAAGTATCAAAAAACCTTTGGAAAAAACAATATTGTATCAAATACAATGAGCTCGAACTCTCCTCCAGACAATGAACATGAATACTTGAAATGAAAGGGGAAAGCAGGAATAATTATCATCATAAAATTTTACATCAACATTACTCAAGAAAATCATATAACTATTGATGCAAACCTTCCCATACCCTAGAAGGAATTTCCTCAAAACCCACCTCACACTGATTAGCATTTCTATCAATGGCTAAATTTGCCAAATAATCTGCAATCTTATTAACTTCTCTATAACAATGGGATACCAAGAAAGATTCAAACAATTCTAATTTTTGTAAAATGGGATCAAGTATATACTGCAAATTCCAACAATTTGATTTCTTTTTCATAACACATTGAATAATCACCATAGAATCACCTTTAATTATTAAGTCCTTAATTCCCAAAGAGATTGCGATATCCAATCCAAAAGACAAAGCATGAAATCCACATAATTGTTAGTTTTAAAACCAATAGCATGACACTTAGCTCGAATAAAATTTGCATTGTGATCATAAATTACCATGCCTACCCCAGCTGGCCCAGGGTTACCACGAGAGGCCCCATCAAAATTCAGTTTAAAGTGCCCCTGTAGAGGAGGTTTCCATCTAGCAAAGCATCTCTTACTTATTTCATCATTCTTTTTTAAAATTGAACCATGAGAGGGTAAAACTGATAGCATCTACCAAACTCTAGTAACTCTACCATCCCAGTGTGAAAAAGAAGTAAGATTTTCCAAATTCTTATAAATAAACGACAAAGAAACCTCAGAGATTGAAGACTCAATTTTTAATAGAACCTCAGACACAGGAGACCTTATTTTTTTAAATATCCTGTTGTTTCTCTCTAGCCAAACATTTCAAATCACAATAGATGGAGATATGATCCAAAGGCATGCATAAAAAGATGAGGCAAACATAAAGGGCCAAGATCTAAAATGGGAAATGAGATCCTTACCAATAACAAAGGATATATTTAACTTCTCAAACAACCACTGCCAACATTCATAAGCTTAATCACAATGTAGGAACAGGTGTGAAGAAGATTCTGAATTTTTGTTACAAAGGACACAAGGGAAAACAACAGTAATACCAAGCCTGTCTAGTCTCATACCTATGAGGACTCTATCCTAAACTGACAACCAAGCAAAGGCTCCATCTTTATGAAGACAAGACAAATGCCAAAGCAACTTATAAGGCCAAGATGATAAATCTTTAGCAACCATAAGAGAGTTGTAACCATCTTTAACAGTGTACTTACCAGAAATATTCTTTGTCCAAATAAGTTCATCCTCAGAATCAGAAAGAAATACAATTCTATCCCCCAAAATCTTCTCAAAATCTAATTTCATGATTTGATCAACATCTAAGAAATCAATCGACTTCCATCTAGCTAGCTTAAGGGGTCCACTAGTCACAATTTCAAAATAATCTACTACAAAAACACCCCAAAGGGAGGAAAGAACAATGATCAGAGGAGACCAATCCCTAATATTCACCAAAGGTGTGTGTCCATTCCATACTTCATCCCAAAATCTGACCTTTCTACCATTATGAACAATCCATGAGAGATGAGGCAAAATAACTGATCTACATTTACAAAGGAAATTCCAAATAGCAGAACCCAAAGGCAAATTTGAGACTTTAAAAATGTACTCTCTCGGTCCATTATTTAAATATTTGGCAAACATAATCTGTGCCCATAAGGAGCTAGGCTTGTCATATAATTTCCAAACCAATTTAGCACCTAAGGCTAAACTCTGATTCTCCAGACTCCGAATTCCTATTCCCCCAAGTTCCTTAGGCAAACATACCTTATCCCATGCAACTAAAAGGAGTTTCTTCTTGCCACCTTTATTATTGTTCCAAAGAA
Source organism: Cryptomeria japonica (assembly GCF_030272615.1). NCBI lineage: Eukaryota > Viridiplantae > Streptophyta > Pinopsida > Cupressales > Cupressaceae > Cryptomeria > Cryptomeria japonica. The sequence goes on along the minus strand of NC_081405.1, from coordinate 266,436,160 downwards.
AATCTCTAAGAGTATCCTGTAAACTAACAATAGCTGCTTTTGGAGACTTCAAAATAGACATGGGATATATGGGAACAACATTCAAAACAAACTTGATGAGAATAATTTTACCTGCCAAAGTTAACCATCTATGATTCCATGAGACAATTCTTTTAGAAATGACCGAAATAATCTTATCCCAAAAACCAATCTTATCTTGTTTAACAAAGAAAGGAATCCCAAGGTAAGTACATGGAAGATTTCCAGTCTCAAATCCCCAAAAGGATTTCAACCTATGATGAACCAGTTGTGATGTATTAAGGAAAAAAATCTTTGATTTATCACCATTCACTTTCTGACTAGAAAATGATGCATAATTTTGTATTATTCCTTTAATCACTTTTGCCTCAACTAATGAAGCATGTCCAAATAATAGAGTGTCATCTACAAAGAGACAATGGGAAATACTTTGGGGAATATTTTGAATCCTTATACCTTTCCAAAGCCCCCCCACTTTAGTAGCCCTAATAGCCCAACTAAAGGTTTCAGCTAAGAGAATAAACAAAAAGGGAGAAAGGGGATCTCCCTGTCTCAAACCCCTAGAGGAAGTGAAAAAACCACAAGGAGAACCATTAAATAAAACCGAAAATCTTGCAGAAGAAATACATGCATGAATCCATTTGACCCATACCTTGGAAAAACCTAACTTCTCAAGGACAGCACATAAACCCCCCACTCTACTCTATCATAAGCCTTCACCATGTCTAGTTTAAGTATCATGGCTGGGGTTCTTTGGGTGGAAATAGAATGCAGCACCTCATGTGCTACAATTGCACCCTCTGTCATCTCCCTTCCGGGAATAAAACCACCTTGCTCCAATGAAATGATCCTAGGTAGAATTTTTGCCAACCTAAGGGAAATTGCCTTTGTAAATATCTTATACAAAGTGTTACATAAAGAAATGGGGCGGAAGTCGACAAAAGTCTTAGTATCATCTTTTTTAGGAATAATTGCAATCATTGTAGTATTAAGTTCTTTTAAAATAGACCGATTTCTCCTAGCTTCCTTGAGAGCCAATACAACATCATTTCCCACAAAATCCCAACATTTCTGAAAAAATAAAGGAGTAAAATCATCTGGTCCTGAAGCTTTATCCGGATTCATGGCAAAGACATCACTCTTAACTTCTTCTCAGGAAAAGGGAGACATCAACATCTTATTGTCTTCCAAAGATACTAATGGAGGAATATTAAATATAATATCATTGCTGTGATTTCCATTTTCCGAAGATAATAATGACTTAAAAAACCTAACTATCTCTGAAGCAATGTCCTCTGGCTCTGTCAATAAATTCCCATTCTGACACTGAATACAAGATATCCTATTCTTACATCTTTTAATCTTAGTTGAAGAATGAAAAAAAATTGTGTTCCTGTCACCATCTAAAAGCCATAACTCTCTAGGTTTTTGTCTCCAATAGATTTCCTCTCTAGCTAACACCTCCTCAAGCTGTAATTTTAGTGACTTCAATTCATCAAAAACTTGTGGCACCATACCATGTTGAAGCACATGAATATTAAGACACTCAATCATATCTTGAATCCTTTGTTTCTCCTGAAAAAATGTTCTTAAAATGCGAGATATTTCACTCCCTAATATTCAATTTCAACTAACTTAACTTCTTAGCAATCTGAAACATATGGGACCCAGAACAAAAAGGAGCAGAATTCCACCATTTCATAAGCAGAGGCAAAAAGGAAGAATCCCTAAACCACATGGGCTCAAATTTAAATGGAGACTTAAAAGAAGTCCTATCCTCAATAACTGAAAGGGAAATTGGAAAATGATCAGAACCCAACACCAGTAGAATAGAGGAAAAGAATTCAAAATCTCAATCAATCCAATTCTCAGATAACAAAAACCGATCTAATCTCTCAGCAATCTGAGAAAAATCCCTTCTCATGTTTGTCCATGTGAAAACCCCATTCTGAGACTTACAATAAAAAAGGCTCATATCATAAATGAAATCCCCAAAGTCATCCGTAATCCTTTTATTAGGGAAAACACCTCCTCTTTTCTCATCTAAATCAGTGATAGCATTAAAATCACCCCCAAAGATAATAAAGGAACCATGTTTTAAGGGAGAAGAAATCCTCTTTAATTCACCCCATAACTTACTCTTCCCTTGAATTCTTGACGGAGCATAAATGTTAAAAAGCTAGAATTTAACCTTCGAAATCTTGCTTATAACTAAAGCCAACATCCAATTTGTAGCAGATGCCACTAATTGTACCTCAATATTATAATTATTCCAAAGTAGTGCCAAACCTCCTGAAGCACCACAAGCTGGAGAAGAAAGAAAATTCCACCTTCTCCAAGATGAAAAAACCAAATCAGCAAACTCCTTTGACAACTTTGTTTCTTGCAACATAAAAAAATCACACTTAATTAAGTCCATCTGGGACTTAATTAAGCATCTCTTGTTAGGGGCATTTAAGCCCCTAAAATTCCAAGAAATAATTCTCATTGTCCTCGAGGGGAGGCCGAAGCTCCCCTCTTCCCATTAATTGGAGAATTTTTGCTTTCCCCAAAGCAACCTTGCAAATTACGTTTCACAGCCCCTGATCTTGTCACAGGAGGACTAGTCACAAATCTTTTACTCCTCTTTCTTTTTACACTTATAGGAGTTAGGAATTTTTTCTTAGGCCTACCAAGAGAGACCGAATGCCTCCCTTGCCCACCAGTAGGAGAAAGGGACAAAGTCTTTTGAATTCTAGCATCAATTTCCATTTGAGTCTTAAGATATTTGGAGGCCTACCTCTCCTAGGAGAAACCACCGATGGTGAAAAAATCGGAGTTATTTGGACAATTGGTAAACTCTTGCATGACTTTGGAGAAGCTAGGATAAATGGATTATCTTCAAAACCCAACTCTTTTGTAGCCAAAACCACAAAAGGATTAGCAGATGCAGAAATTGGAAGGGTCAAGTTTATACCCCCCAAATCATTCTCAATTGAACAAACAACTCTATCAGTAATACCCTCATCCATTTGATGTGCATGATTGTTAAAAATATCATTTACTTGTTGAACCAGATTCTCATTTGGCATAATAACAGGGACAACCTCTGATGGATTACTATTCCCTAAGGAAGATTCATTAGCCATATTAATTTCAACATTCAGAGGGGAATTATTAGACACCAAATTCTTAATTTCCTGAACTAAAGAAGCATCATTAGGAAAACCTATGGCAGGTATCTGTTTAATGGTTTCCATATCAACCATTGCATTTTTATCTAAATTCACATTCTTTGAAGAATCCAAAACCTCATTTTGAGTGCATGAAGACAAATTGTCGTCCTTAACCTTTGTGTGATTATTTGGCATCCTCCATTCATCGGGGGATTACCATCCACTATACCCACGTTATTAGAAAATGTCTTCAACAAAGACAAAAGTGAGACCGAACCCGAAGTGTGATCATTTGGTTTCCCAAAACTATGACACAATGGATTATTTTCAAGATTAATGTGACCTATTTCTACCAATTTATGCGAAGAGACATTTCCACATCCTTCAACTGAAGGTCCCGCCGACAAACTATCTTTATTAAGGGATTTAGAGACAGAGCCAACAACCTGCTAGTTTTTCTTAAAATCCATAAGTAACGGAGCATCCAAATGTAAAAGAGACTTAAGAAGCTCTGTATCTAATTTCTCAATTGACTGGTGCCAAATACCATCATGAGACTTGATATTACAAGTATGGGGGAAACATTGTTAGGGTTAATAAGAACACAAAATTGTCAATAATAATAATTATTATATATATATATTGTTAATAATTATTGTTATATATATAATATATTATTTTTTATTAATATATTAATAGTTTTAAGAAATTATTTTATTTATAAATTAAATGATACTTTTGGGATAATTGTATTATTTAATGTGGAGTGTTTTATTCATTAAAATGATTATGACTGTTGCATGTTCAAATTGAAAAGAGGTACATTGATTTTTTTATGATTAGTTAGATTTCTAGTCTTATTAGTTTAACAATGACTTGAATTTCTCTTAATCATTATGGTGATGTTTTATTAAATTTTAATTGATGAATTTGAAAGTGTATATGATGTTGTTATTCTCAAAGATTTTCTGAGTTCGGTCTTAGTGAATTTAGCATTTCTTGCAAGGGGTTTATTTTGTTGCAATTTCTTGCCTATGTTCAGTCGTCCTGTTGTGGTGTATTTTGTACCTCTTAATTAGGGTTGTATTTATGACCTCTTTGTTTTAACCATATTGTGTTTATTCCTTATGGTTAACCAAGGGTTAGTAAGTCTATGGTTTTGGTCACATGTATGGTTGTAGTGGTGTTATGGTTGTCTATTTAGCCATAGGGTCCTCGTAGAGTGACCATGTTTGTTTAGTGTCCTATGAGAGAGTGGCTTTCGAGTGGGGGTTGCACCTGAAGTCGTTGGCAGGATAACCCCTCGAAAGTCAAATAATAAGTGATAACCTAATAATTGATTAGGGGATGGGTAGTTTTTAACATTAATTAAGATATTGTACCCTGTGCATGGTTGAGTGCTCGTATAGGCTCAAGATGTAGTGGGAAGGCCTGGAATGGCAAACCAACCACCTTGTCTTCATGAAGGGTTGGTAGGGTCTACATGAGACTTAGATGGAACCGGGGGTTCAGGAAAGGTTACTAGGATAACCCAGGATGGGGGTCAAGACCTATGGAGGCCTACCTAGGGTAACCATCATAAGCTATGTGATGACACTCTCTCTTTAGGGTCACTAGTGTATTGTGATGTTGAGTTCACCTGGAGTATTGTGGAGTCATATTGTACTGTCATCCATGTCTTTCGTATGCTTGCTTGAGGGTCTTCTGCTATCTCCTAGCATGGTGGGGTGATTCTATTTTGGGATCACATGGTCGAGTGGTAGTGCCACTTCCCATTGGATGTTCTTGTTCATGCCTTCATGCAAGGATTGGCTTCATAGGTGTTCTTGTGGTTCATGATTCATGCATCATCTCATGTTGGAGATTATTTCCCTTTTGAGACCTATGTGGTCATTTGTATTAATGGATTTATGTAACCTTATATTTGGTAAAGATGTAAATGTTATATGTATTATTGGAAGCCATGTATTTTATGATCAATGTAATCTTAAGTTTTGGATGTTATTTTATCAGTTATCCTTATGCTTTGTGCAAATGCTTTATTAAAGAGAAAATTATGTTGTTATACTTTCAATCTTTAAATGGTGTAATTTGTTATATGTATATGGTTTATTATGCTTAATGAGTAATTGATGGTTAATTGGATTAATCTTAATTATGGAATTTAACCTTTTGTTTAATTCTTCGTTGGTAACCGTTTAGGAATTCTTGTGTTAGTCTTATGCTTGCATAATTATGTGCAATATAGTAATTAAAGCACTTAAAGTGAATTAAACTTTAAAAAAAAAAAATATTTCACCCTTAGTTGCTTAGTTGTGTGGTTATTCCTTTGGGGTTCTTAGCGGGACATTACATATTTTGCTCATCTTTCTCCCCTATAGCTTTGAGCATTCTTTCTCTTCTCTTCATAGTGGATTGAAAAGTCTTGAAGTATCCCCATAAGGTGGATATCCTCCTTGTAGTGTCACCTATACACATCAACCCTTCCATGATTTGCATGACCATTGGTTTATCATAGGCCCATTGGACTTTTCCTTTTATTCTGGGGATCTCATTCAAGAAGTATAATGCCAAACAAATAAGAAGGGACCCAAACTTGACAGTGTGTTTCTTGTCATGTTTAATCTTTTTCAAGTTACTTATCAATTCATTCAGCATAACTATGCACAAATCATACCTTTTATCTTCCTTGAGCATCTAATATGCTGAAAATATTGCAATACCAGAGACTGAGTTTTGCCTGCTTGATTGATAAACTTTGTAACCTACCACTATCGAGGAAAATCTAACATCATGCTCCAAGATATCACTGATAGTCATTGCCCTATTGTCAAATTTGGAACCAGTGGCATCTATCATATTGTTATTATGTACTTTTCTTAGTCTGAGCACTTGACCAGTTGCACTTAAGCATGTGACTTCTTGAATAGCCTTCTTGGTGATTTTATAAGGTTTTTCCAACTAAATGAATTCATCATGGACCCTGCTTAGGACATACCAAAACCATCTGCTTCATCAAATATGAGAAAATGAATGAACTGCACAAAACCATTGTCATGAAGAATTTTGTGTTCCTCCTTCAAATTCCCCAGATTGTCCACCAAATTCTTGTTATAAAGGATTAATAGGTTTTCACTACCAAGCTCCTCAATATCATAGTGGATATATTCCCTAATGTCTTTATTATGAAGAACACCATATAAACCAAAGAAAAGGCTCCTTCTGGATTGTCTTTAATGGATTCGAAAGGATGTTTCCTCAAAATGGGCCTTGCTCCATTGGAAATATCAAAAACCAAAGGAGTAGAAATATCAAACACAGATTCCATATCGATTTTAAGTTTAAAAATAGATAGCTCAAATAAATACCTCTAACTCTCAACCGGACCTACCAAAAATCACTCATTAATCGCCACAAGCTCGATTGAAGCTACCAAATCACCTTTGCACGTTGCTCTTCTCTATTCTCTCATTTTAATTTAAATAATGAACCTTTGTAATTCCTTTGTAATCTCTAAAAACCTAATTTTAAGTTGTAATAAATGCTTCAACCTTTAAGCTTTCAGTTACACTTTTTTTTATCATTTCTTCCACTCAATTGTCGAACTGCTACAAAATATATCGGATATCAACTTCATGCTTGATCTAAATATTTTGTAACCTTTCAAAATCAGTTACAAATCTTTGCAAGGGGGTTTTATTGATCTGCATGAAAAATTCTCCTAAGGCCAAAAAGCCCTATTTACCGGATGAGGTTCCATCACCGGATTTAGGTGTGGAGCTATTATGCACAGTATGTTCTTATTTCTTTACCCTTATCTTCTTATATTGATCTCTAATTTCATCTACTTTTGCTTTTCCTTTCTCATTAGATTTGTTTTTGTTCACCAGTGCATTCTTGCTTCTACATTGTCTTGCAATATGACCTACTTTGTTACAAGCATGATATACATCATTTCTCTACATAGGCCTAAAGTTCATTTGATTTGGTCTCATCCTACATTGGTTAGATATATGTCCAAACATTCCACAAGCATAGCATCTCTTATTCTAAAAAATTATTCATTAGTGCTCTGCACATGTTTGACTTGTGACCAAAATTGTTGCATATGAAACATTGACAGGTAAAGGTAGGACCATTGTTCACATTATTCATCATTCCATTATTCATCCTACTTCTGAATTGGTTTTCCATATGGCCAAATTTATTGGAAGTAAAACATTTTCCATTGAATTTATAGTCATAAGGTTGTCTTACCGAAGGTTTCTTGCTCTGTAGATGATTTGATTTTGTATTGCTTTGTCCAGAATCAAAAGATTCCCATTTCTCATATTCAGGTCCTCTTATGTCTTTCCCATGTCTCTAATTATCCAACATCTCATCCAACCAAGCTAAATTAGCTTTGAACTTCTCTTTGTACTCATTAGCAGTATTCAGCTCATCTCTCAAAATTATGATTTGTCTCTCAAGTTCTTGTCCATCAATCTTTGTCTACACAAGTTCAAGCTTCAACTGATCATTCTCATATGTCAATCTGCAGCATTCATCAGATCTGTCCTTCAAGGATTGAGTCAAGGTTTCTTCATTCTTCTTTCAGTCTTCAATCTCCTTAGTTAGGTTCATCATAATAGATTGCATCTCATTCTTCAAAACTACAGTCTCCCTAGCTAGCTTCTCATATTCATCAGTCTTGTCTTGTAGAATTTGATTGTCAACACTTTTTTCTTGTTTTTCCTTCATCTTGTCCATCATCTCCTTTCTCTTTTTCTAAGAAGTGTTTACTTGTTCTTTTAGGGTTTCAATGAATTTTTTAGCTACACTCAGATTTCTTTTTAAGCTACTCTTTTCCTTCATTGTTGCATCAAGATCTTCAAGTGCCACAACAAGTTGTCTCTGCAAATTGAAGTCCATTGATTCAATCTTCTGGATCTTCCTCAATATGTTAGGATTCTTCAAAGGCACAATGCTCTGATACCAATTGTTAGAATCAATGAACACTAAGAGGGGGACTGAATCAGTGTTTTGGTATTTAGAGACTTGTTAATCTAATTCTTAATCAACTGGATGCACAAATAAAAAACTAAAATGCAGAAACACACAGCTAACAAGCACATAACCATAACACCAATATTTTTATGTGGAAACCCAAAAAGGGAAAAACCACAATAGATTTAAACCCACAACATTATTCCACTATGGCCAGTAGTAAAACAATATTATAAAAAGGGGAATGCACTTGCATTCAGGCACACTACCTAGAGCTCATTGCTCAATTACAAAAATAGGGCTACAACCCCAGAGGAAGGCTCATTGCTTTACTGATAATTAAAAAATGATTACAATGAACAATAAACTCGAAAACAACATCTAACTATGCCAAATATCAGTTCCAGTTAGGCACAAAGTGATTCATTGTGACTGATCTGCTAAACTGCTCTATTCTACTCTGCTCTTCTTACCGGATCAACACAATTCAGGATGCACACATGAAACTGCACTCAATCACTCCCAAAGATATCTCACACATCATATCCACACACAAATTCATTAACCAAGTCATTCTTATATATTCGCACTAGCAAAATTGATCTCCCATAAGTCGGCTTCAAAAAATATCAAAATATGAAATGTGTAACATTGCAAGTTAGCTTTTGAATCCTTTCCAAAACATATTCCACACCCAAAAGATATGTTCACACACTTCCTATAGTTCTCACCAATTATCTCGAACACATCACCGATCACCAAAATCTATGCAAGAAATCTGGACCACATGTTACACCAATAATAATGAAGAAAACATTATTTTACTTCTCTACTAGATACCAGACCTTCAAAAAGGCTTAGGAAGAAATGAGGGTAGATTTGCATGATAATCTAGTTCTGATACTCGACCAACTAACCCTAATCACAAAAACCAAAATTTTTTTAATTAGAAATGAGAAATTCTCACAAAACTATACACTGAGCTTCACCAGGCAAACATGATACCAAAAACCATACTCAAAATATCTAGTTAACCAAAACTCCATACTAGATAAGATCTGAAAACTGAGTTGTCATCAATGACAACTCTTAATAATCTACATGCATCAGATATCACCAATCTTCACTGGAGAATCACCAAAACAGCATCAAATGCCAACAAATTACTGAGGAGATGGAGCCTAATTTGGATAACTTATTCCATGAGGATGTTGGTGGTTCTTCCAATCCTACAAATGACCCTATTTATTCTTATTCTTTATGTAATTCTCATGATGTGGATGAATCACTAACTAGGGTTTCTATTGACCAATTGGTGAATATTGACAATCAGTTTGAAAATCTTCAATAATGGATGAGTCAATAATACCCAAAAAAGTGAGGCTCTACCATTTATTGATGGATTAAAAGTATTGGGTCAAAGTGATAAACTTGGTGTTGATATCTTGCGTGGTATTTCTCATATTGTTGACACTAATATTATGTCTATGAAGAGTTGTGTTGAAGTCCTTGGCTATACACAACCTCCTAGTCAAGAAAACTAATCCATTTCTATGACTACTCCTATGGCTAGTGTCCCCACCTTTACATCTAATATCATGGCTACCTCTACACAAAATGTCATACCTATGAATGCTAGTCAAGGGGGAAATTCCTCTAATCATAATTCCTTCATCCCTCCTCAAGTGAGTCTTCCATTTGTTACCCAATCATTTTCTATACCTATACATCATAGTGTTCCACCTCCTTATGCTCAACCCCCACCTTCATACAACAATATCCCTCCTTATTCTCAACCCCCACCTTCATATAATAATATCCATCCTTATTCACAACCCCTTCCTTCATACAACAAGGTTACCCCTCCTTCTTCCAACATGTCCAATTTCAATTCTTCTATCAAAGATACCATCAATAGTCTAGCCCAAACAATGTCTTCCTTACAAAAACAAATAGCTTCCATGAATCAAAAGTATAATGTGCCAACATTTGATGTAGCAATCCCATTATCCAATGACATTGTTCGTGTTGTCCATCCTAAATATGTGGAAGTCCCTTAATTGGAGCTTTATAATGGAAAAGGTGATCCCTTGACTCATGTTAAAACATTTCAAACTTTGTGTAGTTACTTTGATCATGATCAAAGACTTTTGGCTAAATTTGTTTACTAGAGCACTAAGAGATAAAGCTTTACAATGGTATTTTTCTTTGTCTCCTTATTCTATTATATCTTTTCAACAATTGGCTAATGATTTCATTCAAGAATTTCACAATAATATTGGTCCTAAGATTACTTTGACTGATTTGATGCATTGTAAGAAAGGTGTTAAAGAAAAAGTGTTTGATTTTATTGGTAGAAAAAAATATTTGTATTCTCAAATTTCTTTTCCTATGCTTGATCAAGATATTCAAATTATTTTTATTTCTAATTTGCAAAAAGATATTAGGGATAAACTTCTCTTTTCTGAGTTTTCTTCCATTACACAATTGTGCATAGTACATCACAATTATTAGCTTATCATGAGTCAATTGGAACAATCCTCTTCAATGGCTTCAAATGATAAAAGTGGAAGCGCTCAATAATATTTTGTGAAGATCAAATTGAATAAGGGATTCATCAAATTCAATGACAACAACAACACTCAATAGAAGCCGCAATAGGTGTGCCTCCATTGTCCAAATACTTTAGAAAATAATTCACTCCTCTTAATTAATATTTGCATAGTATTATGTTGCAATTGTTACAAAGGAGTGTGTTGAAATTCCCCCCTATTAAACCAATTGATACAACTAGGTCTTTGTCACCTTCCTTTGATTCCAAAGTTTTTTTCCAATACCATCATCAACCTGGCCACGACACTAAAAAGAGTTATTCCTTATGGATTAAGATTCAAGACTTTATTAATAACAATACTATATTTGTGATTGGTGTGAATGATAAAGGAAGTAAATCAGTAGATCCTCCTAATAAAAATCTTAAAATTTTCACTAGTCCTTTACCTTCCCATTCCACTAATGTGATTGAGACCGATCTTCTTTCCTTCTCTCCCGATGATCTTGGCCTTTAGTCTAATAATGTGGTGAATCTTATTGATAACAAAGAACCTCCTAAGGACTTATGCATCACATTTGATCGTAGTGAGACTCTTGAAGCACCCAATGGCCCACTTTACATAACTATGAAAATCAAAGGCATACCTTTTCAAGGGGTGCTCATTGATCCGACGTGTTTGGTTAATGTGATAATTGAAGAATTCATTTATACTTTGCAATTACATCAAGTGAAATATGATGAAACTGACGTGATAGATAGATTTTTTGATGGTTTCTCTTTTCCTACTATTGTTTCTATCACACTTCCTATTGATGTTGTCTTTACTATCATTCCTACATCCGATCAATTTCGTGTGAAGTTGGGACATCCTTGGCTCTCTTCCATGAAAGTGATTGCTTCTATTGTTCATAAGTGTTTGAAATTTCCTCATGATGGTAAAATCATAATTGTTAATCATAGCATATATCAACCTATGATGATGCATGTAGATGTTTGTCTTGATTATTTTTGGTCCAAACAATTCCAACCCCTTCAACCTAGAAGTGATGCTCTCTTTAAATCATATCAAAAATGGGAAAATGAGATGATTTTATCCTTGAGTAAACCTTGAAGTATAACACTTAGTCTTCATCCAACTAATGATCACATACCTCTTCTTAAGGATAAGACTATCCTTCCTCTTAAGGATATAGATATTCTTTCTCTTAAGGAAGAATCTATTCCTTCTCTTAAGGATGAGTCTATTCTTCCTCCCAAGGATAGAAAATCTCTTCCTCCTAAATCTAAGGATAAAAATATTATTCCTCCTAAGGGTAGACCTGTTCCTCCTCCTAATGATGGACCCAGTCTCCTTATTACACCTTCCTTTCCTCCTTTATATGGTGTGTTCCTACCTCCCACATCTTACAAAGGGAAGAGCCTAATATCTCCTATTGTTCAACCTAAAAGACCTTCTCCTATGCATATGTTCTTTAAATAAGAAAAGAAGCTTGTACCCGATGAACCTAAACCTTCACAACCTTCAGCTAAACTGTTGTGTGAGAGAACATTGATGGAGATGTTATGTAAGAGCTCATGAACTTGCTTCCCAAACCATTTCTTCTCCCAAGATACCAACTATTGACATAATTCCATTTTCTCAACCTCCTCCTAACCAAGAGGTTTAACTTATTTCTCCAAGACATAAAATGCTTAAAACAAATGATGGTTCAAGTTCTATTCCTATTAGAGATCCTATTTTTGTTAATCTTGATGATGAAATAGGTGAGAATATTGTTAATGATGAAATTGTTGATCCTAATATTTCAGATGATGAATATGAATATGTTGATGTTGATAATGATTTATCTAAACAATTTTCAAAAACATTAATACTAGCTCTTAGTAACAGACAAATTGACTCATCATTAGAGCATGGTCCTTGTTTGGAACTTGTTATAGCTCCATCTATTGTGCTCAATGTCACTCCTCTTGTATGTTGTCCACCTTCTCAAAACAATGATGAGAAAGATCAGGAGTGGATGACATGCTTGATTAGCTTCATTAGCATCATGTATTTTCTCTCTCCTCTCTTACTTGTGCATGACTTTCTTCTATTTGTCTCTCAATTCTTCTATCCGTTGTCCCTAGTGTTGTCTACTTGAGGATGATGCAAACCATTGATTTCTTTTGGTCTCTCCTATGTTGACTCAAAAGACACATATGCCCTTCTTCCATGGCAATTTTCCTTTCTTTGGGGGATGAGGATAGTTCTATGCATATTTATACACATGATATACATTATTTATCATAAAATGCATACTGACTCCAGAGTTAAGTAAAACCACCTCGTGTTTTGTGTTTTGTGATCATTATCCTTTGGTTTGTCCTCTCTTGGGGGCTTATTATTGAGATAACTTGCTTGTCTTTTTGGGTGTATCCTACCTTAAAGCAATTTCTCCTAATAAGGCATACACAATCGCTTTAACGTGGGGGCATACACTCTGCTCAATGATTCTCTCTCTTGCATATCTTGATACTTAGGTTATTAGCGAACTTTGTCTTTTGCTTTGTAATTTTTTGTATCTTTCTTTTCATGACTCATAGTAAGAGAACCTTACTAGTTTGCAGTCACAGTTCTCTCTTTCTCTCTCTTTCATGATGTCCCTTTTATCTTATTATCAAAGTTATTGGAGTTGAGGAAAAATCAACTCTACAGCTCCCAAAGATCACCTACATGCAAACCCGTCACAAAAAGAGAGAAGCAAAATAGCTAAGGAGGCCAGATTTCAGAGATCTAGAAAAGAGGAGTCATATTGATTGTGCAAGAAGAATACAATTCAATAATTAAAGTTGTTATGAAAATACAAAGAGAGAATCCTTATAAGAGGATACTCGAAACCCTAAAAGAAAATCCCTAAAGAATTATAAGATTCCTAAATTTAGCTTAAGCGTAGAGTATAATAGATTAATAATTAAATAAATAATTATTAGCTAATAAAAGATTACTCTTACCCCACCCTTAAGATGAACTCAGGGAGTAGCTAAAAAAAACTAAGGGCTAAAAAAACATGTAAAAAATGCAAGAAAGGAACAATGGGTCCCAACAACTAGGCCTGATGAGGTACCCAAGTACAATAAAATATCTGTAAAGTGGAGAAAAGGGAGACAACCCTGTGAGAACAAAACTCCTCTCCAAGAAGAGATGAAAGCCAAGTGAAGGACTAAGAAGCCTCCAAACAAGAGTGTTCCAAAAGATAGGAACAAAAAAGGAGAGAATGAAGAATACCACTGAATCATGAAATAGTTGCAACCATTATCAAAGAGTAATTCCTGATCTGAAGAACCTCCACTGAAATAGAACATGACCAAGTAGAGAAGACTGTATTCTGCATGAGTGCCCTCAAATGACACTGCTTGAATCAGATGGCAAACAAAGACAAATAACTGAACTCGAAGATACAGATGGCATGAAACACCAAAGCCTGAAGAGCTAATCAATCAAAACAAGGAAGCATTAGAACAATAAGAAAAACCTCCCCATAATGCTGAAAAGGGAGAGGGACAGGGACACTGAAAAGAATGACCAATAAGAATTGCATGACAAAGAACCAGGAACAACAAAGGTACGGAGAAAGTACATAGTGTCGTGGAAGGAACACTCACTTGACACACATCATGAAGCTAATGTCATGGAAGGAACACTCACATGACAAAGGTAGATGGAAAACAAAGGCAAACATCAACCCCCCCATGGCACTTTATAAGTAGTGCATGTATAGTAAGGCACAAGATGTGCAAGATTCCAGGTATACAATGCATGATGGCACTTTATCTCAGTGTGTTTGCATAAATAAAATGCTACAATGGTCAGAAGAGACAGAATACGAGACATCCTACTCAAAGAAAGAGATCTCAGGACCTAAAACATCCAAGATATTCACCAGAGTGTTGAAAAGCAAAAAAACTGAATAAAATATACTTGAAGCATAATCCCAAAAGAAAAATTATATGAATGAAAAAAACACAAAACAAGCTTTCCAACGATATAAAGTTTTAAAAAATGGTGTTTGAATGCTCAAGTTATGTCTCCTAGAGTGCAAAAAAGAACCTCTAGCTTTGACAAAAAAAATTATCATCAAAAAAGAAAAACCAAAAGTTCAAACCTCCAGATCTAGATAGAGCTCGGAAAGAGATTTCTGACGATATAATGTTTTTGAAAAAGCGCCTCCGTATGACCAAGTTACGGCCAGAAGAAAAAAAACCTTCTTTTAGGGCATAAAAATGGTAAAAAAAATTTAAAGAAATTTTTTTTTTTTTTTTTTGATGAAAAGTTTCTAACGCATTTGCAGGTACAATCGTACATATTTTTGTGCCTCAAAAAATGTGCCAATAAAAAATCATGTCCCAGATGCCCTTGTCATCAAAAATAGGCAAATTATGCATCAAAATTCATGGAATCAACCTTCTGAATCCAACTATGAGGTCCATTCGGCACCAAAATGTACCAAAAAATAAGCTACCCCCATAAATGGAAAAAAAAATAGCTGCACAAACCCCCGAATACACAGATCTAAAGAACAAGGCCCAAAATCTATCATGAAGAGAATAGGGGCATGCAAATCTAGAGCTCTGATACCATATTGGAGTTGAGGAAAAATCAACTCTACAACTCCCAAAGATCACCTACATGCAAACCTGTCACAGAAAGAGAGAAGAAAAATAGCTAAGGAGGCCAGAATTTAAAGATCCATAAAAGAGGAGTCATATTGATTGTGTAACAAGAATGCAATTCAATAATTACAGTTGTTATGAAAATACAAAGAGAGAATCCTTATAAGAGGATACTCAAAACCCTAAAGGAGAAAAACCCTAAAGAATTATAAGATTCCTAAGTTTAGCTTAAGTGTAGAGTATAATAGACTAATAATTAAATAAATAATTATTAGCTAATAAAAGATTACTCTAACAAAAGTTTTGAGATCCTAAAGTCCACTGGGGGCTTGGTGTATCCTACCTCCTCGATGACTTGGTGAAGGTTTTTCAATGAACCCTTTTACTTTACCTAGAGTATGATTGACTTCATACTCCTACTAAATTGGGGGCTAAATGTAGCATCCTAAAATTGCAACCCTTTGCAATTTCAACTGCATTTGGGTCTTCACTTTAGTGTTTGTGCCCCTTAGCCTATTCAAAGATCTGATTATGCTCATATACCTCATAAATGCCAAAAACTATAATTTCCCCCCTTTGGGCACCTTAATCCTAACCCAATATAGGGTAGGACCAGGGTGTAGTGCCTTGGTCCTCAGTGGGACCAAGGTGCCTTGGTCCTCCCTAAATTGGGCCCCTTTAAACCCATTTTTGCAATTCAAAAATAAGTGGGGTTCCCCTCTCCATGTTAGATCATGTCAAGAAATTAATCAATTTTCCCAATGGGCAAGTATATGAAGAGGATTTCCCCTCTCATTTAAAAAACACATTGATACAAAATCATAATATAAGATCAAGCAATCAAGCATTCAAGAAATTGAGCATTAATTTGTCTTCCCTCGGCCTAGGAGGAACAATAAAGTCAAGTTTCAAGCATTGATGGAGATATCATTCATCCTATTTTGTTGAAGACTTCATAAACCCTAATTCCATGTGGAGGTAAGCAAAAATTCACAAGGAGGTATTATCATTCAATTTTAAGTCATAATTCAGTATCTCCCTCAAAAGGAGAATCTTCCTTATAGTCATTTCAATTATATT
The DNA here is from genome assembly GCF_030272615.1 of Cryptomeria japonica. NCBI lineage: Eukaryota > Viridiplantae > Streptophyta > Pinopsida > Cupressales > Cupressaceae > Cryptomeria > Cryptomeria japonica. Next base: position 266,419,714 of record NC_081405.1, on the reverse strand, counting down.
TCATTTCAATTTCATGGTTTATTCCAAAATAGGAGGTTTGACCTAAGGCAAGCTCCTATTCCCAACCTATTTCCCCTTTTTCTATGTGTAGGAAACAAGAACTGAGTTGCGATCTTCAAAATAAGCATTATTTGTAGAGACAAATCAACCCTTTTCGGCGTGTAAAAAAGTAAGAGGACCAGGGTGCTCACCACCACGGTCCTGATATTTTTGGAGATTTTTTAGGGATCAGATCCGACTTGGCTTACATTTTTCAAATCCAGATGTGTGCGGAAATCCTTCATTTGTAGCTAATTGTTTTCTCAGATTTATCTTTATTTTTTAATATTTTACCTAGTTTCAGTAATTCAACTTACAAAAGAGGGTAATAGATTCACACAACACACCTTGAATTTAATCAATACTTGGTCCCAAGCAATATTCATTTGGGATTGGATCTATTGGATTCATCCCTCTTTTGAATGTAATGTCAAATTAGTGATTTTCATCCCTACAGTACCCCTACCCTGTTCAGACCCCTTTTTACCTCATTAACCAAGGTTGACTTTTTCAATGGCTTATGTGGATGGTTGATTTATTGTGATTATGATGTTTTATTTCGTTATGATACTTCGGAGTACGATTTGGTGAATATCAATATACATTATTTCTTATTGATGAGTAGTTGTAAACTCTACTTATGCATCATATTTTATAAATGATGAAATGTTAAGTTTATTTATGTGTTGCTAAAGATGGACTAACACAATTGCTTCATGCACAAGTTGCTTTATGTATATGTCATCATGCTATGTGGAAGTGTATGGGATGTGAGGAGATTATTTTTCATCACTCATTTCGGTGAGACATGGAAAGTCACGATTCTCCTTCACCGATGTGCTTACCATGTTTGTATATATGTATGTGTGGTTCAGTGATGTAGGAAATTGTAGGTACAAGGTACCGACTCCACCTGGCTCCATAGGTCTTAGTGTACCTAATTAACCCGATGGAAGTGGAGGAGATGGTTCTAAGGCCCTAATGTTAACCCTAGCCTTGCTCGTTTGTGAATGTCATCAGTCTTTTGTCTACCCTATCGAATCGCCAAGTAGGTCACTTTTCTGATGTTGATATGTGGGTCATGTTCCTATTTTGTTAAGTTGAGTTGTGCATGTTATACGTTTTGTGTACTTAAGTATTCTCTTCTTGTGTTAGTTAATGAGTAATTAATTATTAATACCATATGGTTGTTAATAATTAATGTGTGTTGTGTTTATTAAATGGAATTAAGGATAAATTAAATTAAGATCATTTTTGTGGTTAATTAGATAATCGATTATTCCTAATTGTCTAGTTAGAGTGATTGTTGGATTATTAGTGAAAATTAAATTATGTCTTAAGTAATTGCTGTAAAAAAAAATAAAAGAGAAAGAAAGTTAATTTTTACTTATTAGTAATTAAAATATCTTATGGTTTTTGTTTTGAAGAAAAATAAAAGAATAAAAGATTTTGTTTAAATAGTCATGTAAATGATTTGAAATAAATTAGATTTTCTATTGTTCATAAAAATGAAATTGTGCCCTAAATTGATTTCTGGGGAATTGCTTTATAATTTGGGAATTTTTTTCAAAAAGGGGGATTCTTCCCTCATTTTGGAAAAAATTATCCTCTACTGATGATTGGGGTTTTGGGTGAAAGATCTGGCATCTTGGGAGGATGGGGAACTCTTCTCAGATTTCTTTCCATGAAAGCTATGGAAGGTTGGATTTTGAAAACCTCTGTTTGTTTATTTTTGTCCATTTGTCAGTTGCTTATTTTTTTGGTTTCCTCCTGTTAGGGAAGAAAGAATGAATGGAGGAATCTTATTTTCATGTTATATGTTGTTCTTTCCCATCTGGTTTTGTGTTGTGTTTTGCAAATTTGAAAATGGGGTTTGATGTTAAATTCAACTTGTGTGTGAGTTGTTTAAAAAAAAAAAAATTGGTTTGAATGGCCAGTTAGAAAACAAGATTTTAAATTTCACAATCCCCAGGAAGACATTGTTTTATGGAATGGTTGTGGTTTTTATCCTATTGGATTAGAGCTCTTTGTCTGATTTTTTATACCTAAGTTAAATTCACTGCTAAATTCAAGAGGAAAGAATTAAAAATAAAATAAAATTATATATATATATATATATATATAATTAATGAAAGTGGGGGGGGGGGGGGGGGGGGCGCGTGGAGCCCAAACCACATGGATGTGGGGAGAGGGCACCACAACTGTGGTGATCCATGATGTGGTTGGGGGGGGAAACTCCTACCCAACATGAAAAAAACATGATGTCGTTGTGTTGGATTTTTGAGTGGTTTTCGCAGTTTTTTTTAAGGAATGTTATTTTGTTGGTAATTTTTGATAGTTCGATTATATATATATATATATATACACACACATATACATATACATATATACATATATATGTATATGTATATGTTTGTATACGTATATATATGTATATGTATGTATATATATGTATATATATATATATATGTATATGTATGTATATATATGTATACATATACATATGCATATGTATATATATATACATATGTATATGTTATATATATACATATATATATAGATATGCATATGTATATATATAGCATATACATATGTATGTATATATATATATGTATATATATAACATATACATATGTATATATATATGTATATGCATATGTATATGTATACATATATATACATACATATACATATATATATACATATGTATAGGTATATGTATACATATATATACATACATATACATATATATATATGCATATGTATACGTATATGTATACATATATATACATACATATACATATATATATATATACATATGTATATGTATATGTATACATATATATATGTATACATATATATGTATACATATACGTATACATATGCATATATACATATGTATATATATATATACATGTATGTATACATGTATATATATGTACACATGTGTATATGTATATATGTATATACATGTATATATATACATGTCATACATGTATATATGTATATATATGTATGTGTGTGTGTGTATTGGTATATTTTAGATTTGAATATGAAGTTTAGTGGAAATTATGAAGATTATCAGTTTTACACAATTGCATAAATATAGCGGTTGGATATATATACACACACATATGTGTGTGTGTATATATGTGTATATATGTATATATATGTATACATATATTCATATGTACACACACACACACATATATATATGTATATATGTATGTATGTATGTATACATATACATATATCTATATATGTATGTATACATATATATGTATATATATATACATAGATATACATATATATACATACATCTATATATACATATATACACACACATATATATACATATATATATATATATATGTATGTATATATATATATATGTATACACATACATATATGTATACATATATACATATGTATAGATGTATACATATCTATACATATATGTATGTGTAGACACACACACACACACATATGTGTGTGTGTCTGTGTCTGTGTCTGTGTATGTATGTGTGTGTGTATATATATATATATATGTATATCTATGTATATGTATATATGTATGTATATGGATAGATATATGTATATATATTTATATATATACATATATGTATATCTATGTATATCTATGGATATACATAGATATGCATATATATATATATACATATAAATATATATGTGTATATATATGTATATGTGTGTGTATATATATACATATACATATATTAATATATATATAAGTGGAAGACCACTAATTTTATTAATAATTAAAAATTTAATTCACAAACCTGGTTCAAAGAGCACCGGTAGTAAAGAACCAAGCAAAGAAAACCTTCGGTCTTTCTCATAAAAATTTCAATGGGAAAATAGTACAGCCAATTATATTCAAAGAAGAGAAGTGAATAATCCAAACCATTCCCAAAAAACCATAAGGGCCAACAAAGCCAGTTACATCAATAACGCCCAGCCCCCCAGAATATGTGAAGCAGATACAAAACTATTAGAGAAGGAGGTGAACATGCAAGCATCAGGAGTGCAAAAACCAAGTGTTGGAACCTTCCTCGGGAGGAGACAAAGGCTAGGAAGCCCCCGTATTTTGATCTTCTGGAGAAACCACCTGTAGAAGCACAACTACACTCGAAAGAGACATTACAGCCTTCAACGAATCAAGAAGGAAATGAATACTTGAAAACACATTAATAGTCGCAGCCAAGATATCTGGAGACACATGATCCAAAAAAGCTACAAGAGAAAACATCATGTCATCATAAAGGTTAGAAATAAAACCACCTCTTATAACTGAAAGTAACTCACAATGCCAGCCACTAGATAATAATTCAGACCGAGGTACAAAACCACCATAAGGAAAAACACCAAACTCAAAATGATAAAGAGACAACATTATCCAAATCAAAAGCAAAATAAAGAGAGGGATGAATGTATGCATCCAATAATGCCCGATCTAGAGAAGAATCCAAGAGCATGTCCATACACATAGTAGTAAAACGAGAAGCAACTTCAGCAAGAAAATTATTAGCATTCTCCACCAACCACCATCTGCCCACCACCTTGCGAAAAGCAAAAGAGAATTCCGAAGAATGAATTTTAAACAGTCAACCAAGTTTCTCATCATAAAAAGCATGAGGATCCTAAAAGTCATACTTCTTAATAGACAATGAAATTCTATAACCAGCAGCCTCCATCACAAGAAAAACACAAAGGAAAATAAAGCACCTAGCATAAAGAAGTGAGCTTATAAAGAAAAAATGTGGCATCATTAATAAAGAAGCACATCATCCAAGCGAGTTAAAATGATATAAGATCAGAGATCAGCACAAGTTAGTTCACAAAACATTGTACCAATAAGCTTACACAGGCTGCCACCTTTTAGGAAAAATAATCAATATACCTCATGAAGCAGCAAGCACAACTTTCACATAATTCCCGCAGTAAATGCAAGATATTCGCACGAGCCATATCCCTAGGACCATGCCAATAATCATACACAAACCACCACATCAAAGAGAAAACAATAAAATCAATATCAAATAATCATACGTGCAAGCCGCCACTGCAACTGCAAAGGACAATCATTAAAGCATATTAGAAGAGAAAACATGAAAGCAACCAGTATAGAGAGAATAATAATGCAATCAAAAAACAATATGACATGCAGAAGTAACTCAAGAGCTAGGCACTGACTAGCACCCTCTTTAAAATTACAAGCAAACATGCAGAATTAATGTGGTGATGTAAAGCGGCCAAGAAGGCCCCATACACCATCACACTAAGCTACATACATGTTGGCAATTCCAAACAAAGTGTGAGGTCGAGGCAAAGCAAACAAGTATGTGAAAAAAAGGAAACTTTAAGACTTCAAAGGATGTGGAGGCAAGCAACTCTCTTCAATATCAACCAAAGTTTGAATATTCTCATTTAAAGCCTTATTTGCCAAAAAATCCGCAACACAATTAGCTTCTCTATAACAGTGAGAAATAGAGAAAGAGTTAAAGAACTCAAGCTGCAATAGAACCTTGTCCAACCAATATTTTAGATGCCAAGAGTTACAAGTGTGATTCATAATCGCATAAAAGACAACTAATGAGTCTCTTTCTACCACAACATCTGAAAAATTTAATGAAAGAAGCAAATCAAGCCCAACAGACAGAGCATGCATTTCAGCCACATTATTTGTCCCATCAGGAATACACTAACATTGAGCTTTAATGACTCTCGAGTTTTCATTAGAAAATGAATTACAATATACATTATTAATATATGTATATATATCTATATATATATAGAGAGAGAGAGAGATGTATATACATATGTATATATATGTATATATATGTGTATATATATATGTATATAATATGTATATATACATACACATATATATACATGTGTATATACATATGTATATACACATGTATATACATATATATATGTGTATATATGTATATATGTATATATGTATATATGTATGTACATATATATGTATATATATATATATGTATATACATGTGTATATACATACATATACAATCATTTTTTTTAATTGTGAAAATAAAGGCTATATGAATAGTCATCTATTAAGTTTAGTCAATATGACTTTTAACTGAAAAGGTCTATTTTGATTTAAATAATGTTTTTAGTTTTCCAATGTATTTCATTGTTACTTTTTTTATTAATTAGAAATTTGAAGGCAAATGGAAATTCTTTATAGCCAAATTGGCTTTAATTGAAAAGAATTATATTTGTTTAAATGATGGCTTATTTAGCTTATGAGTGTTTTTTAGGGTGTATGGTTTTAAATCAAGTATTGAGCAAGTTTATTTGGGTGTGTGTTTACTTAGACCATCTTTATGCATTATTCCCTATTGTGGATTTTCTTAAGTGAAAGAGTTAGTTATTGAAAAAGATGTTGTATGTCAAAAATGTGGTATCAACCTATAGGAGGAGAAAACAATTCAAACACACACATGAAACATTGCATTAGAGGTTAGAAATCCAAACAAAACAAAGTTAAATGAATCTAAACTCTTTAAATCGTTCCATGTTCCTCTATCTCCAAGGATCTTCAAGATTCAAGGTGGCTCTCAGCTTGGAAGAGCACTTGATTCTTTAAGATGACAACCGAAAGAACGAGATTTATGATTTTAAGATCTAAATGGAATGCAACCAAGATCCTAGTGATGATTTAGATATGAAACTAGATGATGATAGGATGAAAGATATTGATATGAAGCTTAAACTAGTATGAAAATGATACTAAGATGAAGCTAACATGATATGAGATTAACATGATATATCTAAGATTAGAATGCTATCAAAATGATCTAACATGCTATTCTATCAAAGAGAGATAATATGCTTAATAATATGAGACTATAAGTTTGATGCACAAAGACTTGATTTTTTTGAAGAAGGAATGGGCTCTGTTTATAGGTAAAATAGGGCAATGGATGGTCAAGATTGGATAATCTTAACAAGGGCCAGGATTGAAAGTTAATCAATCCATGTTTTCAATTCTCACCAATGAAATGGTGACAATTGTCAACAAGAGGTCGCTTGAGAGGAGATGAAAGAAGCATTAAATGATTGAGAAGACCTCATGGTTACCCTAGGAGGTAAGGTTTGAGGTTAGGTTAGGGTTATCCAATGGATAAAGCTTTTACCCAAGAGGTAAACTCTTGTGCAAAGGTTAAAGGGATAACCATGGTCAAAGCAATGAATGCTTGATGAGACCCTTGGGTTAGATGAAGGTTGAGTTAAGAGAAAAAGTCTCTAATCATGCTAGAGGGTTGAGTTAACCATTAATGGTTATGAAGACTTTCAAGGCTAACTTGTTGAAGACATAAAGGCTTTATTGCTTTTTGAAGACTTTACTCCAAATTTGAGAAGTGACCTCCTCAAATTTAGGGAAAAGGGATAATGGATGGGTTTGGGCTAATTGATTAGGATTAGATGGATTCTAGAAGAATTAGGAATAGGATTTAGGATGCAAGTGGGAGATGTAGGAAAATGCAAGTGGGTGAGGGAAAATAGAATTAATTAAAATAAATTGCTTTATTTCAATTTGGTTGCAACTTGCATTTGTAGGATTTTGCAAGTGGGGGGACTTATAAATAAATTTAGATTTATTTAAATGCAAATGAGATTTTAATTAAATGTAGATTTAATTAAAATGGGGTAGGGGATAAATTGATATCTTTAATTAAATGTAAATTTAAATTAAAATGGCTAGAGGGAGGGTATTTAGTTAAATGTAAATTTAATTAAATAGCTTAGATAGAAAAAGGGTATATTAATTAAATCTTAATTTAATTAATAGGAAGAATTAAGAATAATTAAATGAATAAAATTCACTTAATTCATTGTGCAACTTTTAGGTGTCTACAGATGCAATTAGATAATGTTAGTTTTTAATTATATTTTGAGTAATCGTTATGATTCCTTAACATGGATGTGTTTATAGTGCAAGTGTACCCTTTGGAGTATTTACTCTGATTGGTGGATTTTTGGTGTTTATTTGAAAGAGTCATTTTCATGTCATGATAGCATGTTATTGAATGTGAGTCTATCATGTAAGTTGATTTAGGTTATGTTTTGATTGTGGTCGTATTTGCTTTATTTTTGTTTTGGGTCTTGTCTTGTGGATAGACCAGTTGTTTGTTTCACACCTCCAGTGGTTTAACCTTTGTAGAAGGTTTGTATAACCAAGTTGTTCTTCAGTTTTGTATTTTGAACTCCATGTGTTAGTTGGATTTTATATTTTTCCTTGGGGTTCTTTGGAGGTTGTGTAGTGTCATAAGGAAGAGTGGCTTCTAAGTGGGTGTTGGGGCCCAAAGTGGCTGCCAGGATAACCCCTTGGAAGTTGTGTAATAAGTGATAACTTAATTAATAAACTGGGGTTGGATTTCAAACATTAATCAAGATTTATTGTGCCCCGCTCATGGTTGAGTGCTAGCACAGACTTAGGATGTAGTGGGAAGGCCTAGAATGGCAAACCAACTACCTTGTCCTCATGAAAGGTTTGTTGGGTCCGCATGAGTCATGGATGGGGGTTGAGGGTTCGAGAGAGGCTACTACGATAACCCAGGATGGGGGTGGGGGCCTATGGAGGCCTACCAGGATAACTCATACTAGCTATGCGATGACACTCTTTTCTTATATTCACTAGTGTGTAGTCATGTGTTGGCTTTACTTGGATAACTCTTGTGGAGTCTTATTTGTATGCTTATGACTTGTGTGAGTACCTGGTGTACATATTAAACCATGTGATGCTTTGTTGTGGCTTGCTTGAGGGCCTTATTACTATCTCCTAGTATAGAGGGGTGGTTCCTTTTTGGGCCACATGGTCAGGTGGTAGTGCCACTTTCCATTGAGTATTTTTTTCATTCTTTCTTGCGAGGGATTAGTTTCGCAGGTGCTCCATATGTTTCTCTTGGATTCATTTCATTCCCATGTACCAGTTGGATCCTTCTTATTCTTCTTGGATCATATTGTTATCTCTTGGACCCTTATGTAGTCAGTTGTATCATATGTTATATGTATGCCTTTGTGAAATTTGTAATTTGATGTAATCATTATATATGTTTATGAGACTTGATGTATTAAGTGAAATTGTAATACTAAGTTATCCTTGCAATGTAAAAGAAATGTACCATGATGTGAGTTATATGTTAGGAATTCTATCTTTAATTAAATCATTGTTGTACTCTAATTGAATGTGTTATCATGAATGAAGTATAGTAATGTTATTGTTATCTCGATCAAAGTATAAACAATCATTGATTAGTGTAATTAAGATTCTAATGGATAAATATAATTTTGATGCAGGGACTTTGCGAGGTCATAACTTTTGACTTGGTTGTCTGATTGGGCTGAAATTTTGCGTGGATGTGTATCTTGAGGAGTTGATTGGATTGCTAATTGAACCTAGGTAGGGCCTCCAAAAATTCAAAATTTCAAAGTCGGATTCCTTCATCTAAGGCCTCAAAATTGGCTTTTACTTTCTTTTTTGGGTTTTTAGGAAGTTGGTTTTTTAGTTAATTTTGAACTCGTAATCTTTATGGGGTTAGAAAGTTGGGAATTTGTGTCGTAGGAATGTTTTTTAGATTTCTAGAAGATTTTGTGTGGTGTAGGAGAACCTCATGACTAAGATAATAAGAGAAATAAATGCTAAAGGACACACATGAGAATGTGACCTTTCAATCTATGCAATAGGGTAGTCTTGTTTGTTTGATGTTTGATTTGTTTGTAATAAACCCCACCTTGTTACCCAATGACATGGATTTGAAAAATTGATAAGCCACCATGGGCATATGGGCCTAGGGGTATTTGGTTGAGTATTTTTCTAGGTGTTTATGTGTTGGAGATGTCTTAGGAATGTTTAGGACATGTTGAATCACCTCTAGGTAGGCAGATTTAACATATGTCAAAAGTTTCTCAAACTTGACAACTTTTAATGACAACTTTTGGTTGCAAATAGAAACTTCCTTCCAATGATCACCTTAGTTCAAAAGGTGGTTGATAATCATTGAGGAAGGTATAAAATTTCATCCCCAATCATAATTGGGAGGAGATAATGACTTTGTAAACTTTTGGCATCATTGAAGTAATATATTTATGAGAATTTCCTACAATTTCGTTATTCTATGCGATGTACTATACTGTACGATCATTTTGGAGTTATGAAACCAATGGGATGTGTTAGAGTGGCCAATCACCTTTCAGATGTATCAAGTTTGAGGTCCTAATTTGCCAAGACAAGGAAGAAATCGGCAAATTTTAGGAAGTGTTCTAGATTTGACAATTTTGTCTAGGGTTTTGCAAAGAAATGGCCTTACCTTGTTGATCCTTCATTGGTAGTTCATAGATTTGGAGGGGATGAAAGTATGGCCAATTTTTTTTAGGATTTTAAAGGCCTTTTTCAGGTTAGGACTAGTTGGAGGCAAGGGTTTGATGCATTAAGGTGGGCAACTCCATGTGGCCACTGTGCAAGTGTAAGCAAATACGTCTCACATCAGGGGTTGAAGGTCTGATCATGGCCTAAGACTTAGGAATTGGTGTATTTTCAATGGAATAAGAGTATTCCTTGAGTTTTTTTGGTGATTTAAGGTCTATGTCTACACACTCCTTTGTAAAATAGGCCTAATTGGGCTATACCAATCTCCTAACCAAAGTAGGGTTTGGATTCTTGTGTTCCATACCGGTAAGAACCCTTAGGATATGTTTTTAAACTCCCAAAAAGGTATCCAAATATAGGATTTTTTGTCTGGTCTTTTGGAGAAATAAAGAGTTAAGTGTGGAAAACCGGTCTAGCAAGGCTACTAGGTTTTGTAGGCCTTGTTGCAGCAGTTACCCAAACCGATAGAGGGAACCTGAATTCAAAAATTGAAGGACATCTCCCTAACCTATGAGACTTAAAAAAAAACCTTAAATATCCATTGTTGCATTGGAGAAGGGATCAAACCATTGTTGACCATAGGGTCCTTGTACCGGTCAATGAAAGAGACCTTGTACCGGTAGAGTCTTTTGTTTGGAAGAAAGGGACGTGGGACTTGTCAAACTGATATTCCTTAACCCTTGGGATTGTTGTGTGATTTCGAGGGTCCTTGGTGTGTTCTTGGATTAGGGGAACCTATCCTATACCTATACCGAGACTCTGCATCATCATGATTTTTGGGATAGATTTGAAAATTTCCATAAATGGCAAATTTTGGATTTTGTAAAAATCTGCCCAAAAAGGAAATTTTTTGTTGTTTAAAAGGGACTTTTTTATTGTAATGGAAGAAAGGTTGGAGTTTGCAGGAAGAATAATGAATAAAATTTGATCCAAACTTGTGTTAATTTCTGGTTATCCTTTGTTATATTGGTTAGGTTTTAACTGGCTACATCATCTGGTATCAGAGCAGGAAGATGGTTGGGAGATGAAGAGGAAGAGGTATTTCTCAGATGCATAGAGACATGGAAAACCTCCAAAGGAAGTTTTTATAGCTCACGAATATAATGGAAAATCAAAGACTGAGGCAAAGGGGAGATAATTAGGATGAAGGTTCAGATCAAGGAGATACAGATTAGTTTGAAGAGCTTGAAGTAGAACCAGTATATTGTGGGAATTTTGAAGAGAGGATGCTTAGGGAATTAGAAGGGAAGAATGAAGGAATTAAAGTTGAAGTTTCAGAATATGCAAGTAGTCTTAAACCAAAGGAGCTGATTGATTGGCTAAATGAGATGGAGAATTTTTTTGAATGGAAGTCTATGACAGAGGGAAAAAAAGTTAAGTTTGCATGCACTAAGTTAAAGGGTCATGCAATGATCTGGTGGGATCATCTACAAAATGAGAGAATGAGGAAATGAAAAGAGAAGATCAAAACCTAGAGCAAGATGGAGAAGAAATCAAGAGAAAAAAATTTGCCCTTAGACTATAAACAAATTTTGTTTCGCAGATTTTAAAATCTGAAGCAAAATTTATCTACTATACAAGATTACACAGATGAATTTTACTAGTTGTCCATTCGGGTTGAGCATCAAGAGTCTGATGAACAAATGGCTGCTAGGTATGTAAATGGACTGAAGTTTTCAATTTAGGATGAATTAAGCATGCATCAAATCGACAGTATGGAAGAGGCCTATCAACTAGCTCTAAAAGCAGAAGAAAAGAAAAAAAGAAAGTATTTTTAGAGGAATAGAGGAGGAAGGAGGGGTACATCATCTCCTTCGCGTGGTGGTTCAAATTATGGTAGGGGAGATTCATCCCAAGGAGTAGAGAAGCAAGATGATACCCGTCCAGAGTCCTCCAATATACAACGAGGGTGAGGGTTTCAAAGAGGAAGAGGTTATGGTGGTGGTAGAGGATGGGAAAGTCAAAGAAGACCATTCACTTGTTTTAGGTGTGGGGAAGAAGGCCACAAAGCATTCGAGTGCTCAAATTTTAACATGCAAGATAGAAATCAAGGAGGACCATCCAAGGTGATTTCAGCTAAAGCTGAAAAATGATGGAGCAGAATTAGAAGTTCTGCCAGACGTAGGAGAAAACCTCATGATAAGGAGAACTATGATAATCCCAGAGAAGGAGAAAACACTTATTTAGATCTTTGATGACTCATGGCTTCAAACCAATATTTTTTGAACCAGATGCACCTTAGGAGGAAAGGTATGTCAAGTTATTATTAACAATGGTAGTTGTGAGAATATGGTTTCCAGGGAGATGGTAGATAAGTTGAATTTACAGTGTGAGAAACATCCTCACCCTTACCATATTGCATGGTTTAAGAAGGGGAATGAAGTTACTATTGATAAGAGGTGCCTGATCAAGTTTTCTATAGGCAAAACTTACGAAGATGAGGTCTGGTGTGATGTCATCCCAATGGATGCATGTCATGTATTATTGGGGAAGCCTTGGCAATATGATATAAATGTCATGTGTGATGGGGAAAGGAATACATATACATTTTGGAAGGAGGGATCTAAAGTCATCTTATTACCCCTTAAGGATGTAGGGGAAGCTAAGAATATGCTGTCTGAAAGAGAGATTGTTAAGGAGATGAAGGTGATAATATTTTGTTATGCATTAATGGTATAGAAGGAGGAAGGAGGAGGGATACCAATACTTGCTGAAGTAGAAAAGGTACTAGCAGAGTATAGTGATGTTATACCAGATGAGCTACTTGATGGTCTTCCACCGAAGTGAGATATTCAACATCATATTGATTTAATTTCAGGAGCATCTTTACCTAATCAGGCAACATATAGGATGAGCCCTACACAACATGCAGAACTCAACAAGCAGGTGATGGAGCTTATGAAGAAAGGTGTTGTGTGAAAGCATGAGTCCATATGTTGTACCAACATTATTAACACCAAAGAAAGATGGTACATGGAGGATGTTCACAGATAGCCGAGCAATCAATAGAATTACCATCAAATACTAGTTCCTTATACATCGCTTGGATGACATGATGGATGTTCTTTCATGGGAAAAGTATTTCAATAAAATTAATTTGAGAAGTGGGTATCACTGAATTCGGATCTGAGAAGGGGATGAATGGAAGACTGATTTCAAGACTAGAGATGGATTATATGAGTGGATGGTAATGTCATTCGGGTTGTCTAATGCACCCAGTACCTTCATGCGACTAATGAATATAGTGCTTTGACCTTACATTGGTAAATTGGTTGTAGTTTATTTTGATAACATTTTAATTTTTCAGTAAGAGCAAAGAGGAGCACTTGTAGCATTTGTGGATCATATTGGATGTCTTCAGAAAAGAGAAACTTTATGAAAACCTGAAAAAATGTAGTTTTATGCAAGAGAGTCTGGTATTTTTGGGGTTTGTTATTTTTGTAGAAGGTATCAAGATGGATTTAGAGAAGATTAGGGAAATTCTGGAATGGCCTAGTCCTAAGAGAATAACAAAGGTAAGAAGAATTCATGGTCTAGCCACATTTAATCGAAAGTTTATTCAAAATTTTAGAAGTATTGTTGCACCCATAACAGATTGTACCAAAGGACAAGAATTCATGTGGACTAATGAGGTTGAAGAAAGTTTCAAGTTTCTAAAGAAGAAGGTAACTAAAGCTCCCATATTAGCATTACCAAACTTTGAAAAGGTGTTTGAAGTTGATTGTGATGCCTCACATGTAGGTATTGGAGTTGTTCTTAGCCAAGCAAGTAAACCAATAGCCTTTTTTAGTGAAAAGTTGAATGAGGTAAGGAAGAACTATTCCACATATAATCTAGATTTTTGTGCACTTGTGCAAGCCTTGCAACATTGGAGGCATTATTTAGTGCCAAAGGAGTTTGTCTTGTTCACATATCACATCACATTAAAATATCTGAATACACAAAAGAAGTTGAGTAGTAGACATGCAAAATGGGTTTCCTTCTTACAAGGATATACATTTGTTTTGAAACACAAATCAGGAAAGAAAAACTAAGTTGCAAATGCATTGAGAAGATGCGTTGTACTTCTAACAACAATGGAGAATGTGGTAGTTGGTTTTGATGCAATCAAAGATTTGCATGTCTAACAATGACTTATGGCAGATTGTGGAACAGTTGAAGAACCCAATAGTTGGAAATATGTCTCATATTCAAGATGAATACTTTATGCAAGATGGCTATCTTTTCAAAGGGAAACAGTTATGCATTCTAGTTGGTTCCATGAGGGAGAATATCATCAAGGAATTTCTTAGCAGTGATTTGGCTAGACATTTTGGCAAGGATAAGACAATAGCATTAATCAAAGATAAATACTACTGGCCAAAGATGAAATGAGATGTAATCAGTTATGTGGCAAGGTGTAGGATCTATTAGGTTGCTAAAGGACACTCACATAATATAGGGTTGTACATGTTGCTTCTCATGCCTCTAGAACCATGGGTAGATTTGAGCATGGACTTTATTTTGGGATTGCCAAATACACAACGAGGTAATGATTCTATTTTTGTGGTTGTTGACAGATTCAGTAAAATGGTTTATTTTATTACTTGTAAGAAAACTAGAGATGCAACACGGGTGGCCGAATTTTTTTTTTTCAAAAGTTGTTAGGTTGCATGTTGTGCCAAAAACCATTGTCTTTGATAGAGATACAAAGTTCTTAAGTCATTTTTGGAGAACTTTATGGAAGAACATGGGGAATAAGTTGCAGTTTAGCAATGCCTATCACCCTCAAACCGATGGGCAAATAGAGGCAATCAACTATAGTTTGGGAAGCCTATTGAGGTGCATTGTTGGAGAGAAGCCCAAGCAGTGGGATTTGGCATTGCCCCAAGCAGAATTTGCTTACAATAGCTTAGTGAATAGATCTACAAGTAAATCCCCATTTCAAATTGTTTATGGTAGGAATCCTAAGGGTGTTCTAGATTTGGTGTAGTTGCCCCTTGGAGAAAGAATCAATGATGATGCAGTAGCATTTGTAGAACACCTTCACCAATTGCAAGATGAGGTGAGACATAAGTTGCAGGAAAGTAATGCGAAGTACAAACCTATAATAGATGTTCGTCGGCAACATCGTCTTTAAGGAAAGTGATTTAGTGATAGTTTATCTATGGAAAGAGAGGTTTCCTATAGGCATATACCACAAGTTAAAATATAAGAAAGTTGGTCCTTGCAAGGTTCTCAAGAAGATCAATGACAATGCTTATTAGGTCGATTTACCATCTGATCTTGATATCTCTCTTGTATTTAATATTTCTGATCTATACGCATTTCATGGTGAAATTCATGATGATGGCAGTGAGGAGGAAGTAGATTGGCAGCAGACACTTCCCAATAAGAAAAGGGAGAAGATTGCACAGATTCTCGATAAGAAGATTGTTTGCACTCGACAAGGAGAATACCATAGATACTTGGTACAGTGGGATGGATTAGCACCAATGGAGAGCACATGGATTAGAGAGTGGGAATCGTAGTAGTTGGATCGAGGTCAGTGGCAACAATTTGAGGACAACCACTTGCAGGAGCTGTGTTCTTTTCAAACAGAGGAAAATGATGCAGGGACTTCATGGGGTCATAAATTTTGACTCGATTGTTCGATTGGGTTGAAATTTTATGTGGATGTGTATCTTGAGGAGTTGATTGGATTTTCATTCAAACTTGGTTTGGTAGGGCCTCCAAAAATTCAACTTTTCAGGGTCGGATTCCTTCATCTAAGGCCTCAAAATTGGCTTTTACTTTCTTTTTCAAGTTTTTAGAAAGTTGGTTTTTTAATTAATTTTGAACTCATAATCTTTATGGGGTTAGAAAGTTGGCAATTTGTGTCGTAGGAATTTTTTTTAGATTTCCAGAAGATTTCATGATTTTTGGGATAGATTTGAAAATTTCCATAAATAGCAAATTTCAGATTTTGTAAAAATCTGCACAAAAAGGAAATTTTTGGTTGTTGTTTAAAATAGGGACTTTTTCATTGTAATGGCAAAATGGTTGGATTTTGCAGGAATAATAATGAAGAACATTTGATCTAGACTTGTGTTAATTTTTTATTATCATTTGTTATATTGGTTAGGTTTTAACTGGCTACATCAAATTCTTAAGTGGTTAATTGATTTTAAGTAAAGATTAGTTAAATTAAGTAATTCACGTTGGGGAACCCTTTAGTAGTTGAGTTAAGTCTTCTGCATGTGCAAATTTTATTGCAATGTTTATCTTTTATTTTTAAGCATTCTGTATTATTTTTAAAAGTATATTTTGCACTCTTTTCGAGTGTTTGTATTTTTATCCTTTAGGGTTTCCTGGCAGGGCATTACAATCCCTGTAATGGTGGAAACCCTAATTTTTTCACATTACAAATAGAATATTATCTTTGTGTAATGGTTTGGCCGAAAAAGTAGGAGTAACTTGATTTATTCCTTTGTGTTGTCTTTTGTGCTCCCATTCCATGAATATGCTCACACATCAATTGCAATTTTAAGTATACTTTTTGGCAAGCTTTGTTCATCGATTATGATTGTCCAACAATAATAATATGAGTCATTAGACAAAGATAAAGGTATCAACTCTTGACATGATATATTTCAATTCAAAAAGACTTGTACATCTCTTATTTTAGGCAACTATCTAGGACAATATTCTGCATGTACCAATAGTTGATTTAGGGTATGATTATTCCAAGTAATAATTTGGAAAAATATTGAAAAAGATAGTGAAATAAAAATGAGAACTTGGTTACCTTCAACAAGAAGGTTTTGTGATATATGACATTTGTCTTAGAGACCCATAGAACAAAATTAGAAAAATGATTAGATGGGTAGATTAGGTAAGAAATTCTAGAAGGAAATTTATATCTTGTTAAATAGGTAAAATGAAAAATCATGTAAGAGACATTAGAGAGATTTCAAGCACTAATTTTTATTTTCAAAGTTTGAGTTGTATAATGATTACAAAATGGGTTAAGGATAAGATTTAGAAGGTCATGAAAGTCGTAAATATATATTGAAACCAATGTTTTTATCGAATCATATTATTTGCAATCAATACAAAATAATGTTAGACAATATAATTTATAAGTATTTAAGCTATAATATTCTCTCCTTGTAGTTGAATTCATCTTGGCCTAGAGAAAATTTTTGAAAAAACAAAAGAATTTGTAAAACTAGAATTGATGCTCGCGAATACTTGGGAGGATTTAATAAATGTAGGGTAGAATTAGAAGAAAATGTAACTAAGAATTTTAAAGGAAATTTAAAGATTTTATGACTTGTAATTTTTTTTTTATGATTTATAATATTATAATGGGTTTTCATATTTTAAAACATTATAATATTATAATAGAATTTGAGTGAATTGATATTATTTATTTACAAAAAAATAATTTACTAATCTTTAATTATCTTTTGACATTTACAGTGACATTTCTATTATTGTTTTAAGGCATTTTAATGCTATAAATCATATCAATTTTTTTGATCAAATTTATATATCCAACTTCAATTAAATTCATAAATATTGCTATAAAACCTTAATTGATGGATAAAACTAATAGAACTCATAAAGTACTGACATAAATCTATGAAATTTATTAAAACTAAATTATTGAAGTTATACAGATACTATTATTTAATTTCTTAAAGCTGAATTAAATATAAGTTATGTAATCCACCAAAATCGTTACAAATAAGCATTATATACAATGACAACAATACACAATTTATTTCCACTAAAAATTCCATAACAACTAAATTTATTTTGCCCTCCAAAAATGTAAAATTTTAGGAAAAACCTATTTAACTCAAATAAGTAGGTAGAATGCAAAATATAGTCTACTAAATTATTTCAAAATCTAATTAATCTTCTCTCTATAAATTTATGAAAAATAAATTAGCTATAAATTAAATGGATTGAAAAGAGGAGGATAATTATTAATGTTGTATCACATTGAGTTGGTTGCATTAAAATTTTAGCATAAAACTTTATACAAATAGAAAGGGCTACAATTTTATTAGGATAAATATTTTTGATATTAGAAGTAGCCAAAAAACAAGGGGGGTGACCCATAGGAACAATAAGGAGAACAGTGGCATAACCACTGTCCACATATAATTAGCAGAGTTACAGCCTTTTGCCTCTATCAAAAACTATTATCATTCTACGTAAGTTTAGCAGGAATAAAAGCAGTAATAAACAGAGTTTTAGACATATGCCACGCAGGACAATAGACGTAGAAATTCAAATAAAAACATAGGCTAACACTATCCGCCCACACGATACTAAACTTAAACAAAAAACCAGCTTTCCACCGCATTCAGAGAAATTACTTCTTTTTCCCATGGCTGCTCTTGGGGAGGAGCTTTCTTGGCCATTCCTTGGTGAGGAATTTAAACAAAGCCTTGTAGTCCTCATCATCCTTGCCTTTACCCTTGGACACGCTTTCCTGCATGAGGCACAGAGTGGTAGTCGAACAATGCATCACATTCAACGCGAATTTAGAAACATCATGCATTTTGGATTTCGTCGCCTCTAGTCTGCTAGTGATATCATGTGCATTATCAGATAGGGCCACCACTTTTTTCTCCAGCTCCACTAGGTTTTTATCCTCCTCCTCTTTTATGCTACTTGCCTCCTCCACAACCATCATTTTTTCCAGTCTGGAAGTCGGGGAGGGGGAATTTACAGGCTCTAGACTCTTTGAAGAAGTGGGGCTTTTAGAAGCCTAGGTGCAACTGATAGAGTGAGGGGTTGGGTTATGGTGGAGCAAAACCATATTATCAATTGGGTTAGAATTTCCAGTGTCGTGCGAAGAGGAGGAGTCTCTCAAAGATTTTTTCGAGGGTTTAGAGGCAAGTTTGCTGGAGTGGCAGGGGGTATTGATTTCGTCAGTGATATCCATGTCAGAATCAATCTCTTGGATTCTGACTTTCTTGGGAGTTCTGACCTCTTCAGCGGAGTGTTTTTTAGTTTTCTTGCTGCAAGAGCCAATTTTTAGGAGCCGAGGGGCGATAGCATCATTATTAGCAGTAGGGTAGGTTGAAGGACTGGTATTAGCCACATTATGGACAGAGATAGAGTGGGGCAGGCAGAGAGTGAGGTGGAAGTTGTACAAGCGAAGGATGAGGCCCTGGTGGAGGATAGGGAAATATTTACCCTTTTTCATAGCCTTGGCAATATCTTTAACATTAGCATCTAGAGAATGCGGCAAGAAAAATGGAATGGAAATCTAGTTCTTGTTTCTCAAATGGTTAAGGAAAGGGAGATGGTAGTAATAGAAGATACCATACCTTCCCTCCAGCATGAAATACTTCATCACAATGTAACAAAACTTGTCCCACAGGGAAGGGAGCTCCTCCCGGTTGAATCTACCTGCCCTCTTAACTCGGTTTTCACCCTCGTAGAAGAACTGGTTCAAGCTGGTGGTATCCACAATACGGCTTTACTTTTTCTATTTCCTCCCCTCCATAGAAATAATCATCACTTGAGCTATGACCTCTTCATTAATTTCAAACGAGATACCCCCCATGGTAACTCTTCTGTCTTCTCAGGAATTCACAAATTGCTTGGAAAGTCTTTCATCGTTCCCCTTCATACTTTTCATGAATTTATCAATGCCGCCCTCTGAGCAGACGAACCACACCACTGGTTTAGCTCTAAACTCATCAACTTTATCGAGTTCGAGTATGAGCCTGTCCCCCCCCATTTCCGAATCCTCCAACTTAACAGAGTAAATGTGAGATCTTCTAGGAGAAACGCAGAGCTGAGGCAAGGCTAAGGCAAAGTTGATATAAAATCTGCGTTGAACTTTAGATAAGAAAATGTAATAATTGGGGTAGTTATTATCTCTTATGTTCGAGTAGATATCAAAATTAGGAAATCTACTAGGAACGTGCGACCCTTCAATCAAGCCAGTGTGATTTGACCTTTCCCTTCTATCACCTTTATCACCACCAGTTGGCTCCATCCGGGTAATAATTAGGGAATAATCATTCCCGATATATGTACTATCATCATAAATACATCCCTTGTGAGGGTGGTGACAAGGCCTGTCATGGCTACATGGCAGCCTGGGTTCATAATGGGTGGGATTCTCGTCCCAACTTAAAATTTGAATGTTGGTTTTCTTCATCTGAGGGTGAATAAGCATACTCCACCTTGGACATAGGTTTTTCCCCTCTCCAAGATCACCTTGGTGGTTATCGACAGCAGACTAGGGTCCCTCCAACATCGTAAGTTGTTCTATAGCCTTCCCACCGCCACCATGGAGTTGGCAACCTTGTTCCCTTCTCCAAAGACACGTCAGATGGTTAATCCATCCAGATTGGCTAGGAGGATCCTGACATCCCTCAAAAATAGACTCCACCCTCCAACTAGTTGTAGATCTTCCTTTCACCATTGCCACCATAATCTGTGAGTCTCCTTCAATTTCCAGTTGTTTAATTCCTATGGAATTGGCAAATTTTAGACCCATAGGAGGGTCATTCCCTCAGCTTGAGTGATAGTATTGTTCTTTAGATTGCCTGCGTAGGTTGCCACAGTGTTCCCCAAGTGGTCGCGGATGATTCCACCCCCCGCTTGGCAGGCATTTTGGGTGGAACCATCAAAGTTGAGTTTATACCAGTGTAATTTTGGGGTTGACCATTTAGTCAATCTCCTTTTGTTTTTGGCACTGTTGTTGAAGATTTCAAACTCTAGGGGAAGTTTCCAACTTTCAGCAATTCTTTTCTCTATCCAATTAGGAGAATTGTGGGGGGGGGGGGGGGTGGTTCCACTTTGTCACTGCTATGTTTTCAAATATCATCTTAAAACAAATGGGAGAGACACAATCGGGAGGGGTTTCAGTATCTCTAAAGATTCTGTTGTTTCTCTCTCTCCATAAAGCCCAACAGATGTGCAGGGGTATTTGTCTCCATAATTGGATGATATTTAAAATTAAGATTATAATTGTAAACTTTGATTTTATTTATATTACTTATTTTTAATTTAATTTTAATTTTTTATTATAATCTTAAATACTACTAATTAATTAAACATCATAACTTTCTTCATTTTAATCTTAAAGGCTACTAAATATTTCTTATTGGGCCCAAACTCATATAATAATAATGTGTAACCAATTCAATCTTAGATTTAGAACTATAGCCCTGATATTGTACTCTATTTTACATGTAATATAAAGTCCCTTAAATATGTTAGACCTAGAACAAATAGTGTGTGGTATGTTCATATAGCATGCAATGCTTTGGTGCACCTTAAACATGAATCTTCATGGCAAAAATTTCTACTTGGAATGCAGATGCAAATAAATTTGAAAGTGACAAATGAAATACCCACAATATGATTTCAAAGCAATACCAATAAGGAATAAAGGTCAAATTCTTGTACTTGAAGAATCATACCCACAAATTGTGCTCAAAATGCCTAAACTAGAATTTGAATGGGATATGACGTAATGAAGCCTCATATCTAACCGCCAAAGCACAAAAACATATTTAAAATATAAATTAATTTCCATATACAATAGAGCAAAATGACCTTAATAAAGCCCAACAACTTTGATGATAATAGAGCAATGTAAAAATATGCAATGGTTCCTTCTACGAAAAAATGATCTGCCAGCCTAAAAAATTTCCAAGCGTCAATTTTTTTTTTGAAATACGATAAAATGGTGAGAAAATGTTGAGTATCGAGATGTGTGCGAGAGTAACAAGCTAGGCAAGCTCTCAACAAAATATGAATATTGATTTTTCAATATTTCTAGTTAATTTTCATTGTTTTCTATCAATTTTTTCTCTCGTCAGTTTCAAGAAATGATTTTATAGATGACTTCTGGTTACGGATGCCTTCCATCATTACAATTTAATGGTTTCATCTCAAAGGAGATATCAAGCCCTGAACATTAGATTTCCAAGCTACTCTTGAACTTTCACCCAATTTTTTTTGGCGATTTCTCGAACTAAATTTCTTGCATCAACGTTTATGGTAAATTAAGGTAGTGGACAATAAGCAGGAAAACTGCTTGAGTTGTGTTAACAACTTTGCACGAATGAAGGATAGGGGAATGATTTTCTGGGAGTTGCAAGTGGTTTTTTTTTTTTTTAAAGTGACTATGTAGTGATATAAATTGGCAGCCATACATTAACTTTGTGCCTATATATAACTGGTGGATTATAAACTTACATAGTCAGTTTCATATGAGAGAGAAACTAGATAAATTTAAACATGGTTGAGGTAAAACTTATTGTAGTATTCTTGTGTTTTGAGCCAAATGAACCCCTAGATGAAGACAATATTTTATTTCTCAACATAGGGTGAACTCACAATAATGGTTCCCACTTTTTTGCCACTTTTGACACTGAGATGTACATTTTTAAAATAATCTTCAACTTCCGAGAACTATAACTTTTAAACTATTAAAATTTTGAAGATGATGTAAATTAGTGATTTGTATCATTTTGTTCTAGATTCTATATACATTTTTTTCAAATTTTTTTGAAGGATTTTTAAAAAAAATTTCCATCTCCCTCAAAAAGTAGTTTTTTACAACAAACTACATTTTTTAAGAGTGATGTGCCTCCCGAAACACATAACTTTTTTTCTATAAATGATAAAAACTCAATTCTTTTGAATTTTGGTTTGTAACATCAATATCCAAAGCTTGAATTTGGTTTTATAGTGATATGTTCAAAAATTTTTATTTTATAAAGTTTTGAAGTCCGACTAGTCATAATTCAAACACAGGTTTACGTTTGAACACATAACTTGTTCTATATAAATTGAAATTCAATTTTATTTTTTTTGTTAGAAAGAAGACATCAATACTAGGGGCATAGATATTTTTCAGAATTTTTTTGAATTAGTTTCTTATTTTTCCCAATGCGTTGAACAGAGAAGTTCATGTTCGGTGAAAAACCAATTTTCCATAAAATTAAAAAAACAAGAACATAATAAATTCAAAATATAACAAAATTATACTCGTTGGAAAGCTTGCTTCGAGTACTACCATCTAATATTTTTGGGTTATTAAGATTATTTCATTTGTGCTTTGAACCAGAGCTCCGAAGTCATTAATTCTTCAGAACTCTGAAATTTTTTGGGAGAAACCTTTAGTTTGCGGGTTCGAACGAACACGAGTTCGAGCGAACCCCCATTCGCTCGAACCAATGAGCTCGATTTTGGCACGCACATTTTTGTAACTGTCATGTTCAAGCAAACCCAACAATTTTTAACTGTCAGCTTTCGTTCAAACTCTGGCCGACGTATTTTTTGTTTTTTTTTTCATTTGTGGAACCGTATAAATGTCCATAATTTTTTTTCGTTTTTTATCACCCAAATGATTAAAATAATTCGCATTTTTGGATGAGAGAAGACATTTGAAAATTATTTTGAAGGCAATAATTTGAAGGTTTTTTGTAAAAGCATGGGGAACAAGAAGAGAAGGCAAAATAAGACTTCAAGGAATTATTCTCCTGAAACGAAAGAAAGATATCAAGAACAAAGAAGACAAAGATATCATGATGCAAGTATGTATTTTTAATTTTATTTCTATTTAATTTAATAAGTATTACATATCAATTAATTAGAATTCAATATTTTTTATCTAATATTTTTAATAGGATTAAAATTAATTTTGTTTTAATTGGAAAGCATAATTAATTTGAGATAATACATGTGTATTTGCAAATTTCAAATTCCATCAACTTGCTTGTTGTGTAATTGCATTTTTCTCCTATATAATTAAGTTCATTTATAATAGATAAGACCTATTAAGTCATAAAATTAATAAGACCTATTATGTCATAATTTCTAGGTTCTAAATTATATATATTGAATATTTAATCTACATGTACAAGTAATTTCATGTGATAGGTCCTTTAATATCACATAATATATCTGTCTTAAGGGTAGTTAAGTATATTAATTGTGAAATGTTTTTTCAAATGTGGTCATATTGATTTTAATAATAAGGCCTATTAGGACTATTACATTGATTATAGGTCTTAAATGTGACATAAATTTATAACCTATTAAACATGTTGAATAATTTAGGTGAACTATTTATATTCAACTTCACGTACATGCAAAAACATTTCAGATTAGGAGGTCTATTATGCAATAATAGGTCTTAAATATACACACATGTGACAAATTATAGTCCACTTACATTATGGTCCATAACAAATTAATATGAGGTCACCTAAGTTATCGTATGAATGCATCAAAATATTTGTACTTTTAATTTTCAAAATTGGAATTTCTAATTTATCAAAATTTTATTTTATGTGTTAAATTAGTGCTCAAAATTAGAGATTGAACTTTAATCCTAACCTGAGAACAAATTGAACTTTAAACCTAAATAGGTAATTTAATTAGAGTTATAACAATAAGGTCCTGAAAGTAATTAAATTTAATAAACCAAATTGAAAGGGCTAATTTTAACATGTAAAGCTTTAAGCCAAATTCACCCCTATTCTTAATCCTAATTGAATAATCTCTGATTAATTCAAGAACCTTACACAAACTCTTAAATTATGTGCAGAACAGGCAAACGAACCTGTTGAAGAACACAATATAGTTGATGAACATAGAGAGGAGATTGTCCAAGTTGAACCAATGGAGACCTTTGAAGGAGAGGGGTCAGGCTCCTTACCTCCTACCACTGATATGGATGAGCATATTGTGGATCTAGCTAAACAGGTGAAGAGAAATATTTCTTATAAAAATTTAGATCATTTACTTGAAATGGATGTGGATGACTTGAAACGTCTCAGTGAAGAACCTAGACATACTAAAAGGAGGTCAATGAATAAAAGTGGAAAAGAAATAATGTCGCATTTCAACAATCTTGATACTACACTAGAAAAAGCTCAATTGTTATCAATTGTACTTACTCATAAAGACTTAATAGATCTAATGAAATTGTTGGGTATAGATACAACAAGTCAAAAGAGGAAATCTTCTCAGCTACAAAAATCTATTGTTGATAATGTTAAGAAAGGTTTGGTGAACATTGGTAAAAAATCTCAAAAACTAGATAAGACCATTTCAAGAAGAGTGATGTTGACATCTTTAGTAAATGAAAGATTGCCTCAAAAAAGACAAATCTCTTCACTGTCATCTGAGTTTGGTTTTAGTAGAAGGACAATATCTAAATATGTTAGAAGGAGAAAGATTTTGGATGATACTACCTCAGAAGGGAATTGGGCAATTATGTGTAGAGCTCCTCGTTCTGATAGAATTGAAGATGTTGTTAGGAACTTTGTGACAAGTTTTTGGAATGATAATACTTGCCCTTCATCAAATAGTAGAGATGTTATCAAGCAAAGGATTGGTCCTGATCGTTATGATCTCCATGTAAAACATTGGATAGACACAACAAAACATGAATTGTATGCATTGTTTACTAAAACAAACCCTCATATAAAGATTGGACAAACCATGTTTGAACGGTTAAGGCCATATTATGTGAAGTTAAACAAAGTTTTCGAAACTTGTTGTTGTCATTATCACATCGAATTTGACTTGTACTATCGGGTGTTTTGAAAGATTAGAGAAGATAATGATGGTTATGAAAATGCTCCTCCTAAACAAACAAGTCAATTCATAGCATCCATCTTATGTGATAAATCAGATGATAATGCAACCGGTCAAATAAATTGCATAAGAGGAATTTGTGGAACATGCGGGGACTTGGCTAAATTGCCTTTGAGAGATGAAGATACTGACATGAGGAAGATGGTAAATTGCAAGAGTTACAAGTACAAAAAATTTGAAACAAAATTTGGAAAGGAATCTACAAGACTAGATTATGTAGAAGAGGAAATACCTATTGGAACATTTATGGAAAATTTTCGTAAGTTGATAAAACCATACATATGCCATGGTTTTTTTGCCAAGTGGCAAGAAGAACAATTTAAAAGATTAAGAGACACTTTCCCAATTGGAACTATTCTATCTATAGTTGACTTCGCAGAGAATTACTCTTTTGCACATCAAAAAGAGATTCAATCAGAGTATTAGTTTTCAAAGCAAATCACTATTTTCATGCATGTGTGTTATTGACATGCATAGATGAATTTGGATGGTGTTGATAGTACATTTGAAAATCGTGTCATTAAGAAAGAGTACCACTTCTATATCAGTGATGATAAGGAGCATGACACGCTTTTTGTACAACATTGCTTTAAGAAGTTTTTTGAATATTTGAAAGATAGAGGCATAACAATAGTTAAACATTTTGTTTGGTCTGATGGATGTGCGGAACAATTCAAATCTTTGAGGCCATTTTATGCACTATGTAGATATCATCGAAATGACAAAATACCACATGTTTGGAGTTTTTTTGAGAGTGGTCATGGAAAGGGTGAACATGATGGTGCAGGAGCTTGTATCAAACGTGCTCTAAGAAAGCATCAAATAAAGTACACAGGAGAACATATAGAAAATGTACATGATGTTGTTGAATGGTGTAAGAAACACTTTGAGCAACCTAATTATCCTGGGGAATCATCATCGAGAACATATAAGCCCATTCCATATAGAGTGTTTTGGGAGATAATCGGTACGTGTTCTCTTTTAGTATTTTATTTAATTTTATTTAATTTAACAACTTGATCTACATGTACATTTTGCAGATGTGGATAGAAAATCAATGCATGGATGCAAGAGTGTGGAGAGGACAAGATCTTTGCATTGTGTCATGAGTACAGATAATCGCCCATGGACATTATACACTAGGGATTATTCATGTTTTTGTTCTGAATGCATTTTCGAAAACTATGTTGATTGCAAGAACCAAGAGCTTGGATATGTTAGTGAATGGAAAATGGTGCCACTAGATGTTTCTGACACATACAAGGATTCAAATGAGGATGAAAACTTTGAAGACATTCCTTTGATTTCTGGTGATTACGATCATATTTCGGGATTGATTAAAAAAGGTACATACATGACGTACACATGTAAACATTTCCTTAAAAATGACATATAACTTAGAATTTATTTAGGTTGTGTCAAATTGTAGGAGATATTTTTGTAGTCATAGCAGAAGATGGAAATATAGAAGGTGTTAGTTATTATTTATTGCATTGCACAAAAGAGAGAAAGAAGTTATCAAAATCTAAGATGAGTGATGGAATGTCATTTCCCACAGGTTTGAGTTCTGATTTGAATATGTACATGTACAAATCGCTTATGTGAAATTTTTTAATTTCTCACGTTTCTTATATACATGTACATGCAGGATCAGTTGTAGTGCAAGGGACATATTTCAAACAAGTTAAAATTGTTCAACATGGGATTCATTTCACTGAATACCAAATTGACAACAAGGTATATCAGTATAGTCACTTGGTCATTGTTGTTGGCCTAATTCTTCAAACAGTTCCACGTCAAGGGCGGTCTCAAAAGTGGAGACTAGATAGTGAAGATCATGACAAAATATTAAGTGTTATTGAAGAGCGTTGTGAACCACTTGATGTGGTATGAACTATATATACATTTAGTAATCCACATGAATTGAATTTTAATGTAAGTTCAAGATAAATTCTAGATCTCAAGTAACTTGTTTTGAAACTAAAGGATAAATATTTTTTAAGTTTATTTATACACTATATCAAATTAGGATGTATTTAAATGTGCATGTTTAATTGTATGTAGTTGTATTTGTATTTAATTAAAAAATGCATATTTAAATTAGAATGTAATATGTACATTTGTAAAATTGATATTTAATATGGAATTAGGACATGTACATGTTGTGAACTATTTAACTACAATATACATACCTATAAGCTCACATACCTACAATATACATACCTATGTAATATACATGTACTAGATGTGAACTATTCAATACATGACCTATTAAGTTTAGTTTGTTCATTTCATACATACTCTTTTACATTTGAAAATCATTTCATGTATTTAAATCTAATCTAATCAAACATGTATAAGTCTAATTAATATAATCAAGATAAATTCTAGATCTCAAGTAACTTGAACATTTGAAACTAAAGGATAAATATTTTTTAAGTTTATTTATACATTATATCAAATTAGGATGTATTTAAATGTGCATGTTTAATTGTATGTAATTGTATTTGTATTTAATTAAAAAATGCATATTTAAATTAAAATGTAATATGTACATTTGTAAAATTGATATTTAATATGGAATTAGGACATTTACATGAACTGTGAACTATTTAACTACAATATACATACCTAGAAGCTCACATACCTACAATATACATACCTATGTAATATACATACCATGTGAACTATTCAATACATGACCTATTAAGTTTAGTTTGTTCATTTCATACATACTCTTTTGTTTGAAAATCATTTCATTTATTTAAATCTAATCTAATCAAACATGTATAAATCTAATACAATCAAGATAAATTCTAGATCTCAAGTAACTTGTTTTGAAACTAAAGGATAAATATTTTTTAAGTTTATTTATATACATTATATCAAATTAGGATGTATTTAAATGTGCATGTTTAATTGTATGTAATTGTATTTGTATTCAATTAAAAAATGCATATTTAAATTAGAATGTAATATGTACATTTGTAAAATTGATATTTAATATGGAATTAGGACATGTACATGAACTGTGAACTATTTAACTACAATATACATACCTAGAAGCTCACATACCTACAATATACATACCTATGTAATATACATACCATGTGAACTATTCAATACATGACCTATTAAGTTTAGTTTGTTCATTTCATACATACTCTTTTGTTTGAAAATCAAACATGTATAATCATACACTCTTTTGTTTGAAAATCAAACATGTATTTAAATCTAATCTAATCAAACATGTATAAATCTAATATAATCAAACATGTATAATCTGATCAAACACAAACTAGGTATAAAGTATAATCTAGAGTCTAAACAAGTCGTTGTACATGCATGAAATATATAGTCTAATCAAACATGTATTTAAATCTAATTTAATCAAACATCATGTACATAAATCTAGAATATAATCAAACATGTATAAATCTAATATAATCAAACATGTATAAAACTTATGAAGTATAATCTAGAGTCTAAACTCCATGTATAAAGTATAAAGTATAATCTAGAGTCAAACACAAACCAGGTATAAAGTATAATCTAGAGTCTAAACTCCATGTATAAAGTATAAAGTATAATCTAGAGTCAAACACAAACTAGGTATAAAGTATAATCTAGAGTCTAAACTCCATGTACGTGCATGAATATATATAATATGAAAGTATATAAAAAGATAAATGTAAATGAGCTATAAAGTCTGGAGCAAATCAACAGGGATCATGTCGGCTACGAACTGAGCGACCATCTAAGGGGGAGTCCTGCAAAAGTAGAATTTATTTAAATATTAAATATAATATATCTATCTCTCTAGACGTGCATGTACATCAAATATATGTACCAAAAACCAGAACTAACCTATACACTAACAGCATCTAAAGAATCTCTCCTATGCACATGCTCAGAGCTCAAGGAAGGAGTGACATGAGCTAACTGTCAATTTAAGGATTAGTCCACAATCAATTTAAATGATCTACAAATTAAAACTTAGAACTCTAGATTATTTATTAAACATGAGATCTATATATATAGATTTATCAGGTACAAATTTGCAATGTATGTATACATATCTTCTAAAATTTTAAACGCACATGTACATGTACATACCTATGTATCACCTGGAGTAGGTTGTATAGTCTGATCCTGTCCCATGATCATATCAACAACATCACTCATGCTTGCATATCTCTCTCTAGCTGTATGTATCACTGAGGAGTGCAAGGGGCTAACTAGATGAGTGGGCATCGTGGATGAAGTGTCTAACTGTAGTAGCATGTCCATAAATCCAGTATGGCTCAAATCTCTCAGTTGATCCTCAAATGAGTCCAAACCCTCATCTGTGATATGTACCTGATCAGCTCGTATCTCCTCCTCAAATGAATCCAACCAGCCCTCATCTGTGATATGGAGCTGATCAGCTCGTAGCTCCTCCTCTACAGTAACAGAGTGATCTGTAGGTGGGTCAGTGCCTAGAGCATGCGTAGAGTGATGAGAATGTTGTGATTGCCTCGGGGTATGTGTCGATGTCATTGTAGCCTGACCATCTCTGAGAATCTCCTCTCTAACATCACCCAATGGTATCCCAAGTCAAGATGAAATAAAACTATAAGCATGTAGTAGGTCCTCGGCTAAATACTGCAACATCTGTACATGTCTACTACCTCCGACTATAGCTACTACCTCATCTGGGGAGGGGATGCCAGTGGGAATATACTGATTATCTGAATCTGAAGCCCCCCCATGACTAGAAGATGTATGATATATGGATGATCGCGAATGTGGTTGACTCATCATATATCTGCCCACCCTGTCAGAAGATATGGTGGCTACTGTTGATGCAATCTGTCCAATCCTATCAATTGCTTCTCTCTGAGAAGCAATCACAATGTGATCCGCTATGGGTGCCATGGCTGGGCCTACTGCAGGAAATCTCTGGCCAACAAGGTCCCTGTGTCTAGGCGGAGCTCTATCACGCCTACGATATGCATCTCTATCAGCAATCCTGCCCCTCCTGTCCATAATATCCCGAAATATCAAGGTAGTTTGGTTTCATCTGACAATGAACCTCAGCAAATACCTGCTGTGCAAAGTATAATGGAATTTGGTCGTTATTAGGATAACAACCATGGGCTGCTAAGAATCGTGGGTAAATCAATGATGCAACCTGTGGGTCAATACATCTAGTAACCTGATATCCCCTCACCTTACTCTTCTCCTGATATTGTGGGAAGCATCTCTCCTTGATGGTCTCCTTCAAGACCACCCCCACCACATCAGCAAAAGAATGAGGACCCCTCACCTCACTCCTCAACTATCTATATATATCCTCTATAACCTCAGGTGAGAATGAGGTATGAGATACTAAGTGGTCCCTCAATGTCCGCAAACTGTCAAAAATGGACATGCACGTACTCTTGTACACGCCATCAGTATGAGGGTCATCTAGTATGGCCCTCAACCTATGCAACTCTCGATCACTGTAATGAAAAATAGTATCAATGTCGGGCAAGGGGGGATCCTGCTGTGGTGGCTCCTAATGTGGAGCCTGCACAGGTGGATCCTGATGTGGAGCCTGCGTAGGTGGATCCTGATCAGGAGCCTACAAAGGTGGATCCTGATCAGGAGCCTGCGAAGGTATATCCTGGGATGCCATCTATCTAGGTACATGTCATAAAGTTAAAATAAATACGTAAGCAGAGAGAGAGAGATCATTTTCATGAGAGAGAGAGAGAGAGATTATATACATATAAATCTTCATGAGAGAGAGAGAGATCATTTTCATTTTCAAAAAATACATGTAAAAATTTCAAATATTTCAGTGAGAGAGAGATAGAACATATATTTCAGATCTAGAGATAACATATATTTCAGAGAGATAGAGAGATCTAACATGTGTACATATTTAAATCTTTGACATACATAAAAAATTCAAGAATAGAGAGATCTAACACGTCATATGTTAGGACACTATATTATCCTAAGGGGAATGTCATATGTACAGTAGGATGTTATAAGGGGTCATATGTCACCTACTAAGGGGTCACGCATGTGTCAATGCATGCGTGACCCCTTAGGACCACATATGACCCCTTAAGACACTATGTGATGAACTAAGGGGTATGTCGTTCACACTAGGATTTTATAAGGGGTCATATGTGGTTCTAACCACATATGAGCCCTTAGGACACTATATGATCCTAAGGGGAATGTCATATGTATAGTAGGATGTTATAAGGGGTCATATGTGACCTACTAAGGGGTCACGCATGTGTTAATGCATGCGTGACCCCTTAGGACAACATATGACCCCTTAAGACACTATGTGATGGACTAAGGGGTATGTCGTTCACACTAGGATTTTATAAGGGGTCATATGTAGTTCTAAGGGGTCATGCATATGTTATAACACATGCATGACCCCTCAGGACCACATATGACCCCTTATGACACTATGTGATCCTAAGGGGAATGTCATATGTATAGTAGGATGTTATAAAGGGTCCTATGTGACCTACTAAGGGGTCACGCATGTGTTAATGCATGTGTGACCCCTTAGGACCACATACGACCCCTTAAGATGCTATGTGATGGACTAAGGGGTATGTCGTTCACACTAGGATTTTATAAAGGGTCATATGCGGTTGTAATGGGTCACGCATGTGTTAAGACACTATTTGATGGACTAAGGGATATGTCGTTCACACTAAAATTTTATAAGGGGTCATACGTGGTTCTAAGGGGTCACACATGTGTTATAACACATGTGTGACCCCTTAGAACCACGTATGACCCCTTAGGACACTAGATGTGATCCTAAAGGGAATGTCATACATGTACACTACTATGTTATATGTGATCCTCTATGACCTCCTAAGGGAACGTATAGTGTCATATGTGGTCTTAAGGGGTCATGTTGTGCATGTAATAGGATGTGAAAATGGGTCACATTGTAGAGGAAATTTATTTTGTCTAATTTGTTTAAATTTGTTATCTAAATTTTCTAATGTTTATTTAAATTAATTTTTCTAACGTTTTTCTTATTTTGCTAATGTTTTTCTAAGTTCTGATTTACTACAGGTTAGTTTTCTATGTTTTTCATAACAATTTTTTAAAATGTTGAAAAAAATATACATCTATACAATTATGTAATTTTAAAAACAAATTGACACATTTCAATCAAAACATTAAATTATCAAACATTTTTCTAAAATAATGAAAAACAATAAATTATCAAACATTTTTCTAAAATAATGAAAAACAATAAATTATCAAACATTTTTCTAAAATAATGAAAAACAATAAATTATCAAACATTTTTCTAAAATGTTGAAAAACAATAACTATGTACAATTATTTAATTAAAAAAATAAATTAACAAACAAATTATTTACAAATTTAATAAAAAAAGACATTATTAAACCAAACAAAGGGTTATTTTGTGCACCTGATATAACAAAGGTCGAAAACTGAAATAGAAAAGATGCTAACTGCTGCAAACAAAGCTCGGTGACATGATGCTGACGACTGGTTCGATCCAACCCCCACCAGACAGAAACTGTCATTTTCGATATTTATAAATTTAAAAAAAAAACCCTAACCGCAACGGGTTCGAGCGAATGGGGGGTTCGAGCGAACCCGTTAAAATATTAATATTTTAATGGGTTCGCTCGAACCCAAAACTCGCCCAATGTTCGAGCGAACCCAAGTCAAAAGTTTGGTTCGCTCGGACTCCCAAGGGTAGTCCGAGCGAACATTTCCATTTCGCTCGAACACGAGCAAATCCGGAATTCCCACTTTCTCCAAATTCCTTCGTTGGCAAAAGTGGGAACCAGCTTTGTGAATTCACCCCATAAAATAATTTTATCATTGAAACAATTTCTACAAGTATCAAATATATGCTACAAAATTACAATATTTTATTGTTTATTACAAAAACATCCTTAAACTCGGACTCCTTAATAATAAAAAATTTAATGCAATCTATTCATCAATATTACTTCATAAAGTAATTATGTGGAAGCAATCCATGCATGGGTCATAGTTGAGTTGATGTGGATAGATGACTTTGAAAATAAACCACCTCTAAAATTCTTATTTATCAATTTGTGTTTTTCATGAGCATCCTACTAAAAAGAAAATGAGGTAAATTGGCTTGTCTCCATTCATGTACACATTGCAAACAATATATATACTATAGAGTAATAGTGCATACTGTACTCTTTCTTAAGAACTTAAATTTTGTTTTTCCTTATTGGGTAATCACTCAAAATTTCAATGTTTCTTACCATGACATACAAACATTGAATTATTTTTACTTGTAACCGCCATTAGATAATGTCTTTGTATCTTAACATTATGTTATTTTGACTATAATGAGCCATTACATAATGTCAATGTACCATAATATATGTTTCATTAATAAATATTGCTTTGTATGTGCTCAATGATCATAGGATGGTGATTTCCATTCTTTATTTTGTTCACTTTGTGAAAGATGTAGATTTTTTGCACTGTATATTGATCTGTAAGATCCCAAGGATGCAATTTAAACAATATGAACTTAACCATGGCCTAGTAATGAATTCATTATATTCAAGCATCTCATTTGCTAGGCACATTGACACATCCAGTGCCTAGCATGTTGATATTTTTGTAGCTTTCCTTCTCCTTGGTTGTCTGAGTTAGATATGAACTTATGTACTTGCTTATGACCCATAGATAATAGGTGTTCCTAAGCTCAAATTTCATGTAACAAAGTTATTTCTAAGGTTATATTGCATAGTAAATTTTGGTTTATTTTGTAGTGAAATATTTCATGCTAAGAAATATGTTTTTATGTATTTTAGATGGATATTACTCTCACCCTAAGAAAGCTTGTAATATTGAACACATTTTTTCTGTTTGCAATTATTTGTTTTCTTTTGCACATGCATTTACTTTTGAAAAGTGAACAATACAGAATAAGTGTTCCTAGACATCTGCCCACTTATTTGCAGTAATCGTACAATTCAAACAAAATTCTTGTAAGAAAGAATCCATAATCCAATTCATTAGTAATATGACATCATTTAATGATTAACTATATATATGACATGGGTATACCATGTTATGGTGAGAGAATGGTATTTGTTTATATGAAACAAACATCTAAATTATGAAATCTTAAAGTAGAAATCATAGGAATATTATAGAACTATGTTGGAAAAATTTTCATTTAGGGAACTCTTAATTAAACTAGATAAAACCTACACTCCTGTGCACACCCTTGGGTCAAAAACAAGTTTGGTTTCTAATACAGTACCATCTTCAGGAAAAGATAAACCACTTCCCAATGTACTTCCACTGCCATAATCATGCTTGCCAAAACAATTAAACAACCAAAACTAGAACCCTATCACAAGTTATGAAAAAATAGATGATATTAATTATGAACACAACATATTAGATAATGTCTGAATATTAGCATGTAGAAGCATTGGCCATAAGCACTAATAAACAATAGAATACACCCAACAAACTACCTAA
Organism: Cryptomeria japonica; assembly: GCF_030272615.1. Taxonomy (NCBI): domain Eukaryota; kingdom Viridiplantae; phylum Streptophyta; class Pinopsida; order Cupressales; family Cupressaceae; genus Cryptomeria; species Cryptomeria japonica. Next base: position 266,384,100 of record NC_081405.1, on the reverse strand, counting down.
AAGAAAATACATGACAATTAAACATCATGTATATGAATTAAATGAAAACATCAGACACACTCAAACTCAAGGCACAGTGATCTCACAAATCACAACCACAAAATATCACACACAAAATTTAGGACTGAATCAAAAGAAAACTAAATCCTAAATTTATCAAAAGTTCTCATCACGTCAACATGCTCATTATTCCAATTCATTTTGTTCAATATCATCGAGGTAAAGATGATGTATGCATCAATGATAACTTTCTCCATATTTGAGTTGTTAATAAGATCACGTTCTTTGATATATGCCATGTATCTTGGGGACCTGTAGAACAAAATAAACGAGATGATTAGATGTGTAGGTCAAGGTGTTGTATGCAAGAATAAAAATATATAGTTTTAGTAAATAAGTAAGATGCATAATTTGAGGCTTGAATTTTGTAATTATTTGTGAGTGCATGGAAGAGAATTCTAGAGAAGAGGAATATGTAATAGTGGGATCGAGCATCCATGGAAAATCAAAAGAGTGTTGAGGTAGAAAGGATGAAGGGTTGTGTACCTTAATTTTTTAGAGATAGAGTTGCTACAATCGAGCCTCCTTTTACCCTTATAATTGTGTATGGATTCTTTTGCATTTTGGCATATCTCTCGAAGGAGAATGATAGATGAATGAAAAGTTCATTTCATGACTTAACTTGGATATGGTTGTAAATGTAAGCCCTTGCATTTCTACATTTCCAAAAATAATTGTTGCTTTGTCTAATGTTAGACCTTGCGATTTGTGTGGGGTAATAGCCCACACCATTGTGAGCAGTATCGACCTTTGGTGGCCTAGTGATACAGGTATAATTGGTACACATTTGGGGTCATGTTCATTCCATGGAGGCCCACTATAATTATCGATCCTTGCTACAACATACATTGCTACATCTAGTGGTTTCAAACCAGAGCTATAAACGATTTCAACAACTTCACTAAGGGCTCCATTTACTAGTTATTCTTGTGTCCATAAGTTGCTTGTGAGCATGATGTGTTGTCCTCTATAAATAAGGACATGTTTTTCTAGTTCATTTTTAGTTGCATTGTCTACTCTAGACCTAGTGCTTGTTATGATACTTATTGTAATTTGATGATTCGATAATTTTAACATTCTTCTGTTGTGATGTCTAACTAAATCATGCTGGATATTGGATGATATGTTGTCATTGAAGTCAACATATGTGAAGTCAATATGTGTTTCTCTATTGCAGTTAGATTGGTTGAGCCTGTGTATTGCAAATGAGCTAATGTGGTTTAATGGATTATGAGATACTTATCTCTAGTTGATTCAGTTGTAGTTTCAGAGGTCTGCATGATGATTTGATCGAGTTGTGTGATCCGGTATCACAATTGGTTAGTATTTATAGTTTTGGTTAATTTGTATGCTATGCCCTGGAATTGTAATATATTTGGTTTCGGATGTGTGGAATGAGTTTGGGACATTGATATGTGTCCTTAGTTTGAGTAGTTCGGGATTTGGAGGTCAGTAAGTGAATCTTTTAGTTTGTCAGTTAGTTTGTTGATCTTCTTAAGCTTCGGTAGAGAGATGATGATGATTCTAGTAATTTGAGTTGGTGTGGTTGTTGCAGAGTGATTCACATTGTCTGTGGATGTTTCTAGATCACGTCCTATGTGTATTGGTGGTATGCATTGATTGTTGTGTGCATTATTGAAGAATTTCTTGATCTGGTGATATTCTTCATGTTATACGATGTTTTCAATGTTGTAGCATGTTTCGGATGATCGAGGAATAATTATTGGAGGTGTTTCATATTTGTGGTGGTTGTTTAGGTCCAGACCATGTCTTAACCAACATTATTTTGGTATGCATGCACTATTGTAGCATGTGTGGTTAATTTTTGTAATATGTAGCATGTGGTAAGTCGACCTATGTTTCATGGGTTGATGATGTGTAGAAATTGTTGGCATATGGACACTCCAATGAGACATTGTGTGTGATTGAAGGTTTTGCATTGATGGCAACCTTGCAATCCTATGGCACCAGCAAGACATTATACCGGCTAAGCATTACATAGGCAACCTTGCAATCCTATGGCACCGGCAAGACATTATACTGGCAAAGCATTATTCAAACAAGACAGTGCACCGACATCAGCAAGATCAATCTACACCGGCACCGGCATAGAAGAGAACATGTATACCGGCACAGAGGCTGACAGGATTTTTGATATGTAATATTTTGTTTATTATTGTAAGCCGACTTGGCAAATTGTAAAATGACTCTTGTATATAAAAGAGATCATTGTAGAAATTTGTAGGATATGGATAGGAAGCATAAATAAATTATAAGGTAGACCTAATGTGCGAATTGTAGGTCAAGGGTATATGTAAAGAACAGAGCAAGAACCGGTACTAAATCTAGCATTGAAGATGCTATTGTAAAGCAGTACAGAATATTGGATTTGTGTAAATCCTCATTGTAAGTCAGTGTGACTTCTTATTAAGCAGTGAGCTCTAGGCAGTTGGCCTTCTTGCATGTGCAGGCCCCTATTGTAAGTAATATTCTCTTATTGGCCAGTAAGTGAATATTGTGGGTCAAAAATCCCACCGAGGTTTTTCCCACACCAGGTTTCCTTGTTAAACATCTTGTGTTATGGTGTTCTTTTCATGTGGATGTTTTTTATTCTGTTATTTACATTAATTCTTGCATACCGGTATACTGTTACTTTATGTTCTGCATATTCAGTTTGAAGAAAATTACATTACCGGTCAGATACTGATTCACCCCCCCCTCTCAGTATCTATGGGAACCCTAACAATTGGTATCAGAGCCTGGTCCTCTATTTTCAGAAGCCTAACAGCTTGAGGAAGATCTTGACACTGGTAAAGATGGAAAATCTGATGAAGCAACTTGAAGGAGCTCTTACCGACTATGATGCAGAGAAGTTGAAAAATATTAAATTAGAAGATGATTTAAAAGTAGCTCAGGACATTATTCAGGCACTTCAAGAAAATCTTACTGTTACAAGAAATAAGAGAAGAGAACTTTGTGAAAAATTGCAAAATGAGAATGATGAAAAGGAATCACTAAATGATATGATAAGAAAATTGAAACAAGAGATCATGACAACAAAAAATGAAATGCAGGATATGACTATGAGATTTTGCAAAGAGATTGAGGACAGAAAGAAGAATGAAGAAGAATTGACTAGAAGACTAAGTGATGCAGCAAATGAGAACACAAGACTTAGCTATGAAAATGACATGTTGAAAACTGATCTGATGCTTTCTCAGAATGACTCAAATGAACTAATGAGACAAAAAGAAATCTTGGAAAGGGAATTGGAAACTGCAAATCAACACAAAGAAAAATTCAAGAAAAGCTCATAAGAACTCGGTACCTTATTAAAGAATCAAAAACCCAAAGGTGACACTTCTAGAATTGGATTTGAAGTTGGAGAAAGATCCGGTACTGCAAATACCCAGGATCGTAGCAAACCGGTAAGACCTTCTAATACTTACAAATTCAATGGAAAATGCTTTAATTGCAATAAATTTGGTCATAGGGCAAATGAATGTAGATCTAGGAATTATCAAAACATCAATCCTCCCATCGGTCAATGCTCCAAATGCAACAAAATTGGTCATAACTCTGAAAATTGCATAATGAATGTAAGATGTTATGTTTGTGGAAGATTTGGTCATTTATCAAATAAATGTAGAACACAAACTGGCATAGGTTATGGGAAAGCTATTCAGAAAAATAATGTAACTTGTTATGCATGTAACAAGATTGGTCATATTGCTAAATTTTGTAGAAGTAAAGGTAAACCGGTAGATAACAAAAGCACTAGTTTGAAAGGTAAAGAAAAGGTTGAAGAAGTTAAGCAAGAATTTTCAAAGCAGTGGATTAGAAAAGGTAATCTAAATATTGGGGATACTCCTCCATCGGTAGAACCAACAAATGCTCCACCGGTAGGACAATATGATGCTCCACCGGTAGGACAAAGCAATGCTCCACCGGTAGGATGTTCTTCATCAAATTGAACAAAATTATCTTGAGGGTTTGGCAATCAAATGACACATGTGCTATTATTCCCTCGGTTAGAGAAAAGAAGTTGAAAATCATTCATTACCAGCAAATAAAGTTAAGCTAATACATTATCGGCAAGCAATTAATGTGGTAGGTAGCAAAAAAGACTTTATAAAATAAGGTTTTTGGCTCCATTTCATTTCACCGTGAATTCAAACTTTCAGAGAGCACGAAGATTTCTGAGCTAAGGCATTCCGAGCAAAGAGGCAAAGCACTTCAGCAATCAATCCATCCAAGGGAAGAAAAAGGTATTTATCATCATGGCATCTTCCTCTACACCTGAATTCATAGCAAACCCTATAGTAGTCGAAGTTATAAAATGACCTAGGCCAGTGTTTCAACTAGTTCCCGAGGTAGCTAAGAAAGATGACAACACAGGTGCTTTTTCAAAAATTCCAAAAGGTGTTGTTTATGAAGAAGACCCTAGAATGTATATTCATTGCAACATAGAGGAATTAGGTTATGAAGAAATCAAAAACATGTATAAATATGTTATATGTGACAACTCTAGGAATGTGAAACCTAAACATAAAATTGTTGAAACCCTAGGATTCACTGAAATCCTCTGCATTCCTGAATTTCCCAAGGAAGTGGTTAGGATAGTTTTAAGTAGGGTACATGGTTCATTCTTTTGGCTTGACTCAGTGTATAAAATCACAAAAGAAGCTGTGAAAGCAGTAACAGGGTTACCTTCCACCGGTAACAGACCTGACAAAACCAAGAAGGTCTCCAATGACTTAGTAACAAAATTAACTGGTGCAACATCTAACAAGAGATCATTGAGAGTTAATGATGTGACCGATACAAATGTTAGATTTGTTAGCATGATTTTAGGTTACAAAGCAACTCATGCTAATAGGCTTAACTCAGTTTCTAGTTTATGCATATAGAGTGCTAATGGCATGGTTAAGGACAATGTAAAAATTGATGTTTGTGAATGGTTAAAGGATGAGTTAATTGACAACTTAGCAAAAATCAAGAAGGATAAGAAAGGAACCTTTAGATTTGGAAATCTACTTGTATGTTTAATGCTACATATAACCAAACAGGCTCTCGGTATAGGTAACAAGGATTTTGGATTTGACATACCGGTAGGAAAACAATTATCTGACTTATTCAACAACATGGGTGAAAACAGAGAAAAGAATATCAATGAGTATTTTCAAGCACTAAAGGTCAAAATGAATAAAAGAATCAGACTATCACAGGAAATTGTCAACAAATACGAGGATGACATATGTTTTGTAATCAAAAAGGATGAGATCTAGATGGAAGCAGTCATCCCAAGGATAGTCTGGGTAACAAAGATGGGGTATGAAACAGATGACCACATAGTGGAGACTTATGCCAAAGCACTTCTGGAAGCCCCCAATGAACCAAAGGAAGAAGTATTTGGTAGTGTTGAGACCATTGAAAGTCAAATTCAATCTAAAAAGAGAGTGAAAAAGGTTGAGGCATTTGTGAGAAAAGGAACCAAACAAGCAAAAGCCATAAAAGAAGATGTATTAAAGAAAACCAGCATAACTGAAGATGAGTTGGCAGCCCAACAACCTGAAACTCATCTGTCACCGGTATGCACTTCCTCAGAAGGAGATATGCCAGCAACTTTCAAAAGAGTTGTCAGGAAAAGAGACCCCTCACTAGTAACCACTCCTTCACCTACAAGGACAAGACAAAAGCAACAAGCTGTGAGATCTCCAGTCAGGAAAGTCACACCTAAGAAGAAGTTGACCCCCAAAAAGAAGAAGAAAACAAACACTGACTTGGCCCCTCTTGACATATTACTGAATGAGATCATAGAGGAAGGAAAATTGAAAAACATAGGGAAAATCTATGACACCCTATCAGATGATGAGAAAGGACAAGTTGAAGAGAGTGTCATATTACACATGGACATGTATAAAAAAAATTTGTTGCAAGTCCTAAATGAAATTATTGATGAACTATATAAAAGACTTGAGGCCAGAAGGCAAGGAATAATTGAGTTGGATAAGAAAATAAAAATAGAAAAATTACTTGCAGTATACTCAGTCAACTCTCCTAAGGAAATTGATGATCTGATAGCTCAGGCCAACTGGACAGTTTTTTCCACTGCACACCAGCAAATATCACTAATGGCAGGTAGAGTTACTGAAGTTTCAAAGGAAATAGAATATGGTTGGGATACATTCTTGGTTGAAAAGGAAAAACAAGAAGAATATAGGAATCCCAAGCCCATTCTAGTATATCAAAAGGACAAAGGGAAAGGTAAAGTTGGTGGACCACTAAGTATCAAGATTAGAGACAACTTACCCCCACCTCCTTTAAATACTCCATCGGTAAAAAAAACAACTACAGAAGATCAACCAACAGCTGAGAGTATGGACATAGAGGATAATAATCCTAATCCTGAAGTCCTATATACTGTGAATGTTGATACTCAGAAAATCAACACAGTGGTAGATAAGGATACACCAGATAAATCAGGAAAAACAGAGCAACCGACAGTAGATTCAGAGAAAAAGATGGAATTTGGAACACAAACAGAGAAACCAACAGAGTTAAAGGCTCTAGAACAGATGCCACCGGTAAGAAATGATGCAGGAAAACCAATGCTTAAAGAGATGGAGACACAAACAGACCTACCAGAGGTCAATACTAGCATGGTCACTTCCACCGGCACTCAGTTTGTTGGATCACAATCAAATGTAACAGAGGTATTGCTTGAATCTATCAAGAAAATAACTGATTATATCTCACAAGCTTATAAAGTGATAGATGATTCAATTCCAGTTTTGAAATCAATAACTCCCAATTGTAATATAGCCAACAAAGATTCTTTAGGCCAGTTGGATACACTTTGTAAATACATTTCTGGAAATTTTGAGCAAACAAAGGTAGAATCTGTAAAGGAAAGTGTAGAAAAACAGAAACAGAAATTCTTTGAGGAAGGAATAAAGAAGTGTAACAGGGAATTTGACACACTTCTACCGGAACTATGCAATTTATTGAAAGAGCACAAAACTCTGTACAAAGACACCTGTAAGATAAACTTTTTAACCATAGATGTAGACAAAAAGATGAGCAAGGTGCAGGAAGAGATAAATAAACTTGCAGATAATTATGTTAACTCACCTGATGCATTATCAGTTTTTGAGGAAAAGATAACAAATTTTGAGGAAGAATTGCTCAAATTAGAAAGAGAGAAAGAGAAAATAATAAACAATGCAAAACTCTTGAGATCTAAAGTAAGTCCAAGATTGGACTATTTAGCATCTCTGCGGAAGGAAATATCAGAGGCACTAACACAGGGAAGCAAAACACCGGCAGAGCACTTGCAGCATCTCACCGGTACAGTATACAGAACTGAGATAGCAATAAAAGATAGTAAGAAGTTTATGGATGGAATAAACTTAATTTTGGGAGATATTCTTCAGATAATAACCACCCAACTACAAGGTTAAGGTTATGAATTGGTACAACTAAAAAATCTACTAACCTTTGTCATTGATGCCAAAGGGGGAGTAGTAGGATGAGAAAATTCAAAGCACAGGGATCACATGCTCAGGGGGAGCTCTCACATTTTTGGTAACATTTTTGGTCTATACATTTTTGGATATCTTTTTGAAATTTCTCATGAGTGTCGCCATCAATGCTAAAGGGGGAGATTGTTGGCATATGGACACTCCAATGAGACATTGTGTGTGATTGAAGGTTTTTTCATTGATGGCAACCTTGCAATCCTATGGCACCGGCAAGATATTATACCGGCTAAGCATTACATAGGCAACCTTGCAATCCTATGGCACCGGCAAGACATTATACTGGCAAAGCATTATTCAAACAAGATAGTGCACCGGCATCAGCAAGATCAATCTACACCGGCATCGGCACAGAAGAGAACATGTATACCAGCACAGAGGCCAACAGGATTTTTGATATGTAATATTTTGTTTATTATTGTAAGCCGACTTGGCAAATTGTAAAATGACTCTTGTATATAAAAGAGATCATTGTAGACATTTGTAGGATATGGATAGGAAGCATAAATAAATTATAAGGCAGACCTAATGTGTGAATTGTAGGTCAAGGGTATATGTAAAGAACCGCGCAAGAACCGGTACTGAATCTGGCATTGGAGATGCTATTGTAAAGCAGTACAGAATATTGGATTTGTGTAAATCCTCATTGTAAGTCAGTGTGACTTCTTATTGAGCAGTGAGCTCTAGGCAGTTGGCCTTCCTGCATGTGCAGGCCCCTATTGTAAGTAATATTCTCTTATTGGCCAGTAAGTGAATATTGTGGGTCACAAATCCCACCGAGGTTTTTCCCACATCGGGTTTCCTTGTTAAACATCTTGTGTTATGTTGTTCTTTTCATGTGGATGTTTTTGATTCTATTATTTACATTAATTCTTGCATACCGATATACTGTTACTTTATGTTCTTCATATTTAGTTTGAAGAAAATTACATTACCGGTCAGATACTGATTCACCCCCCCCCTATCAGTATCTATGGGAACCCTAACAGAAATAAGAATTATAATCATTGTGATAGGTATCTAATCATAGAAAAAGGTATTTATATGTGCGAATAATGATCTAATAACTTGATAGTTGTGCTAGTTTGTAAAGAAGTGTGTTACAAAGCAGATCAAACAATGTGCTTAACTAAAACTTTACTCAGGCATGTTGAGATACTATTTTATCAATTCTTGATTTTTTGGATGTAATCTGAATGTTTTTGTAAGTCAGTGTGACTTCTTGTAAAGTAGTGATCCTTTTCTAAAGGTTGTAGCCTTTATGGGTTTCTTGTTTTGAGTAGTGAGCTCTAGGCAGTGTGTTTGAATGCATGTGCATTCCCCATTGTAATATTTCACTTACTCCTAATAGGGTATTATCTCATTGTGGGTAGGTTCCTACCGTGGTTTTTCCCTTAACTAGGTTTTCCATGTCAAAAATCTTGGTGTTATGTGTGTGGTGTTGTTTTATGCTTTAATTGTTCATTATTATATCTTAATTGTGGTTTAAGTTGGAGTAAGGTTTTGAATTTCTAGTGCAAATTGATTCAACCCCCCCCCCTCAGTTTGTTGCATTGTTGCCAACAAATCATTGGTAGAAAATAGGTGCATTAAATTGTTAAATCGTTCCTTTTCTCTTTATGTGAGTTGATTATTTGTTCTTGTCATTTAAAGTTACCAATCTTCTTGGGTTGCTTTTGCATTTTGTATGTTGAGCAACATTTGACAAGATTGTCTTTGTGTTGGAGTCTAACCTTGTTGATGAAAAATTGTTTGCAAGGTGACAATAGTTGTAAATTGGTTCCATAGTGTTTTAGTATGTGAGTGCAATGTCTATATATGCTTGTCTATTACTTGTGGTAGTTGTGCAAGGTCACAAATCAATATTATAAACTCTCCACCAAAGTATAGATGTTGTGGGAAGGCCTCACAGAGTCTTGTGTCTATTTTCAATAGTAACTTTGGCCCTATGAAGCTCATTTCATCAATAAATATGTATCTTATGTGTTTCATATCTTCTTGGAACGTTGTTAATGCTTGTCCTTATAGTGGGTGCATTTCTTTGATAGGGATCCAGAGAGTTGAATGTATAGTTGATGCATGTATGCTAAATGCATCAACCCCTAGAGGAGATATTGTCAATGGTTGGCTTTTTTTGTTGCAGGCTCCTACTTTCAAGTGCTTTTCTTATGCAAGAAATCAAGTAAGATTTTCCTATACCTGTTGTGCCTTGAATGATCACGTGTAGTGGTTTCTGTAAGGAATGTTTGTTATGGTTAGTAATAATTGTGGGTGCTAGTTTTTGGTTTGGCTCGATAGTGTATAGTTTGGGACATCAAAGTTGCTTGACACAATATCTTCTTGGTTACATGCCTTCATCTTTATAAATTGTGTGGCAACTTCATGAAGTTCCTGGGGCACAACAATTTGATCCCATTTGTGGTTGCCATCAAACTCATGCCTACCAAGCACCTCAAGTTCATTTAGAATAATATATTTTAAGGGGCCCATTTGTGAAAACAATTCCCATTCATTTAGGTGTATTGTGTCTCTTGTGTCCATACCAATATCACTCTCTTCTTCTTCTTTGATGCTTACCTCCATCTTCGTGGTGTGATTAACATGACATACATCATATTTGGCTGAACTCATTTACTTTTAATTTGCAATTATTGTATCCTTGGTAAGTCCTATGTCGATTTCTATGCTTTAGAAATGTTTGTACAATAGTAGCTTTCTCCAACTGAATGTATCAAAGTGGCCAGAGTCCTCTTTTGAGATGTATAACTTTAGAAAAACATTGACAATTGATTTTACCCCTCTTTCCATTTGCATCCTTTACAATGTGCAAAATAGGAGAAGGATCTTGCCAACTTGAGTAGTTTTATTGTTTCTGATTCTGGAGATTGATTAATGTATGAATGTATATAGCTAGATTAGAGTTGGATTTCACCTGTTCTTCTTGGTATTCGAATGAACACTTTTCGTCCAACATTCAAAGATGTGAAAGGTTGATTACGAACAAAGAGAGGAAAATTTTGAAACATATGACATGTTTCTTGTCCTCCTATATCACACTCTACTACAATATTTTCCATGAATTTTTGATACACTGTGAGAATTGGGTCATCTATTTTTTGGGTTACAAATATTCTTGTTAACATATCAGTACAAAATTAAAATTCTCTCTTTACTTTTGATGCATACTTGACAATGTATTTTAGTACAAGTGCTTTTGAGATAACTAGCTGACAATCTATGTTGGCTCTCCATATCAAAAGCATTTTTGGATTGTGTATGTTTAGCCTATCATCATTCCTTGCAGGTTCATATTGTTTCTTCCCATTACTATCACATGATAAGGTAGATACAATATATTCTTTCCATGGAGCTTTGTATCGACACTCTAGTTTTTCCCCCTTCTTGCATAAGCATATTCCTCTTTGCATTTTGTGTGCCTTTGGACACAATTGATTATCTCTTTATAGTATTGAGAGGGTTCTATAGAAAAGATCTAAGTTATGTCTAGCAAGCATGTATCTTTTATTGGATCTCGATATATTGTGTTGTTCCTACGAGATGCAGTGTAGGGGTTCCAAGCACTGACATACTTGTCGAAGAATGTTATTGCATGTTCAACTTCTATTTTGTTATCCCAATCAAGATTATCCATGTCTCCAGTGCATTTTAGAGCCAGAGGAATTCATGTACATGTGTAGTTCCTTGATGTTTTCATTTATATCTATACTAGTAATCTTTTACATCGAGAAGTTTCTCAATGACTTCTTCACAAAATATTGTGAATCGTTGATGTAGGTATAATGATGTGGTGTTGAGGTTATCAATCACATTATCTAAGAATTGTTTATTAGTTTTCATTGCCACTGATGTTTCGTTTGAGAGAAATTATTATAGATCTGGCCACTTTGTGTCTACTGCACTTAATGTGAAAAACAGAGTGGGAGACCCTATTTCATTGATCATGCTCATTAATTCAGAATGACACTTGTTCCAATATGGTCTTGTCCCTCACATCGTAGAATTAAATTGCATAAGCTCTTCAGCTAATTATGTTTCGAGAAGATTTTTCAAGTGTGCATAGAGGTTTTCAATAGTGGCCGGTATGTTTTCTTCTACATTTTTTTAATGAAGGTGGCTACAAGCCCCTAGCTATGATGTTGCATCATAAGATTGAACATAAAGTATTGAAACCTTGGATGTCTTCCAAATCTCTAGTAATGAAATCTCATCAAGTGCAGTGCATACTCGTGCATTTGAACTTCCCTAAGTCGTGGCCACGTGTAATGTGGTTCCATTTGGAGAGAGTGTCGGAAATGCCATATCGAGTAAGCCTTCAATATTGTATTCAATTATTAGTGATGAGTTTAACTCATGCCAATATATAATGTTAATGTTGTCATCAAGCTCCAGTGTTTGCTTGATGATTTCTAGTTCATGACGTTTGTTTGGCAACTTAGCCATAAATGATGATGTGTGTATTGTGCCATTCTCAATATCATCTTCATCTATGTCAATTTCATTATTTGGCACCACTATATCTTCTCTAGTTACAATATTGTGTAGCGTGTTCAAAATGTTTGTGCTTACTTCAGGAATTTGGGCTAAGTTGTTAACACTTACAACAACATCATTATAGTATGGGTCATATTTCAATTTATATTGCAATGCATCTCTAATGTGACTCCTAGTTACATAACAATCATAAAATTGGCCTTCTGTGTGTAGCCTACGAACTAAAAGTACATCCAACTCTTGTATTCTTCATGGAAAAACTTTTACAACATTATTGATAACTTGTGGGAAACTAATTGTGTGACTAGTATATTTAAACTGACCTCCAAGAGTGTGTGTCACTTGTAGGACTAGGCTCACTCTGGCAATGAGCATTTCTTCCACTTGGGTCAATCTTTGCAACATAACGGGTTGTTCTCCTAGGTCCATGTTGTTTCTTGAAGAGAATCGATGTATTCCTTTCTCATTGAAACATTTGTTGCAAGTATAATTAGCATCTAATGAATGGAGACGCGTGCTTGGGTAACATTCCTTGCATATGTTTGTTGATTGAATAGTGCATTTAGTTTTTTTCGAAATCTTTTCATTGCTATCATGAAGTTAGCATTGTTGTTGAATGAAGTTCCATCTTTTGTGTATTGTTATGTTCCCATATGTTGATATTGCCATGTTTTTTCCTCTAAATATTGAATGTGTCTTTTTGCATTTATAGCCTCTTCATGATGACCATAGTAACCTTGGCTTCTCTCACATTCTCATGTAGCCTTTGGTCTTCTTTTTGTTGGGAATTAGTTTTTCTATGTTGCAATTTTTTTACTGCCCTTCAAATGGCCCAACTCTTCATTATGTCGGGCATAGTAAGCTTTAATTCTTTTTCACCTTTGTTATCTTACGATATCTAGTTGTTGAAAGTCAATATGAGTTTTTCTTGTGGAGGGGTCTACCATTTGTTTTTATGAAAATGTCAAACCAAATTAATAATAAGCACAACATACAAACATTGCAACAATTGTACATGGCATCTAAAAAACAAAGGCAAAGCTTGAAATGATGAAAGAAGCACATTCTACATATTCAAATACATAAATAAAAAAACACAAACACACACACACACACACACACATTGTACAATCATTCTAATTAAATCTTCTTGAAAGAATTTAACAAAGTTGTAGAAAGGTATTTTAAGCCAAAAACATATTATATATTATTTGAAGCACCCAAATAGATTAGGGAAAAATAATTAAAGGTCATATATCTCCCAAGGAAAGAAGGGAAAAAGAAAAGCATATAACTGAAATGTGCAATATTGAAGGGAGTAGACTTCACATTTCATAATAACAATATATATTACATATGTTTGAAAATGTAAACATAGCATCTTACATATTTTTATTTGAAAACATACAAAATAAAATTAAATCAAAATTGAAAATCAAACAAACTACAATTCACATAATAACATTTGTAAAGTATTAATAAAAAGCTTTACTTTAAATATACACATTTCAAAAGGTATCGTGAAATCACTATTTATGCATTAACTTAAATATATATATATATATATTCTTAAAAATAGAAATTAAAAATAAATAAATTAAACATTAACAAAATATACAATTTAATAATCTAAGTAAATATCACAAATCAATACATGATAAAAGGAATACATCTAAATGTAAATAATTTCATACATGTTTATCATTCAAAATTTGATAATGATCGGAAATTGAGGGGAGGATGGCTTTGCATGTGTGTGGATGTCGTGCTAGGGCCAAAGTGCCCTAGCCTATGATTTGCGCTCTGCTTGCTTCGTTCCAGGGGGGGAGTTCTTGCTTGCTGGGGGTCGACTTTTGCTTGCCCATGGTCAGGTTTTTTGGGCTGCCACAGGGTTTTTTTTGCAACCCTCTTATGTTTCTTCTGCTCTGGGTTGTCGTTGGGGTTTATGGGGTTTTTGGGTTGGGTTTTCCACCCCTTTTATTTTTCTTCTTTTGGTATTTTCTTTGGATCCATGGAGAATAGAGGAGTATCCTCTTCTCAGATGGTCTCTAGAGATCTGGATATGGCAGATCCATCTCATTTGATGCATGCATGTGGAAAGGAACACACTGGTCATTCCCAATCAGGGGTAGGCATTTCTTCTTTGAAAGAGCCTTTTCGCATGAAAAAGGTGAATGGTTGTTTGGAGAGATCCCAAGATCATCCAGTTCTGGTTATTCAACCTAAGCAAATTTTAGAGGATGTTGAATATTGGTGCAACCATGCTCTCATATGCAAATTCATTGGTCTTCGCCTCTCTATACCTATTTTAGAGTCTTGGGCACGCCGTGTCTAGAATCCTGAAGGAGACATGGAGCTACTTATGGCAACCAATAACTATTTTCTGGTTATTTTTTCCAACCTAGCAGACAGGAACAAGGCTTTCAAAGGTGGCCCTTATTTTTTCAACTAGGTGGGACTCTTTATCAAACCTTGGCATATTGGCTTTAATTCTGCTGAGGAACTTCCCTCTCGTGTGCCCATATGGATTCGATTGCCGAGGCTTCCACTGGAGTTCTGGAGAGAAGATATTCTTCACTCAATTTCACTACTTCTTGGTAAACATGTAGGTTCGGCTTCACAAACTCAAGATCGAAAGGTAATTTCCTACGCTTGCATATGTGTAGAAGTTGATTTAAATAATCCTTTGCCAGACTCTATGGAAATCTATTTGGGGACATCTTCTTGGATCCAACATTTGGACTATGAGACCCTACCATTTAGATGCAGAATTTGTCATGAATATGGTCATTTACAGCGGAGATGCCCCATAAATAAATCTTCTAAACCAGTTGTTTCTGATCCTCCTCACTCTGTTCTGGGGGAAGATAAGGGAAAAGCCCATATGCTTAATGGTCCTGCTAATAAAGATGGCTTCATTCCTGTGAAACCTTGAAATAAAGACAAGGGAAAGAAGAGAACCTGATTGGATAGGCAAAATGATGTCACCCTAAATAGGTTTGAGGTTCTAAAAGATTTGGTCCAAGAGGAAGGAGTTCCAATTGAAATATCCTTGGGTGCCCAATTTCAGCATGAGTTGCTGGATGGGGATTCCAAGAAAGAGGGTCGGGCCCTATCTTTGGAGAATCAACAAGATGTTCAAATGGTTACGGATTTGCCTTCCCATGTTCAAGACAACATAGATCTTAGTGAGTCATGGGTCCCTGAAGGTGCAGTGGTCATGGCGTCTACTCCTCCTTCCACTATTGTGGCCTCAACTTCAGTGAAGAGTAACAAAGCCCCACCTGTTTTAGGCTTGCAGCAGAAGATCCTCAAAAAGGGTTCTTTAGACAAACCTTTAAGGAGTGGACGAAAAATGGATCAGGAAAAGGTTAAGCTTATTGGTGATACTTTGGTTGAGTCGGGGTCTATAAATCCCATTGATTCTCACTTCTCTCAATCACATAAATGATTTTGCTCTCATGGAATGTAAGGGGGTTGAATAGAATCCCTAGACAAAAGGTTGTTTGCAGATTAATTGACTCTGAGTCTCCTGATGTTGTTTTTATTCAGGAAACCAAGCTTTCAGTGGATGGTTTGGCCAGTTGTTCTTGTCGTGTCTGGCCCCAGGGCCATTGGCAGGGAGTGAGCTCTCATGGTAGTTCAAGGGGGGTTGCTTGCTTTTGGAACCCGAGGAAAGTTTCCCCTTTGTGGTGGTTTTTTAGCAAGTCTTCCATTTCTATGGTCACTTCTAGCTTTGAGACAGGAGAAAGATGCCTCTTCTCTAATATTTATAATCCTATAGATCTTGTGGGTAAGTCTCATCTTTGGGCTCACATCAATTTTGTTCGGGCTCAGGATCCTTTTCTACCCTGGATTTTGGTTGGAGATTTTAATGTCGTTACTAGTTTGGAGGAAAAAATAGGTAGGTTATTCAGGCTTGATCCTTCCTCAAATTTACTCAGAGATAATATTGGTCTCTTGAATCTCATTGATGTGAAGCCAATTAATGGTGTCTTTACATGGAATAATAGGAGAAGTGGTGTTGAGGCTATCTCTGAAAGGCTTGATAGATTTTTGGTTTCCTGCTTTTGGGTGCATGATAGGTGGTCCACCAGTTCAGAAATTCTTGATTGGAGGGGTTCTGATCATTGGCCTATTAAGCTTTCTATTACATCTTTTAGAACCTCCAAAAATCCCTCTTTCAAATTTCAATTGATGTGGCTTCGTGATCAGTCATTGAGGGATCTTATGGTTGATTGATGGTATAAAGGCGTGCCTGCCCATGGGCGGGCTATGTACTCCTTTGGGAAGAGATTACAATATGTAAAATATAGGCTGAAGAGGTGGAATAAACAATGTTTTGGGAACCTGCATAGACATAAGATGGCAGCTCAATCCAAGCTGGATGAGGCTACACATCAAATTAGGGATCAAGGGATGACTGTGGAGCTCAGTATGGCCGAGTCCCTTGCTCTAAAGGACCTAGAAGAGTGGGAGTTGCATGAGGAGATTTTCTGGAAACAAAAATCTTGTGTGGATTGGCTCCAAGAAGGTGATAGAAACACTACTTTTTTTCATAATTCTGTTAAGGCTCGTAGGTATGGTAACTCTATGACCTCTCTCATTTCTTCAGAAGGGGTTCATCTTTCATCTAAAGAAGAAATTGCTATGGAAGTTGTCAGTTTTTTTTCTAATTTGTTTACCAAAGAGGATCCTGAAGCTATGGTGGAAGAGAGGGCCATCCTGAACTATATTCCCCCTCTTGTCTCTGTTGAAATAAATGATGCTCTCTTGCACCCCATTTTTTTGTCTAAACTTGAGGGGGTTGTGTTTTAAATGAAAAAAGGCAAGGATCCTAACCCTGGCGGGTTTCCTATTGAGTTTTTTCAAGAATTTTGGGAGATTATAAAGTATGATCTTCTAGATGTGGTTCAAGAATCTCATAGGAATAAATAAATGCTCAAATATATGAATTCTACCTTCTTGGCTCTCATTCCTAAGAAGGAGGGGGCTAATAGCTTGGATCAGTACAGGCCTATTGCTCTATGTAATGTTGCCTACAAGATAATCACTAAATTGATTGTTGAACGACTCAAACCTCTCCTCTGCACTTTGGTTTCTAAGGAGTGTGAGGCCCTACCCCGATTCAGTTTGACATTTTTAGTTATTTGCCTATTGAGACTATTATGGTTGTTTTACTTTATGCATTATGGACTTAGAACTTATATGATCTCATGATTTGGATCACACTGACACTTGTTGATGTTTTATTTCATGCATGATGATTATGAAACTTTAGATATGATTTCTAGAATAGAATTATATTATGATGGTGAATGTCATTATTGGAAATTTGCAGGATTTTATTTCGACGAAAGAAAATGATGCTTATTTATGAATGGTTCAATTTTGGGAAATTATGTTGATTGTTTATGTGAAATTGAATGTGAAAACAAATGAGATATTGAATTATTGTTGCCTAATGTATGAGTGTTTGAATTGCAATGGAATCCATGTATTTGATTATGAATAAATGTGATTATTTGGAGTTACTAATGTGTTAATTGAGATGCGCAGGAAATTTATCCATGTGACCATGGAATTTATGGAGAATCAAGCCTAGACCAATGTGCGTTTGTTAAGCCGGGAGTTGTCTATTTGGAGAGATAACACCCCTCCCCTTGTAATGTATTTTATTTGTGATGTGTATAATGCTTGAGTGTAAAATTTAATTTATGTGTAATTATGTAATCCTTCAAGAGACATATTCCATGTGTAATTTTTATATTGTATTTTTGTTGTGTCACTTGACACATGTGCTGATTAAGTGTCATTGATGTTGACTTGTCTCTTGGAGGGAGTTTTGTTTCTACCCAAGCCATTCAAAAACATGAGTGTGGTCCCAAATTTGTCTTGGGTAGGGAGTCATGGGAGTGGTCAACTCATGCTTGACCCGTAGGTAAACTTCAGTGGAGTTTCCAAAGGGTTTAATGGACTCCTAGGGTAAGTTTTTAGGCTTTTCCAAAGGTCCTAAGGGTATACCTATGGGTTAGGGGTGTTTTGCAACATGTGGCTTCTCCCATGTGACTATGAAGTCACTTCAAAAAGTGATAATTCCAAGATGCACGAAAATTGAACTTAGAAAGTTCTCCCTAGGATAGAGAACCTTCCCTTTAGGAGTTAAACTCTCTTCCCCATCTTCTTCCACCTTTTCCCTTACCAATTTTAGTAAAGTGCAAGAGTTTGGGAAGGGCAACCAATGGGAACTCACACCTCACCCAAGGGGTTGGGAAGTGTGTGAGAGGCCTTCTTAGGCAAGATTTTTCAAACTTAGTGAGTAATCACCCACTCTCCTTTCTTGGAGATTTTGCTTGTTTTGAAAAAGTTAGTAGGAGTTGGCATTTTTAGTGGAATATTGGGAGAAAAGATAGTGGAAATTGGGCAGCTCATCCCCAACTAAAGTTAGCAAACCTTTTGGCAGAATTAGGTTGGTTACTCTCTTCTTTCTCTTATTATGTTGAAAATGATAGTTTATGTTGTTTTGTAACAAGAAAAGAGTTTCTTGAAAGATTGTGTTTTTATGAAGTTTTTGTGTTGAAGTAAAATGTATGGTTTTTCCTTTCTATGTGTTTGTTGTGTTTCTTGTTGTTTTTGGGAGTGTCCAAGATCTCCTATCCTTGGGAGGGTAGGAAGATCTTGGGGTGGAAGGAGTTTGACAGCCATGGGTGAGAGGCTCTCCTTATGGAGAGTGTTCTCAAGGGAGTCCTTGGTGACCCTTGATGCATAGCCTTGTGTATGCATTTGGGGGTCATAAGGGGAGCATATATGGCCTTGAGCCTTTTTGGGGGGCATAAGGTTTGTGAAATGTTTGGGTTGCAATTGTGTTGCCATGAGGAAGCTAATGTAGTAATGTTTTTGGTATGCATTCTCCCCATTGGTACTTGGTCCACTTCCACCCATGGAAGAGTCACCATGAAAGTGGTGAATGTGTAGCTTGGGATGGGATATTTGAATGTAAATGTGTTTATTTTATGCTTGTTGTGGGGTTGCAGTTTGTAACCCGTCTAGTGCTTGGTTCTCCAAGCTCGGGGGTGGCTTCTAGTAAGCCTAGGCTGGGAGGTGAGCTTCCCATGGTCAAAAATGTGTTATTTTTGCAGGTTGCATGGGATGGGAAAGGAAGGAATGAAGAACTAAGTTGCTGTTTTATGTTGCAATATATTCTTTTTTTTGGAGTTGTAAATGAAAAGAAAGGAAAAGAGCTAGTTTGTGATTACCCACAAGAAAGAGGATTTTGTATTCCATGTTAGCTTGTAAGAAAAAAAAAAGGGATAGGCAATGATGTATTTATTTTCCAAATAGAAAAGCAATGTATTGGAAAGGAAGAAAAAAAAGTAAATGTGTATTTTTTCCCAAATCCTTGTGTTCATCTTTACTAATAATAAGTTTCAAAAAAAAAAGTATAATGTCCACACTCTAGTTAGTGTTACCTAGTAATGAAGGAATATAAATATTTTCTTATAGGTATTAAGTTTAAGTTAATGTTTACTTGCTGGACTGTACTATGACAGAAAGTTATTTTTGTGTACTAATAAGTTTTTGAAAAGAAATGAAAAATGTAGTGTTTTTTTTTGGTAATACATCATCAATTGTTATTGTTTAAATGCATATTAGGCAACATTGGTTGCAGCTGTAATAACACTAAAATCTGCTTGCCTTTTTATTTTGTAAATGAGGTTAGGAAATAAAGTTGGCTATATTTTCTTATTTTTAAAGGAATAGCAAAAAAAAAAAAGAGAGAGATAATATATCTATATATATATACATTTGAATACATTTTACCCTCATGGATTACAGTCTAATATTCAGTTATATTCCAGCAAAGAAACAAAAAAAAAGGGGGGTTTTATTAAACCCATTTCCACATTTTAAATATATATAAAGATATATATATATATATGTAGATATAAACATATATACATATATATATATATAAGATGAAAACTGAATCCATGTCTGATAAAAAAAAAAGAGAATACTCATTGCTCATAAACCTGTTACAGATAGAGTTTCAATGATATACTCATGATATATATATAAAATCAGGTATATACATTGTAACAGCCAGGCCATATAAAACCACTGTTCCACAAATTTAAACAGAACATATATATATATATATATATATATATATATATATATATATATATATATATATATATATATATATATATATATATATATATATCATTTTAAATATCAAAGATAATACTAAACAATGATTAAACCGTTCTTTTTTAAAAAAAAAAATAGGGGAAAACAACTTCATCGCGGAGGTCACCACGGCAGCGCCAAGTGTGCCGGCCGTGGCCCTCACGGGGGTAGCGGCACTGTGCAGGCCGCGACCCACACAGTGGGCCACACCACTGTGCGGGCCGCGACCTGCACAGCGGGTTGTGCCCACTGTGCGGGCCGCAGCCCACGCAGTGGAGAGACCCACTAGTGGCGCCGCCCAGAAACCCCTCCCACTTCCTTACTTCGGCCGCTGCGTGCCCTCGGATCGCCTCCTCCTCTCCCGGTTCCCTTCGCACCGTCTCCCCCCTGCACAAGCCCGCAAAATGCACACCAGTGAAAAAAAAGAAGAAAATAACAATGCTCAGCAAGTTAGGGTTAGGGAAGTAGGAAGTGCGAAAAGAAATTTAGAGTTAAATTTTAAGTAAAACAAACATATGTGGGTATGACGTGTTTCGCCCTAACCCTAATTTCAGGTTAGGGCAACACTCATAAAGTTTAAAAATATGAGAGGGGGGGGGGGGGGGAAATGGCGTTTTAAAGGGATAAGTATTAGTATAAAGAAATAAGTGCATGTATGGGTAATTACGTAGATATATATATATATGTATATATATATATATTCAAATATATATATATATATATTTATATATTTAGGTATATATGAAATTAGTAGGATTAAAATTGGAAATTAATTGGTATTAAAGTTGATAGATGTGAAGATAAATTTTGAACACTTGTGATAATAAGAAGAAGGAACGTTATAAAATGATTTAAGTACCTAGGTGAGTTAGTGTTAAAAAAAAATATATTAGGGGTGTAATTACTAAGATTTAGTAGGGCCAAATAAGGCCAAATTTAGTACATGAATGCAACGTAATTATAACTCATGGAGGTCCGAATGTAAATAAGGTGTTTTAAGACACGATGAATATTAAATAAAATAAAAATAAAAATTCTAGAGGATAAGAAAGTAAGATAAAATTTGAGAAGCTTAAATCTGAAATTAATCGTCACACTTAAACTTTAAATTACTTATCAATGAAGCTTAGTGAATTTCCTTTTTGGAGAAAATATAGCGCATGGAATAACCTAGTCATCCTTATTACTAAATTGGACTTAACTACCAGAATGATACTAACGTAGTTGAGGCCGAACCAAAGATGCATTATTTAGTTAAGTTAATCGCACTAAATTGCATTATTTTAATTTAGTTAGTCGATAATTGGTTAAGTATTTAAAAAAAAAAATATTTCCGTTCGTGCCCAAAAGTTGGGCATGACAAGGAGCAAGGTGGTTTCATTAACGAAAGACAGATCCTTGATGGAGTTGTGATAGCAATGGAGGCTATCCATTCGATGGCTTCCTCTAAGGAGAAGGCTATGTTTATTAAACTTGACATGGTCAAAGCTTATGATAGGGTGAGTTGGGATTTCTTACAGAAGATCCTTTTGGCTTTTGGTTTTGGAGAAGAATGGGTGAATTGGGTTCTTAGTGTGTGACTTCTACCTCTTTCTCAGTTCTTATTAATGGGAAACCCTCAAAATTGTTTAGCACTTCGTGGGGGCTTCGGCAAGGGGACCCTTTATCTCCCTATTTATTTATTCTCATGGTTGGAGGTCTTGGCTGATTTCTCACTTCCCAGGTGAGACATGGTCTTATTCAGGGCTGGAGTTGGAATAATGCTTTACCTCCCTACTCCCATCTTTAGTTTGTGGATGACACAGGTTTGATGGGCAGGGCCAGAATCAATGAGGCAATGAATTTCAGAAGAGCTTTGGATATCTATTGTAAATCCTTAGGTCAAAAAATTAATGAAGATAAATCATCCATATATTTCTTTAATACCCCTCGGCTTATTCAGAATAGGATTGCCATGATCCTCAT
Organism: Cryptomeria japonica; assembly: GCF_030272615.1. NCBI lineage: Eukaryota > Viridiplantae > Streptophyta > Pinopsida > Cupressales > Cupressaceae > Cryptomeria > Cryptomeria japonica. The sequence goes on along the minus strand of NC_081405.1, from coordinate 266,361,829 downwards.
ATTTCAGACGGGGTCTCTTCCTTTGTTGTACCTTGGGATTCCTTTAGATTTGGGGGCTTAGTGCAGAGATTTTTGGCAAGGAATTTTGGATAAATTTTGTTGTAAGGTTAATCATTGGACCTACAGGTGGTTATCCTTCGCTGGAAGAGTGATTCTTCTGAAGACTGTGGTGCAAGCACTTTCCATTTATAGGTGTTTTGTGCAGGCTCCCCCCTCCAGCTTTGTGAGAGAGTTTGATGCTCTTTCTCGTCAATTTCTTTGGTCTGGTAGTTTTCTTTCTTCTAAGTGGAGTTTAGTTAAATGGGACTTTGTTTGTAGACCAAGACATGCTGGGGGTCTTGGCCTCAGATCTATTGCTTTGGTTAGCAAGGCCTTGGTGGCTAAGCTGTATTGGAGGTGGTGTAACCGTCAGGATCAGGACTGGGCCAAAATTTTAACCCACAAGTATCTCCCTGGTGCTAATGATCATGAGGTGCCTCATCTTAGTTTAGTGGGCAAGGGCTCTTGTATCTGGGATACTCTTAAAAAAGGTGCCCAACTTATTAAAGATGGTCTTTTCTGGATTTGTAATAGAGGCTCTGAAGCTCTTTTTTGGCAAGACTCTTGGGATGGTCACCCTCCTATTTTGTCTAGTTATCCACAGCTTCAGCCTCTTTCCAACATTTTCACTGATGTTGGATGGGTTAAGGTGGATAATTTTAAAACGGTTAGGCACATTGGACAGGTTGAGATGACTTGTTGAAAGGATCCTCTTAAATGACCCTTGGGTGGTTCAGATGAAGATCGTGCAGTGTTGTTTAATATCTTGGAGGGTAGGTTATGTAGTTCCCTCAAGGAGAGAGATATTCTGACTTGGGGTCCTAATCCAAAAGGCAAGTTTTATGTTGCTGAAGGTTATGCTCAACTTGATAGGCAATTGCATGGCCTGACAGATGTTCCCTGGTGGAAGAAGGTATGGAATAGCTTTTCTTGGCCGAAATGTAATTTCTTCATATGGCTGGTTGCTCAGAGGAAATGCCTCACGTGGGAGAATCTTCATAAGAGAGGCTTCTAGGGACCATCTATCTGTTATCTTTGTATGCATAATGAGAAAGACTACTCCCACTTGTTTTTTCTATGCCCTTTCTCTAGGGATATTTGGCACAAGTGGTGGGAGGCTTGGCAACATGCTTGTTTTCATGCTACCTCCTTAATTGAATTTTGGGATAGCTTGGGCAGACCCCCAACAAAGACCTCTTTTCTTCAAGTGGCCTGGGCTATTGGGCCAGCTTTTATTATCTAAAATTTATGGCTGGAAAGGAATCGGAGGGTCTTTTGTGATTCACATATAGGGAGTTCTCAGCTGTGGCAGAAGATAGTTAGTAGGCTTTAGGAGACAATCTCCGCTAAATGCAATTTGTCTGTAAATGTTGATCCGGGTGATTATGCTATTGTAAGGAATCTGCAATTGGGAAACATTAAAATGGACTGTGCTGTTGGAAATAGATCTCGTCATGCAAAGCAGCGGATAAGTAGAGATGGAAGGTGGATTCCCCCTCCTGTGGGAATCTTAAAAATTAATACTGATGGCTCTTCCCATGGGAATCCTGGACATGCAGGTATTGGAGGTATACATAGAGGTGATGATGGTTGTGCAGTTTTTTTCTTCTCTATTTATACAGGGCAGCACTCCAACAATCTTATGGAGGCCCTAGCTATTAAGATTACTATTGAGAGAGGCTATTCTTTAGGATGGAGGAAGATTATTTGTGAGTCAGACTCTCAGATTGTTGTGGACATGTTGAACAAAAAAAATTTGAATGATGTGAGTTGGCAATTAGCTTCTGTGGTCAGACAGATTTTGCAAATGTGTAATTGTGTAGGGGAAAAAGCGAGACTAGGTTAACATGCCCTAATCCTACCTTTTGACACACATTACGGAATACGAAAGAGCCTAGAGATATCACACAATTGGCTACTTCTTTTTGTGAAAGAGAGAGCCACGGGATATCTATTAAGATTTCTATTCCCTTGTTGAAATTGGAAGATCAAATGATGCAAGTTCAAACCCTAATCCCAAGATGCAAGTATGAACTACTAACAAGATTGCAGAATTGAGATTAAACAATGAACAACTGTAAATACAAGGATGAAATAAGAATGCAGATGTGTACCCGGAGTCAAAATCGGACTAAAAATGTTCGGGACGGGGGCGCGGGTGCCACTGTCCCGATTCTGTCCTAAAAACTGCACCAGAAACTGTTGTTTTGCACTCTGGAACACTGTCGGAAACTGTCAGAAAGCTGTCTGTCCGGAGGACCAAGGCCCCCAGCGCCTCTGTCCCAGGGACCAGGGTGCCCAGCGCCCCTGTCCCAGTCTCTTTCTCTACAATTTGATGCAGAGTGCTGTCTCGACCTATTCTCTCCGGATCTGTATCCAGCGGCGTCGTCCGAGTCCCGAAAACTTGCACTGATATCTGAAAAGGGTGTGTGGGTGGCTATATAGGATTTTGCCTTAGTCAAACCCCCGCTTTGGTGATTTCCACCTCCACGAATAGCCAAGGTGTTTTGTAAAATGTATTGTGTGTGCAGACCTAGTGTGTGTGCAAGGTCCTAAAATGCAAGAAAGCAAACTAGAGCAACCTAGAAAGTAAACCCTAATTGCTTGTAAATGATAATGTAAATGCTCTAAATCAAGATGCAAAGTGATCTAAAGCATGAATAAAGGATATATTGAAGCTTATGCAAGGACATGAAAACAACATGAAATCATACCCAACCCTCAAGGGAGGAGTACAAGCCAATCTTCAGTCGGTATCTCCTATTGTTCTTCAATGCCTTCCAAGCCCTAAGTGGATGAATGAATTTGATAAGTGCTTGATAGAGGGATGTTGAATGTTGTTGAAGTCTTCAAAGATCTGCTCTTTCGCTACATATGAGGTTCCTGAAAACAAAAATCTGATCCTTTCAAATGAGGAAAGAGAGCTCTTATGTAGGAAACCCTAAGTTGTAATTTCATCTTTTGGCCGACCTAGAGATTGAATATCCCGCCAATTTCTTGGGGTTAAGCTTTATTTTGTGATTGGATCGCGCTCCTAAAATTTTGAGAAAAATGTCTGGGACCATGTGCACTCCGGGCGCCACGGTCCCGACAACTTTTCACCAAATTTTCAGGGCCGTCGGATATGATGATTTTAGAGAGAATCCCGAAGTTATAGGTGATTTCGAGATGTTTTGACCCCCGAAACCAAGCCCCCAAGTTCGAAATAGGACTTAATTAGGGTTTTTGATTGAGTGATGTATTGGAGGAATAAAATGAAAAGGGCATACTATGATGAAAGGGCCCAACTCTATGATGTAGAGGACGATGAAATAGGACCTTAGACCTAATTAATTTGATTAATTAAGTGCTAAAGGAGAAATGCAATGCAAAATGTAAAATGCACTAAGGCGGGTGCTAAACTAGGTGTGAAATTGTACCACCCTAGCAAGTGTGTATAATTTACGACGCTACATTTAGCCCCCACTTTAGCGGTCATATGAGTACTACGTGCATATGCAAGCTAAAGTACAGAAAAGTAAACATCATTTGATAAAGGATATATCCATAAGTTGTCGGATGAAGCCCCCAACGGTATCTGCAGTACACAGTTAGGAACCGCACCCTACAAAACACACGTTAGATCACAAAATCACCTAATGCTTACTAAGGAAAGTGATGAAATTTGTGAGTAGCTATATGCCCCCCCCTGTTTCGACTTGCTTATTAGGGAGGTGAAACAGGGTAGCATGTTTACTTGCGACAAATTGTATAAGATGAGGAACATTCACTGAATAGGCTTCATCAGAGCACTTTTTGGAACATCCTGAGAGTAAGGGAATGAAAATATGATTCCAACGCAACAAACGGCTCAAAAATCGCATCTCCCAAACCCAAGTTATGATGAAATGAGTGATAGAGAAAAATTAGGGTTTCAAAGGTAAAGATAAAGAAATGAAAGTATATACTTTGAAAGTGACATTTGCATTTGTCACTTTGTTGTTTTTTGAATACTGTTCATTGCAGCGGAGCCCACATAGCCATCATCATGCCTTCACGATGACCGGAGCGTCCTACGAGGATTGAGATCCTGCGCCAGGCCGTGATCGACGACGAGCCACTAGATGAGGTGAGTTGACTGAACATTTGACTTTTGATTTTTTGCATTTTGACTTTTCTGTGATCGTTTGCAGGCCCTGAAGGCTGACCCGAGCCCCACCCAGGGTGCCATGGTCCCTGTGGGGTGCCCTGGTCCCCCCAGGGCACCATGGTCCCTGACAGGGCGCCATGGTCCCTTCAAGGTGCCATGGTCCCTGACAGGGCGCCATGGTCCCAATCAGGGCTTGGCGAGGGGTTTCAGGGTTGGCATACGATGTTTGACAGTTTGCATGAGCGATTTTGATGATTGAGTACTGATTATGGTTATGTTTTTGTGTTGCAGGGTCTCCCATACATGAAAGAGCATACGGCGGGACATATTCTTCGCAGTTTGCGAGATCAGATTCTGCGGCTGACTTAGGCAGAGAGAGACACATTATCGATCGTGGGATTATGGTACATGATCCTCATGCCAGCCATTCGGTTCCATCCTGCGATGCTGATGGCATTGATGGAGCGATGGGATCCTGACACATGCACATTTCATCTTCCGGTAGGGGAGCTGACGGTTACAATCGAGGATGTGTACCGTATACTTCGTCTTCCTATCAGAGGAGCGACTGTTACATACGCGACCGATCGGTCAGCGGAGGATCATCAGAGAGAGCAGGTATATTGCATAGGGAGAGTCATGCCAAGCGAGACGAGAGGTCGCATCATGGTCAGCTGGCTCTTACATCCTACAGGGGAGGTACCCCTTTTGAGACGCCTTATGATCGCCATCATAGCACTAGCTGTCTACCCTAGTGGGCGAGGTACGCACATGCATGGGGGTCTCACATGGTGCATCAGAGCTATGGAAAGACACAGGAGAGTGTATGCTTGGGGTCGGAGTATGCTTGCACATCTCTATCACGACCTTGAGGAGTATGTATTTGGACAGGGTTGCAGCTTGATGACATGCACACTTCTGCAGGTGTGGATTTTAGAGCACTTCACATGCACCAGGCCTGTTGGCTTTCCGCTGAGTACGGCTAGCGAGCAACCTAGGGTGTTTGCTTATCCACTTACCAGCGAGTGGAGATTTGGAGATTTGTTATATTGGAGAGTGATTTTTGATAGACTGACAGCCGAGATGACAGTGTGGAGACCCTACCTGCGGATGCACAGATGGGATAGGATGGAGAGACAGTTAGCATGCCTACAGAGGAACCGCCTACTGCAAGGACGATATTCACACATCATAGTCCCTTTCTACTTTGACCGAGTACGGAGGTAGTTCAGGCTAGAGCAGTGTGTTCCAGCCGATGTGCCCATCTATACTCGACACTCACGGGTCCTTCCCAGACCTAGAGCAGTAGCGAGACCGACGATAGATGACATCGATACTACAGATATAGAGGGATCTGATCAGGATGTAATCACTGATTACTCTGCAGAGCCTGGAGCACAGTGCAGGTATGTCTCATGGTTTATGAGATCATATCCAGGTCCTATCTTTCCACCAGATCATCTGACAGGCCATCCAGGCCCATGGAGACATGGAGACCAAGACGAGGACCAGGGATCCAGGTCAGAGGAGCCAGAGGAGGGAGAGGGTCATGAGGAGGCAGGAGATCCTGATCCACCTACAGGCGATCAGCCCAATGCTGAGGAGGAGGAGGAGGACATAGATAGAGATGAGGACGAGGAGGATGCAAGTGAGGGTGCGGATGAGGACGAGGATGAGGATGATGAGGAGGATGATGATGAGGAGGAGTCGGATGCAGCTCCCCACCATTCAGGAGATGATACCATAGCTCTGGATCCTCCTCTTATTCCCCAACAGGGGGAACATGAGGCGATACGGAGACCTGTTCCTAGTACCGTCCAGCCTACACCTATTGTGCACAGATTAGTCAAGCGAGGGGAGCCTAGTAGATCCCAGTCACAGATGCTACCGTATCATGATCCCTATTGGCGTGAGGGAGACCTAGGTATAGTAGGTTTATATTGATTATTAATGTTTTGATGATATAGAATGGTACTAATACAAAAATATGTTCTACTGCCACAGCTAATGTGCAGGAGTGGCGTTCCCTGATTCAACAAGCAGTGACAGACATTTCCATGATAGCATAGATCCCCAGTTCCTCACAGATTGCCTATAGGCCTCAGGGGGATGCGGGTCGGCATGAGGACTTGTTTTCCCCATTCCGAGTGTAGGTAGACATATGGAGGGAGAGAGAGAGAGTCCTATCAGAGGACCTTCAGCGGGCGCGGCGAGATCTAGCAGCAGCTCAGGCCGAGGCTACCACCTATCGCGTGATCCTTATGGATAGGGATCGTAGGAGTTCCTCTCGGAGTCACTCATGGTCTGTATCGCGCTACACACCCATGGGTCCACCTTCACGGCCAGATCAGGAGGGAGCATCCAGTCGACACTCTCCAGCCACTAGCCCTAGAGATAGGAGATGATTTTATGATGTAGGAGAGGTCACATTTTGGATGTACAGTGACCTGTATTTGTATATGATCCACATATATATATGTATATATACATGCTTCTCTTTTGTCTCAAATGTGTTATCTTTAATGCTTAAAACAATGTATATTTTGTTTTGATTAAATCTAATACATTTGGTAAATGTACATGTATGTTCAGAATTTAATTTCCATGTGATTGATTTCTCAATGCTCCATGATTAAATCGATACATGTGTGACTTAATTAAAATATTTAATCAAGTACTACATTGATGATAGGGAAGAAATATCCATTAAGTCTAAGAATCATATAACTAATGTGATTTAATTTTGAACTTAAACACAACATGATACGATTCTACTTAACACATAAAGACACTGTATAATATGCTAGCATAATGGAAACGTAAATCTTTTACAATTTACATAAATGAATTCAAGACAAACTATGAAGTAAGAAGACATGCTTGTCAAGAACGAAGAAATATAGATTAAACACCATAACATTTAATTCTATTTTGCTCTAATTAGGAGGTACTAACATATTATCCAATGTTGAAGAACTGAAAAGAAGATAAGGAATGAAGAATTAAGCATAATATCTACACAAGTGCATAGCATTGATAGGTTCTTTAAGAGGCGTACCGTCTACATCCGCTATTTTGTAAGCACCTGATCCATAATCCTCAATAACGATATATGGTCCAAGCCAATTAGGACTAAATTTTCCCTTTTCTGCAGGTAAGGCATTCACATTGCGCTGATTCTCATAAAGGACTAAGTCACCTACTGAGAAGGAACGTTGAATAACCTTATCATTATAGCTTCGTTGTAGAGTTTGGTGATACGCTTGAATATGCTCAAGAGCGTTTATACGCTGTTCATCAAGCATCTCAAGCTGTTGAAGTCGTTGTTCTCTATAAGAGTCATCATCTACTATACCTTTGAGAGAAACCCTAAGTGATGGAATCTCTAACTCTAAGGGCATAATAGCGTCAGCACCATAAACAAGATTATAAGGAGTAGTTCCCGTAGCAATTCGCACACTCGTTCGATAGGCCCAAAGAGCATAGATTAGCTGGTTACTCCAATCCTTACCATGCTTATTCACGGTTTTACGAAGAATTTGTTCAATTATTTTATTGGATGATTCGGCTTGACCATTTGATTGAGGATAGTATGGTGTAGGAAATCGATGCTTTATATGATACTTCTCGAGGAATTTCTTCACGTCCTCGTTCTTAAATGATGTCCCATTATCTGAGATTATAGTAGAAGGTATCCCAAATCGAGAAATGATGTTTTCTAGAAGAAATTGACAAATCACTTCAGCAGTAGTAGAGCAAAGGGGAATAGCTTCTACCCACTTCATAAAGTAATCTGTTGCAGTTATGATGAAGGTGTGTCCTTGAGATGAAGGAGGAGAGATTTTACAAATGAGATCCAAACCCCATGGGAAGAAAGGCCAAGAAGCTACTTGAGAACGAAGTTCTTGGGCAGGAGCATGAATTAGATTATTGTGTTGTTGACATTGATGACATTTTTTTACAAATGAAAAGGAATCCTTCTGCATAGTTTGCCAATTGTATCCCATACGAAGCAATCTATGAACCAAGGATTTGCCTCCAAAATGCCCCCCACAGGCACCTGAATGTGCCTCTTCAAGAGCAACGGGGATTTTTGATTTGTTAAGACAATGAAGGAGAAGACCATCATAACCCCTTCGGTAAAGGACCTTAGAAAGAATAATATACCTAGCAGACAGTTTGCGGATTCTAGGCCTAGTGTTCCTATTGGCGGAATCAGGAAAGGTACCATCGGTCAAATATCTTACGATATGCAAATACCATTCGTCTGAATCTACAAAGTCACAACATGTTACCAAGCTAAAATCATCTACAATAGCTGGAGAAATAAGGTTGTGAATAACAAATTTAAGATCAACCACAAGGTCCTCTAAAGATACAAGAGAAGCCACACATGCCATTGCGTCTGCATGTCGATTATCTTTTCGAGGAACAGGTTTCATGGTATAAGAATCAAATTTTTGTAATAAAGAGATGGCAAGGTCTTTATATTGTGATAATTTGTCTTGTTTTGCTTGATATATTCCTGTTACTTGTCTTATAATCAATTGCGAATCTCCATAGATATGTATGTGTTTTATGTTCAGAGCCAAGGCTGCTTTTATTCCCGCTATAAGAGCCTCATACTCAGCAATGTTATTGGTACACAGGAAATTTAGGCGATAGGATAAGGGAATGGGTTTCTTTGTAGGAGAAATCAGAACCACACCTGCCCTCGATCTCGTACGACACTTAGAGCCATCAAAGTATAACTCCCAAGTTTCATCTTTCTCTATAGAAAGAATGAAGTCATCGGAAAAAGACTCAGGGTTAGGGAAAGAGAAAGGTGAAGGGGCCTCAACTAAGTGATCGGTCAACGCTTGTCCTTTAATTGCTCTTTGTGAAAAAAATTTAAGGTCAAATTCAGTTAACATCAGAACCCACTTAGCTAGGCGTCCTGATAAATCAGTTTTAGAGAAAAGATGTTTCAAAGCATCAAACTTTACCATGACGTGGACTTCTGAATTTAAAAGATAATGTCTCAATTTCTGAGTCGCAAACACCAAGGCCAAGCATTGTCTTTCTATCGCAGAATATCGGGTCTCATAATCGAGTAAGGTATGACTTATGTAATAAACCGGACATTCCTTACCATCTTTATCATATTGTGCCAACAATGCTGCGAGAGCATGAGAGGAAGCAGCTGTATACAGAAGGAAGGGTTTAGAAGGTTCGGCAGGTTGAAGAATAGGAGGACTAGCCAAATACACTTTTAAATCTTCAAATGCTTGCTGACAATCCTCATTCCATTGAAAAGTGATATCCTTTTTAAGGAGTTGAGTAAAAGGAAAGGTACGATCCGCAAGTTGAGACACGAACCTACGAATGGCTTGAATCTTTCCTTGTAAGCTTTTAAGTTGAGACACATTTCTAGGAGGTGGCATGTTGACAATAGCATCTATTTTCTTAGTGTCCACCTCAATCCCACGATGTGAAACTATGAATCCTAATAGTTTTCCACTATCCACACCAAAAACACATTTTTGGGGATTCAAGCGCATGTGATATTTACGAATTCTTTCAAAGATTTGACGAAGGACTTTAATATGATCCATGCGAAGAAAGGATTTGGCTAAAATATCATCAACATAATCCTCTAAAATCTTATGCATATAATCATGAAAGATAAGGGTCATCGCTCGTTGATAAGTTGCATCGGCATTTTTAAGTCCAAAAGGCATCATTATCCAACAAAACGTACCCCAAGGAGTGGTGAAAGCAGTTTTGAATTGATCTTGAGGGTTAATGAAAATTTGATTGTACCCTAAAAAACCATCCATGAAGGATAACAAGGCATGTCCTGCCGTAGAATCAACTATCATGTCAATGTTTGGAAGAGGGAAATCATCTTTCAAGGAAGCTTTATTCAAATCTCGAAAGTCAGTACACATCCTTATTTTGTTATCTGGTTTAGCCACAGCGACAATATTTGAAATCCATGGGGAATAGTCAATAGGGCGGATAAATCCGGCCTCCAATAACTTTTCAATCTCAGCCTTAACAAGCAAAGCCACCTTAGGATTCATTTTTCGAATCTTTTGTTTCACGGGCTTAGCATCAGGAACTAAGACAATATTATGAGTAACAATCTTAGGATCTATACCAGGCATGTCAGAGTATGTCCAGGCAAAGATCTCGGGGAATTCGTGCAATAAATATTCATATTGTTTTTGTTCCTCTTCATCCAAACATTTCCCAATTTTAATAACTTTCTCTTTATTGCAAGGGTCCATCTTAACATCAGTGATGTCACTTATGAGAAGATTACTTTGTTGAGGAGTGTCCTTTAACTGAGGGAATTCTTTCACAATCTTGTCATTATCAATCTCTTTTCCAAAATAGGCTTCAGTGTTCAAACAATAAGGGAGTCCCCTATTGTGATGATAACGAGGAAGAGTGTCATAGGCTCCCAAGAACTCAGCTAAAGCATTGTCGGTAGGGAAGATATCCAAAGCATAGTCACCTGAAGGATCCCCATCAATATACTCAGGATGTTGTATTGATAGAGATGTAGAGATAGCATTAACACTAATGCATGGTCTTTTAGAAGCTTTAGTACGTTTGCAAGGATTATAGCCAAGTCCAAAGGCATAATTGTGAAAATTAGTCTCTAGAGGAGCTCTTATCCCTTGTTCATGAGCACCACAACCATTTCCATGATACCCATGCTTAGCAAAAATGCGAAAACCACGACCATAACGATAAACCATTTCAGGAAGAGAAGGTGGTCTTTTATAAGACAAAGAATCAAACTCTTCATAATTAGAGGTGTGAGGAGAAGAAGTTTGAGAAGCGGCCACAAAATTATTACTCATAGATTCAGGTAAGGTTGATTGATTTTTAGCTTCTTCCTTCTTTTCGACTTTAAGCTCTCTAGAAGGAACCTTATATTCACCTACAAAGGTGGGATTGAAATCAAGAGATCCCCAATCGTCTTCTTCGAGGATCTTCTCAAGATCAAAATCCTTCTTATGTGTAGTTTCAAGTCGAGAAGAATCTTCTTCAGGAGCTCCAGACTCATCCAAAGAATTTTGATCATCGGAGAGCGAGGATTCATTGATAGGTTTCTTGTTTAAAGAGTCATCACTAGACGAGGATGGCTTAGAAGAACCCCCTTTGGAAATAGATGTTTGTAGACAAGCTTGAAAATTAGTATCACCTATCAAAGTATATGTCTTATTGTCATAAATGAATTTAACTTGTCTATGCAATGTAGAGGGGACAGCTTGCATGCTGTGAATCCAAGGCCTCCCTAATAACAAGTTATATGTTAAATTTCCCGACATAACATGGATAGGAGTAGGCAAAGTAACAGGTCCTACTGTGAGAGGTAAGGTGATGACACCTAATGAAGTCTTAGCCACATTGTCAAAGCCACGAATGGGATGAGAGTCAGGCTCAATAAGAGACGTATCCACATTCATCTTATGCAATAGATTAATGCTACACACATTAAGGCCAGAGCCATTATCTACTAGTGTTCGTCTTATAGCAGTGTCTTTCATGATAACCACAATCATCAAGGGATCATATTGTTGTTGAATTTCACTAGTAGGCAACTCATCTTGGGTAAACACAATTTGAGCTTTAGGATTCATCACAGAGTTAACCAAAGATGCTATATTATTAGATGTATTTGGCGGAGGAACATTCAAATCTTTCAAGGCATCTTGTAACATTCCATGATGAGCGGAAGAAGTTTGAATCAAATCCCAAAGGGATATCTTAGCAGGGGTAGCTTTAATTTGTTCTATGAGATCATATTCCTTACCCATAACTTGCGAAATACGGGGAGCTTGTGGAAGAATTGGTTGAGGATTAGGAAGAGAAACTGGAATAACAGGAGGAGGATTAGGTTGCCTATTATTTCTGGTGTGATAAGTATGGGTAGCCGCATGATAACTCTCTCTAGTTATTTGCTTGGCATAACTATAAGGACTTATAGGTTTTCTTCCTTGCATGGTGATAATTGGTTTATTCAGGGTACGAAAGGAATCATGATCATACCCTCCTTGGATTGTAAGGAGAGGTGATTTAGGAACTTGAAAGGTGGGAGAAGGAAAAACACCTTGGACTTCAAAAAGAGGCTTGTTATGTTCATTCAAGTTTATCATGTTAACCAATTTAGAAGTCTTGTTCTTGTTTAAAGATTTCAACAAAGCCACAAAGTCATCAAGAGCATCATCCAACAAAGCATGATCATATCAGTTAAAAGGTTTATCTTTTGATTCAAAAGGAGACATCTCCTCATAGAGGGGATTATTGAAAACAACCATGTTACTAGATTCAGGGGAAGAGTTGATAGGAATGTATCCTTGAGAGGAATCATTCGACTTATCTTTCTCATCACACCTAAATGGCATAGTAACAAGGTTTATGAGTTTTTGGTAAAATGAAGGTTTGGCATCTTTAGGGTTTAAAAACTCATCTAAAGCTTCATCTAATTCGTCTTGGCTATACTCATAATAATCATCAAAAGCATGAACATTTTGCAAATAAAAATCTGACATTTTGAAATAAAGGTTGCATAAAATTTAAACACACGATGCAAAGAAATACACTTTCCCCCTTTTTTTTTTTTTTTAGTTAATGAAAATGAAATGAAAACACACTAAATCTAGATCTAGATCTAACAAATGCAATGCAAGAAGAAGCAATGATAGTTTCATGTCGGGTTCACCAAAATGTGTAGGGGAAAAAGCGAGACTAGGTTAACATGCCCTAATCCTACCTTTTGACACACATTACGGAATACGAAAGAGCCTAGAGATATCACACAATTGGCTACTTCTTTTTGTGAAAGAGAGAGCCACGGGATATCTATTAGGATTTCTATTCCCTTGTTGAAATTGGAAGATCAAATGATGCAAGTTCAAACCCTAATCCCAAGATGCAAGTATGAACTACTAACAAGATTGCAGAATTGAGATTAAACAATGAACAACTATAAATACAAGGATGAAATAAGAATGAAGATGTGTACCCGGAGTCAAAATCGGACTGAAAATGTTCGGGACGGGGGCGCGGGCGCCACTGTCCTGATTCTGTCCTGAAAACTACACCGGAAACTGCTGTTTTACACTCTGGAACACTATCGAAAACTGTCAGAAAGCTGTCTGTCCGGAGGACCAGGGCGCCCAGCGCCTCTGTCCCAGGGACCAGGGCGCCCAGCGCCCTTGTCCTGGCAGGACCAGGGCGCCCAGCGCCCCTGTCCCAGTCTCTTGCTCTACAATTTGATGCAGAGTGCTATCTCGACCTATTCTCTCCGGATCTGTATCCAGCGGCGTCGTCCGAGTCCCGAAAACTTGCACTGATATCTGAAAAGGGTGTGTGGGTGGCTATATAGGGTTTTGCCTTAGTCAAACCCCCGCTTCGGTGATTTCCACCTCCACGAATAGCCAAGTTGTTTTGTAAAATGTATTGTGTGTGCAGACCTAGTGTGTGTGCAAGGTCCTAAAATGCAAAAAAGCAAACTAGAGCAACCTAGAAAGTAAACCCTAATTGCTTGTAAATGATAATGTAAATGCACTAAATCAAGATACAAAGTGATCTAAAGCATGAATAAAGGATATATTGAAGCTTATGCAAGGACATGAAAACAACATGAAATCATACCCAACCCTCAAGGGAGGAGTACAAGCCAATCTTCAGTCGGTAATCTCCTATTGTTCTTCAATGCCTTCCAAGCCCTAAGTGGATGAATGAATTTGATAAGTGCTTGATAGAGGGATGTTGAATGTTGTTGAAGTCTTCAAAGATCTGCTCTTTCGCTGCATATGAGGTTCCTGAAAACAAAAATCCGATCCTTTCAAATGAGGAAAGAGAGCTCTTATGTAGGAAACCCTAAGTCATAATTTCGTCTTTTGGCCGACCTAGAGATTGAATATCCCGCCAATTTCTTGGGGTTAATCTTTATTTTGTGATTGGATCGCGCTCCTAAAATTTCGGGAAAAATGTCCGGGACCATGTGCACTTCGGGCGCCACGGTCCCGACAACTTTTCACCAAATTTTCAGGGCCGTCGGATATGATGATTTTAGAGAGAATCCCGAAGTTACAGGTGATTTCGAGATGTTTTGACCCCCAAAACCAAGCCCCCAAGTTCGAAATAGGACTTAATTAGGGTTTTTGATTGAGTGATGTATTGGAGGAATAAAATGAAAAGGGCATACTATGATGAAAGGGCTCAACTCTATGATGTAGAGGACGATGAAATAGGATCTTAGACCTAATTAATTTGATTAATTAAGTGCTAATGGAGAAATGCAATGCAAAATGTAAAATGCACTAAGGCGGGTGCTAAACTAGGTGTGAAATTGTACCACCCTAGCAAGTGCGTACAATTTACGATGCTACAGTAACACATTGGAATTTGTCTCATTTTGTCATATTCCTAGGGAGTGGAATAAAATCCCTGATTGTTTGGCCAAGTATGCTTCAGAGCATGTTGATGGATAAGATTTTAGTGGAAAGGATGGTATATCTCATGATTATCTTGAAAGTTTTGACAAGTTAATGCTGGAAGACAGGATGATGCAAAAGCACCTTTTGGTGTACGATCAATTTCCATTTTATGTTCGTTTCATTTTCATTATCATTTTTGAGGCCCTTCAAGGCTCCAGATGAGCCTGATTTTTTGTGTAATTCCAAAGTAGTTGGCCTTTGGCCCTACTTTGAGGATGTCATCTTTCTGAAGGCTTTCCGAAAAGGTATTATCATTGGAAATCCGAGGAACGGATCTATTGCTGTGGTCACTGGAATTTGTAGTGGTAGTGCTGGTGGTTCCTTTTGGTTTTTGTTGTTGTCTCGGTGGGCCGGAGACCTCTTCTTTGTAATTCTATGATTTCTGATTAAATCTTTACATCCATTTTTCCAAAAAAAAAGAAAAAAGCGAATACATCTATAATTTTAAAATCAAATAATTATAAATAAAACTAAAGTGAAAACAGCAATTTTGCGTATTTATTGGCAGAGGCAGAAAGGCAAATTTAGGGTGAAAGGTCAGACGGCAGAAGCCATACTCCGTATTAAATTTTAATGCCTTTTTATTAAACTCGCCACCTACACAGTGATTTGGTGGGGGAAATATGGAGTATTGTCATGGCATTTGGCAAGTTAGATGTCATTTCAACATCAACGGCTCTGCAACCTTGCCCGTAGAGTGATCTGTCACCTACTTGCTCACACGCAACCAAATTAATGAGAGGTGCATAGGTTGCATTACCGCCCAGATCAAACTTTGCTTCTTGTTCGTGAGCAATGCTAAGCCCCTCCCGCCCAGGTCAAACTCTGCTTCTTGTTCATGAGCAACGCTAAGCCTCTCCGATTGGACCCAAGCGTGGAGCCAAGGTGAGTATTTTTTCTTCTTTTTCCGCTTGGCTGTGACTGCTCCACGTTACCCATGTCTTTTTCAGATTCTTTTGGTTATTATCATTTTGTTTGGCCGGACCGATTTATTTGGTTATGTCGCTCTATCAATTTTTAATCCGTTGTTTGATTGAGTCCACATGAATCTGTTACTATTGTGTTTGTTCTTCCTATCTATACAGTTATTTGACTTTTTATGATCTCGCAGTTTTTGTTTTGCCTGCACAATATAATCACGTTGATTGAATCATTTGTAGGTTTATTTTGTGTGTTCTTACACATACAGTCATAAAACTTAGCATACCGGTAATACCCTGAGCCCTCTGAGATTAAATCTGTGATAACGAGTGTCAATGGGGAACATAAATACTCATAGATGCGAGGTGAATATGTGAAACATTGGCGGGAAAAAGCTGAATTCAAAGTGTTCGATAAAAGGGAAGGCGCTTTATTTTTAGATTCTCTCTTTTAAATCCTTAAAAAGTTCTTTAGTCGTCCCTCTTTGAAGTCCCTGGAAAGTTCTTTAGCCGTCCCTCTTTTAAATCATATTTTTTCTTGTCACAATGCAACAAAATCTGTAAAAATGTGTAGTCTATTTTCTGCTCCTCCCATTGCATGCACAGCAGTCAGAATAATAAGGGCCTTCAATGAACCCATCCTTGATCTGAAAATCAGAGAAAAATTCTTTTACGACGGTTAAGATCAAATCAAACAAGAACATTCTAACATTTATTCTAGTCCATCAAAACTTACGAGTTAAAATCATTATTATGCTTACAAACTCATTTTTTAAAGCATTAATTATTTGATTAATAATCCATACAAGTCTTCAGCCAGTAGGAAAAACCACTTGGAAAAATTTATGATCCAATCACAAGGCCACTCAAGCAATCTCTTTCAGTAGCACTTCTTTCATAATAACCTCAATGACCCGACTCTCCTGTCCTCACTAGTTTTTCTGTCAGATGTCTCGTTGAAACTAGGCCAGAAAGATTGCATACATTTAAATAAATAAATAGATGTTGAAGCGTGGTAAGGATTGTGAAATAGTCATAATGCTAAGCTAATTATGTCTTATAAGTGTAAGGTTTTCAGATAGATTTGAATCGTGTTTTGTTTCTGTTGAAGTGCAATCTATTATTTGCAAATAAAGATGTTACCTCAAAACTTCCATATAGTTCTATTTAAGTATTCCAAGGGCTTTCCGAAAAGGTATTATCATTGGAAATCCGAGGGACGGATCTATTGCTGTGATCACTGGAATTTGTAGTGGTGGTGCTGGTGGTTCCTTTTGGTTTTTGTTGTTGTCTCGGTGGGTCGGAGACCTCTTCTTTGTAATTCTATGATTTCTGATTAAATCTTTACCCCCATTTTTCCAAAAAAAAAGAAAAAAGCGAATACATCTATAATTTTAAAATCAAATAATTATAAATAAAACTAAAGTGAAAACAACAATTTTGCGTATTTATTCGCAGAGGCAGAAAGGCAAATTTAGGGTGAAAGGTCGGACGGCAGAAGCCATACTCCGTATTAAATTTTAATGCCTTTTTATTAAACTCGCCACCTACACAGTCATTTGGTGGGGAAAATATGGAGTATTGTTGTGGCATTTGGCAAGTTAGATGTCATTTCAACATCAACGGGTCTGCAACCTTGCCCGTAGAGTGATCTGTCACCTACTTGCTCACAGGCAACCAAATTAATGAGAGGCGCATAGGTTGCATTATCGCCTAGATCAAACTCTGCTTCTTGTTCATGAGCAATGCTAAGCCCCTCCCGCCCAGGTCAAACTCTGCTTCTTGTTCATGAGCAACGCTAAGCCTCTCCGATTAGACCCAAGCGTGGAGCCAAGGTGAGTATTTTTTCTTCTTTTTCCGCTTGGCTATGACTGCTCCACGTTACCCATGTCTTTTTCAGATTCTTTTGGTTTCTATCATTTTGTTTGGCCGGACCGATTTCTTTGGTTATGTCGCTCTATCAATTTTTAATCCTTTGTTTGATTGAGTCCACATGAATCTGTTACTATTGTGTTTGTTCTTCCTATCTATACAGTTATTTGACTTCTTATGATCTCGCAGTTTTTGTTTTGCCTGCACAATATAATCACGTTGATTGAATCATTTGTAGGTTTATTTTGTGTGTTCTTACACATACAGTCATAAAACTTAGCGTACCGGTAATACCCTGAGTCCTCTGAGATTAAATCTGTGATAACGAGTGTCAATGGGGAACATAAATACTCATAGATGCGAGGTGAATATGTGAAACATTGGCGGGAAAAAGCTGAATTCAAAGTGTTCGATAAAAGGGAAGGCGCTTTATTTTTAGATTCTCTCTTTTAAATCCTTAAAAAGTTCTTTAGTCGTCCCTCTTTGAAGTCCCTGGAAAGTTCTTTAGCCGTCCCTCTTTTAAATCATGTTTTTTCTTGTCACAATGCAACAAAATCTGTAAAAATGTGTAGTCTATTTTTTGCTCCTCCCATTGCATGCACAGCAGTCAGAATAATAAGGGCCTTCAATGAACCCATCCTTGATCTAAAAATCAGAGAAAAATTCTTTTACGACGGTTAAGATCAAATCAAACAAGAACATTTTAACATTTATTCTAGTCCATCAAAACTTACGAGTTAAAATCATTATTATGCTTACAAACTCATTTTTTAAAGCATTAATTATTTGATTAATAATCCATACAAGTCTTCAGCCACTAGGAAAAACCACTTGAAAAAATTTATGATCCAATCACAAGGCCACTCAAGCAATCTCTTTCAGTAGCACTTCTTTCATAATAACCTCAATGACCCGACTCTCCCGTCCTCACTAGTTTTTCTGTCAGATGTCTCGTTGAAACTAGGCCAGAAAGATTTCATACATTTAAATAAATAAATAAATGTTGAAGCATGGTAAGGATTGTGAAATAGTCATAATGCTAAGCTAATTATGTCTTATAAGTGTAAAGTTTTCAGAAAGATTTGAATCGTGTTTTGTTTCTGTTGAAGTGCAATCTATTATTTGCAAGTAAAGATGTTGCTTCAAAACTTCCATATAGTTCTATTTAAGTATTCCAAGGGCTTTTCGAAAAGGTATTATCATTGGAAATCCGAGGGACGGATCTATTGCTGTGGTCACTGGAATTTGTAGTGGTGGTGCTGGTGGTTCCTTTTGGTTTTTGTTGTTGTCTCGGTGGGCTGGAGACCTCTTCTTTGTAATTCTATGATTTCTGATTAAATCTTTACCTCCATTTTTCCAAAAAAAAAGAAAAAAGCGAATACATCTATAATTTTAAAATCAAATAATTATAAATAAAACTGAAGTGAAAACAGCAATTTTGCATATTTATTGGCAGAGGCAGAAAGGCAAATTTAGGGTGAAAGGTCTGACGGCAGAAGCCATACTCCGTATTAAATTTTAATGCCTTTTTATTAAACTGGCCACCTACACAGTGATTTGGTGGGGGAAATATGGAGTATTGTCGTGGCATTTGGCAAGTTAGATGTCATTTCAACATCAACGGGTCTGCAACCTTGCCCGTAGAGTGATCTGTCACCTACTTGCTCACAGGCAACCAAATTAATGAGAGACGCATAGGTTGCATTACCGCCCAGATCAAACTTTGCTTCTTGTTTGTGAGCAATGCTAAGCCCCTCCCGCCCAGGTCAAACTCTGCTTCTTGTTCATGAGCAACGCTAAGCCTCTCCGATTGGATCCAAGCGTGGAGCCAAGGTGAGTATTTTTTCTTCTTTTTCCGCCTGGCTATAACTGCTCCACGTTACCCATGTCTTTTTCAGATTCTTTTGGTTTCTATCATTTTGTTTGGCCGGACCGATTTCTTTGGTTATGTCGCTCTATCAATTTTTAATCCGTTGTTTGATTGAGTCCACATGAATCTGTTACTATTGTGTTTGTTCTTCCTATCTATACAGTTATTTGACTTCTTATGATCTCGCAGTTTTTGTTTTGCCTGCACAATATAATCACGTTGATTGAATCGTTTGTAGGTTTATTTTGTATGTTCTTACACATACAGTCATAAAACTTAGCGTACCGGTAATACCCTGAGTCCTCTGAGATTAAATCTGTGATAACGAGTGTGAATGGGGAACATAAATACTCATAGATGCGAGGTGAATATGTGAAACATTGGCGGGAAAAAGCTGAATTCAAAGTGTTCGATAAAAGGGAAGGCGCTTTATTTTTAGATTCTCTCTTTTAAATCCTTAAAAAGTTCTTTAGTCGTCCCTCTTTGAAGTCCCTGGAAAGTTTTCTAGCCATCCTTCTTTTAAATCATGTTTTTTCTTGTCACAATGCAACAAAATCTGTAAAAATGTGTAGTCTATTTTCTGCTCCTCCCATTGCATGCACAGCAGTCAGAATAATAAGGGTCTTCAATGAACCCATCCTTGATCTGAAAATCAGAGAAAAATTCTTTTACGACGGTTAAGATCAAATCAGACAAGAACATTCTAACATTTATTCAAGTCCATCAAAACTTACGAGTTAAAATCATTATTATGCTTACAAACTCTTTTTTTAAAGCATTAATTATTTGATTAATAATCCATACAAGTCTTCAGCCACTAGGAAAAACCACTTGGAAAAATTTATGATCCAATCACAAGGCCACTCAAGCAATCTCTTTCAGTAGCACTTCTTTCATAATAACCTCAATGACCCGACTCTCCCGTCCTCACTAGTTTTTCTGTCAGATGTCTCGTTGAAGCTAGGCCAGAAAGATTGCATACATTTAAATAAATAAATAAATGTTGAAGCATGGTAAGGATTGTGAAATAGTCATAATGCTAAGCTAATTATGTCTTATAAGTGTAAGGTTTTCAGATAGATTTGAATCGCGTTTTGTTTCTTTTGAAATGCAATCTATTATTTGCAAATAAAGATGTTACTTCAAAACTTCCATATAGTTCTATTTAAGTATTCCAAGGGCTTTTCGAAAAGGTATTATCATTGGAAATCCGGGGGACGGATCTATTGCTGTGGTCACTGAAATTTGTAGTGGTGGTGCTGGTGGTTCCTTTTGGTTTTTGTTGTTGTCTCGGTGGGACGGAGACCTCTTCTTCGTAATTCTATGATTTCTGATTAAATCTTTACCCCCATTTTTCCAAAAAAAAAGAAAAAAGCGAATACATCTATAATTTTAAAATCAAACAATTATAAATAAAACTCAGTGAAAACAACAATTTTACGTATTTATTGGCAGAGGCAGAAAGGTAAATTTAGGGTGAAAGGTCGGACGGCAGAAGCCATACTCCGTATTAAATTTTAATGCCTTTTTATTAAACTCGCCACCTACACAGTGATTTGGTGGGGGAAATAAGGAGTATTGTCGTGGCATTTGGCAAGTTAGATGTCATTTCAACATCAAAGGGTCTGCAACCTTGCCCGTAGAGTGATCTGTCACCTACTTGCTCACAGGCAACCAAATTAATGAGAGGCGCATAGGTTGCATTACCGCCCATATCAAACTCTGCTTCTTGTTCATCAGCAATGCTAAGCCCCTCCCGCCCAGGTCAAACTCTGCTTCTTGTTCATGGGCAACGCTAAGCCTCTCCGATTGGACCCAAGCGTGGAGCCAAGGTGAGTATTTTTTCTTCTTTTTCCGCTTGGCTGTGACTGCTCCACGTTACCCATGTCTTTTTCAGATTCTTTTGGTTTCTATCATTTTGTTTGGCCGGACCGATTTCTTTAGTTATGTCGCTCTATCAATTTTTAATCCGTTGTTTGATTGAGTCCACATGAATCTGTTACTATTGTGTTTGTTCTTCCTATCTATACAGTTATTTGACTTCTTATGATCTCGCAGTTTTTGTTTTGCCTGCACAATATAATCACGTTGATTGAATCATTTGTAGGTTTATTTTGTGTGTTCTTACACATACAGTCATAAAATTTAGCGTACTGGTAATACCCTGAGTCCTCTGAGATTAAATCTCTGATAACGGGTGTGAATGGGGAACATAAATACTCATAGATGCGAGGTGAATATGTGAAACATTGGCGAGAAAAAGTTGAATTCAAAGTGTTCGATAAAAGGGAATGTGCTTTATTTTTAGATTCTCTCTTTTAAATCCTTAAAAAGTTCTTTAGTCGTCCCTCTTTGAAGTCCCTGGAAAGTTCTTTAGCCGTCCCTCTTTTAAATCATGTTTTTTCTTGTCACAATACAACAAAATTTGTAAAAATGTGTATTCTATTTTCTGCTCCTCCCATTAGCAGTCAGAATAATAAGGGCCTTCAATGAACCCATCTTTGATCTGAAAATCAAAAAAAATTCTTTGACGACGGTTAAGATCAAATCAAACAAGAACATTCTAACATTTATTCTAGTCCATCAAAACTTACGAGTTAAAATCATTATTATGCTTACAAACTCATTTTTTAAAGCATTAATTATTTGATTAATAATCCATACAAGTCTTCAGCCACTAAGAAAAACCACTTGGAAAAATTTATGATCCAATCACAAGGCCACTCAAGCAATCTCTTTCAGTAGCACTTCTTTCATAATAACTTCAATGACCCGACTCTCCCGTCCTCACTAGTTTTTCTGTCAGATGTCTCTTTGAAACTAGGCCAGAAAGATTGCATACATTTAAATAAATAAATAGATGTTGAAGCGTGGTAAGGATTGTGAAATAGTCATAATGCTAAGCTAATTATGTCTTATAAGTGTAAGGTTTTCAGATAGATTTAAATCGTGTTTTGTTTCTGTTGAAGTGCAATCTATTATTTGTAAATAAAAATGTTACTTCAAAACTTCCATATAGTTCTATTTAAGTATTCCAAGGGCTTTCCGAAAACGTATTATCATTGGAAATCCGAGGGACGGATCTATTGCTGTGATCACTGGAATTTGTAGTGGTGGTGCTGGTGGTTCCTTTTGGTTTTTGTTGTTGTCTCGGTGGGCCGGAGACCTCTTCTTTGTAATTCTATGATTTCTGATTAAATCTTTACCCCCATTTTTCCAAAAAAAAAGAAAAAAGCGAATACATCTATAATTTTAAAATCAAACAATTATAAATAAAACTAAAGTGAAAACAGCAATTTTGCGTATTTATTGGCAGAGGCAGAAAGGCAAATTTAGGGTGAAAGGTCGGACGGCAGAAGCCATACTCCGTATTAAATTTTAATGCCTTTTTATTAAACTCGCCACCTACACAGTGATTTGGTGGGCGAAATATGGAGTATTGTCGTGGCATTTGGCAAGTAGATGTCATTTCAACATCAACGGCTCTGCAACCTTGCCCGTAGAGTGATCTGTCACCTACTTGCTCACAGGCAACCAAATTAATGAGAGGTGCATAGGTTGCATTACCGCCCAGATCAAAATCTGCTTCTTGTTCGTAAGCAATGCTAAGCCCCTCCCGCCCAGGTCAAACTCTGCTTCTTGTTCATGAGCAACGCTAAGCCTCTCCGATTGGACCCAAGCGTGGAGCCAAGGTGAGTATCTTTTCTTCTTTTTCTGCTTGGCTGTGACTGCTCCACGTTACCCATGTCTTTTTCAGATTCTTTTGGTTTCTATCATTTTGTTTGGCCGGACTGATTTCTTTCTTTATGTCGCTCTATCAATTTTTAATCTGTTGTTTGATTGAGTCCACATGAATCTGTTACTATTGTGTTTGTTCTTCCTTTCTATACAGTTATTTGACTTCTTATGATCTCGCAGTTTTTATTTTGCCTGCACAATATAATCACATTGATTGAATCATTTGTAGGTTTATTTTGTGTGTTCTTACACATACAGTCATAAAACTTAGCGTACCGGTAATACCCTGAGTCCTCTGAGATTAAATTTGTGATACCGAGTGTGAATGGGGAACATAAATATTCATACATACGAGGTGAATATGTGAAACATTGGCGGGAAAAAGCTGAATTCAAAGTGTTCGATAAAAGGGAAGGCGCTTTATTTTTAGATTCTCCCTTTTAAATCCTTAAAAAGTTTTTTAGTCGTCCCTCTTTGAAGTCCCTAGAAAGTTCTTTAGCCGTCCCTCTTTTAAATCATGTTTTTTCTTGTTACAATGCAACAAAATCTGTAAAAATGTGTAGTCTATTTTCTGCTCCTCCCATTGCATGCACAGCAGTCAGAATAATAAGGGCCTTCAATGAACCCATCCTTGATCTGAAAATCAGAGAAAAATTCTTTTACGACGGTTAAGATCAAATCAAACAAGAACATTCTAACATTTACTCTAGTCCATCAAAACTTACGAGTTAAAATCATTATTATGCTTACAAACTCATTTTTTAAAGCACTAATTATTTGATTAATAATCCATACAAGTCTTCAGCCACTAGGAAAAACCACTTGGAAAAATTTATGATCCAATCACAAGGCCACTCAAGCAATCTCTTTCAGTAGCACTTCTTTCATAATAACCTCAATGACCCGACTCTCCCGTCCTCACTAGTTTTTCTGTCAGATGTCTCGTTGAAACTAGGTCAGAAAGATTGCATACATTTAAATAAATAAATAGATGTTGAAGCGTGGTAAGGATTGTGAAATAGTCATAATGCTAAGCTAATTATGTCTTATAAGTGTAAGGTTTTCAGATAGATTTGAATCGTGTTTTGTTTCTGTTGAAGTGCAATCTATTATTTGCAAATAAGGATGTTACTTCAAAACTTCCATAAAGTTCTATTTAAGTATTCCAAGGGCTTTCCGAAAAGGTATTATCATTGGAAATCCGAGGGACGGATCTATTGCTATGGTCACTGGAATTTGTAGTGGTGGTGCTGGTGGTTCCTTTTGGTTTTTGTTGTTGTCTCGGTGGGCCGGAGACCTCTTCTTTGTAATTCTATGATTTCTGATTAAATCTTTACCCTCATTTTTTCAGAAAAAAAGAAAAAAGCGAATACATCTATAATTTTAAAATCAAACAATTATAAATAAAACTAAAGTGAAAACAACAATTTTGCGTATTTATTGGCAGAGGCAGAAAGGAAAATTTAGGGTGAAAGGTCGGACGGCAGAAGCCATACTCCGTATTAAATTTTAATGCCTTTTTTTAAAACTTGCCACCTACACAGTGATTTGGTGGGAGAAATATGGAGTATTGTCGTGGCATTTGGCAAGTTAGATGTCATTTCAACATCAACGACTCTGCAACCTTGCCCGTAGAGTGATCTGTCACCTAATTGCTCACAGGCAACCAAATTAATGAGAGGCCCATAGGTTGCATTACCACCCAGATCAAACTCTGCTTCTTGTTCGTGAGCAATGCTAAGCCCCTCCCGCCCAGGTCAAACTCTGCTTCTTGTTCATGAGCAACGCTAAGCCTCTCCGATTGGACCCAAGCGTGGAGCCAAGGTGAGTATTTTTTCTTCTTTTTCCCCTTGGCTGTGACTGCTCCACGTTACCCATGTCTTTTTCAGATTCTTTTGGTTTCTATCATTTTGTTTGGCCGGACCGATTTCTTTGGTTATGTCGCTCTATCAATTTTTAATCCGTTGTTTGATTGAGTCCACATGAATCTGTTACTATTGTGTTTGTTCTTCCTATCTATACAGTTATTTGACTTCTTATGATCTCGCAGTTTTTGTTTTGCCTGCACAATATAATCACTTTGATTGAATCATTTACAGGTTTATTTTGTGTGTTCTTACACATACAGTCATAAAACTTAGCGTACCGATAATACCCTAAGTCCTCTGAGATCAAATCTGTGATAACGAGTGTGAACGGGGAACATAAATACTCATAGATGCGAGGTGAATATGTGAAACATTGGCTCGAAAATGCTGAATTCAAAGTGTTCAATAAAAGGGAAGGCGCTTTATTTTTAGACGCTCTCTTTTAAATCTTTAAAAAGTTCTTTAGTCGTCCCTCTTCGAAGTCCCTGGAAAGTTCTTTAGCCGTCCCTCTTTTAAATCATGTTTTTTCTTGTCACAATGCAACAAAATCTGTAAAAATGTGTAGTCTATTTTCTGCTCCTCCCATTGCATGCACAGCAGTCAGAAAAATAAGGGCTTTCAATGAACCCATCCTTGATCTGAAAATCAGAGAAAAATTCTTTTACGACGGTTAAGATCAAATCAAACAAGAACATTCTAACATTTATTCTAGTCCATCAAAACTTACGAGTTAAAATCATTATTATGCTTATAAACTCATTTTTTAAAGCATTAATTATTTGATTAATAATCCATACAAGTCTTCAGCCACTAGGAAAAACCACTTGGAAAAATTTATGATCCAGTCACAAGACCACTCAAGCAATCTCTTTCAGTAGCACTTCTTTCATAATAACCTCAATGACCCGACTCTCCCGTCGTCACTGGTTTTTCTGTCAGATGTCTCATTGAAACTAGGCCAGAAAGATTGCATACATTTAAATAAATAAATAAATGTTGAAGCATGGTAAGGATTGTGAAATAGTCATAATGCTAAGCTAATTATGTCTTATAAGTGTAAGGTTTTCAGATAGATTAGAATCGTGTTTTATTTCTGTTGAAGTGCAATCTATTATTTGCAAACAAAGATGTTACTTCAAAACTTCCACATAGTGCTATTTAAGTATTCCAAGGGCTTTCCGAAAAGGTATTAGCAATGGAAATCTGATGGACGGATCTATTGCTATGGTCACTCGAATTGGTAGTGGTGGTGCTGGTGGTTCCTTTTGGTTTTTGTTGTTGTCTCGGTGGGCCGGAGACCTCTTCTTTGTAATTTTAAGATTTCTGATTAACTCTTTACCCCCATTTTTTCAAAAAAAAAGAAAAAAGTGAGTACATCTATAATTTTAAAATCAAATAATTATAAATAAAACTAAAGTGAAAACAGCAATTTTGCGTATTCATTGGCAGAGGCAAAAAGGCAAATTTAGGGTGAAAGGTCGGACGGCAGAAGCCATACTCCATATTAAACTTTAATGCCTTTTTATTAAGCTCGCCACCTACACAGTGATTTGGTGGGGCAAATATGGAGTATTGTCATGGCATTTGGCAAGTTAGATGTCATTTCAACATCAACGGCTCTGCAATCTTGCCCGTAGAGTGATCTGTCACCTAATTGCTCACAGGCAACCAAATTAATGAGAGGCGCATAGGTTGCATTACCGCCCAGATCAAACTCTGCTTCTTGTTCGTGAGCAATGCTAAGCCCCTCCCGCCCAGGTCAAACTCTGCTTCTTGTTCATGAGCAACGCTAAGCCTCTCCGATTGGACCCAAGCGTGGAGCCGAGGTGAGTATTTTTTCTTCTTTTTCCGCTTGGCTGTGACTGCTCCAAGTTACCCATGTCTTTTTCAGACTCTTTTGGTTTCTATCATTTTGTTTTGCCGGACCGATTTCTTTGGTTATGTCGCTCTATCAATTTTTAATCCGTTGTTTGATTGAGTCCACATGAATCTGTTACTATTGTGTTTGTTCTTCTTATCTATACAGTTATTTGACTTCTTATGATCTCGCAGTTTTAGTTTTGCCTGCACAATATAATCACGTTGATTGAATCATTTGTAGGTTTATTTTGTGTGTTCTTACACATACAGTCATAAAACTTAGCGTAGCGATAATACCGTAAGTCCCCTGAGATCAAATCTGTGATAACGAGTGTGAACGGGGAACATAAATACTCATAGATGCGAGGTGAATATGTGAAACATTGGCTCGAAAAAGCTGAATTCAAAGTGTTCAATAAAAGGGAAGGCGCTTTATTTTTAGATGCTCTCTTTTAAATGCTTAAAAAGTTCTTTAGTCGTCCCTCTTTGAAGTCCCTGGAAAGTTCTTTAGCCGTCCCTCTTTTAAATCATGTTTTTTTTTGTCACAATGCAACAAAATCTGTAAAAATGTGTAGTCTATTTTTTTCTCCTCCCATTGCATGCACAGCAGTCAGAAAAATAAAGGCCTTCAATGAACCCATCCTTGATCTGAAAATCAGAGAAAAATTCTTTTACGACAGTTAAGATCAAATCAAACAAGAACATTCTAACATTTATTCTAGTCTATCAAAACTTACGAGTTAAAATCATTATTGTGCTTACAAACTCATTTTTTAAAGCATTAATTATTTGATTAATAATCCATACAAGTCTTCAGCCACTAGGAAAAACCACTTGGAAAAATTTATGATCTAGTCACAAGGCCACTCAAGCAATCTCTTTCAGTAGCACTTCTTTCATAATAACCTCAATGACCCGACTCTCCCGTCTTCACTGGTTTTTCTGTCAAATGTCTCGTTGGAACTAGGCCAGAATAAAGAGGTCTCCGGCCCACCGAGACAACAAGAAAAACCAAAAGGAACCACCAGCACCACCACAACAAATTCCAGTAACCACAGCAAGAGATCCCTCCCTCGGATTTCCAATGATAATACCTTTTCGGAAAGCCTTTGGAATACTTAAATAGAACTATATGGAAGTTTTGAATTAACATCTTTGTATGCAAATAATAGATTGCACTTCAACAGAAATAAAACACGATTCAAATCTATCTGAAAACCTTACACTTATAATTAGCTTAGCATTATGACTATTTCACAATCCTTACCATGCTTCAACATTTATTTATTTATTTAAATGTCTGCAATCTTTCTAGCCTAGTTTCAACGAGACATCTGACAGAAAAACTAGTGAGGATGGGAGAGTCGGGTCATTGAAGTTATTATGAAAGAAGTGCTACTGAAAGAGATTGCTTGAGTGGCCTTGTGATTGGATCATAAATTTTTCCAAGTGGTTTTTCCTAGTGGCTGAAGACTTGTATGGATTATTAATCAAATAATTAATGCTTTAAAAAATGAGTTTGTAAGCATAATAATGATTTTAGCTCGTAAGTTTTGATGGACTAGAATAAATGTTAGAATGTTCTTGTTTGATTTGATCTTACCCGTCGTAAAAGAATTTTTCTCTGATTTTCAGATCAAGAATGGGTTCATTGGAGGCCCTTATTAAACTGACTGTTGTGCGTGCAATGGGAGGAGCAGAAAATAGACGACACATTTTTACAGATTTTGTTGCATTGTGACAAGAAAAAACATTATTTAAAAGAGGGACGGCTAAAGAACTTTCTAGGGACTTCAAAGAGGGACGACTAAAGAACTTTTTAAGGATTTAAAAGAGAGAATCTAAAAATAAAGCACCTTCCCTTTTATTGAATACTTTGAATTCAGCTTTTTCCCGCCAATGTTTCAAATATTCACCTTGCATCTATGAATATTTATGTTCCCCATTCACACTCGTTATGACAAATTTAATCTGAGAGGACTTAAGGTATTACCGGTACGCTAAGTTTTATGACTGTATATGTAAGAACACTCAAAATAAACTTACAAATGATTCAATCAACGTGATTATATTGTGCAGGCAAAACAAAAACTGCGAGATCATAAGAATTCAAATAACTGTATAGATAGGAAGAACAAACACAATAGTAACAGATTCATGTGGACTCAATAAAACAACGGATTAAAAATTGATAGAGCGACATAACCAAAGAAATCGGTCTGGCCAAACAAAATGATAGAAACTAAACGATTCTGAAAAACAAATGGGTAACGTGGAGCAGTCACAGCCAAGCGGAAAAAGAAGAAAAAATACTCACCTTGGCTCCACGCTTAGGTCCAATTGGAGAGGCTTAGCGTTGCTCATGAACAAGAAGCAGAGTTTGACCTGGGTGGGAGGGGCTTAGCATTGCTCACGAACAAGAAGCAGAGTTTGGTCTGGGCGGTAATGCAATCTATGCGTCTCTCATTAATTTGGTTGCCTATGAGCAAGTAGGTGACAGATCACTCCGTATTAAATTTTAATGCTTTTTTATTAAACTCGCCACCTACACAGTGATTTGGTGGGGGAAATATGGAGTATTGTCGTGGCATTTGGCAAAATAGATGTCATTTCAACATCAACGGCTCTGCAACCTTGCCCGTAGAGTGATCTGTCAGCTACTTGCTCACAGGCAACCAAATTAATGAGAGGCGCATAGGTTGCATTACCGCCCAGATCAAACTCTGCTTCTTGTTCGTGAGCAATGCTATTCCCCTCCCGCCCAGGTCAAACTCTGCTTCTTGTTCATGAGAAACGCTAAGCCTCTCCGATTGGACCCAAGCGTGGAGCCAAGGTGAGTATTTTTTCTTCTTTTTCCACCTGGTTGTGACTGCACCACGTTACCCATGTCTTTTTCAAACTCTTTTGGTTTCTATCATTTTGTTTGGCCGGACCGCTTTCTTTGGCTATGTTGCTCTATTAATTTTTAATCTGTTGTTTGATTGAGTCCACATGAATCTGTTACTATTGTGTTTGTTCTTCCTATCTATACAGTTATTTGACTTCTTATGATCTCGCAGTTTTTGTTTTGCCTGCACAATATAATCACGTTGATTGAATCATTTGTAGGTTTATTTTGAGTGTTCTTACATATACAGTCATAAAACTTAGCGTTACGGTAATACCCTAAGTTCTCTGAGATCAAATCTGTGATAACGAAGGTCAACAGGGAACATAAATAGTCATAGATGCGAGGTGAATATGTGAAACATTGGCAGGAAAAAGCTGAATTCAAAGTGTTCAATAAAAGGGAACGCGCTTTATTTTTAGATTCTCTCTTTTAAATCCTTAAAAAGTTCTTTAATCGTCCCTCTTTGAAGTCCCTCGAAAGTTCTTTAGCCGTCCCTCTTTTAAATCATGTTTTTTCTTGTCACAATGCAACAAAATCTGTAAAAATGTGTAGTCTATTTTCTGTTCCTCCCATTGCATGCACAGCAGTCAGAATAATAAGGGCCTTTAATGAACCCATCCTTGATCTGAAAATCAGAGAAAAATTCTTTTACGACGGTTAAGATCAAATCAAACAAGAACATTCTAACATTTATTCTAGTCCATCAAAACTTACGAGTTAAAATCATTATTATGCTTACAAACTCATTTTTTAAAACATTAATTATTTGATTAATAATCCATACAAGTCTTCAGCCATTAGGAAAAACCACTTGAAAAAATTAATGATCCAGTCACAAGGCCACTCAAGCAATCTCTTTCAGTAGCACTTCTTTCATAATAATCTCAATGACCCGATTCTCCCGTCCTCATTAGTTTTTTTGTCAGATGTCTCGTTGAAACTAGGCCAGAAAGATTGCATACATTTAAATAAATAAATAAATGTTGAAGCATGGTAAGGATTGTGAAATAGTCATAATGCTAAGCTAATTATGTCTTATAAGTGTAAGGTTTTCAGATAGATTTGAATCGTGTTTTGTTTCTGTTGAAGTGCAATCTATTATTTGCAAACAAAGATGTTACTTCAAAACTTCCATATAGTTCTATTTACGTATTCCAAGGGCTTTTCAAAAAGGTATTATCATTGGAAATCCGAGGGACGGATCTATTGCTGTGGTCACTGGAATTTGTAGTGCTGGTGGTTCCTTTTGGTTTTTGTTGTTGTCTCGATGGGTCGGAGACCTTTTCTTTGTAATTCTATGATTTCTGATTAAATCTTTACCCCCATTTTTCAAAAAAAAAAGAAAAAAGCGAATACATCTATAATTTTAAAATCAAATAATTATAAATAAAACTAAAGTGAAAACAACAATTTTGCGTATTTATTGGCAGAGGCAGAAAGGCAAATTTAGGGTGAAAGGTCGGACAGCAGAAGCCATGCTCCGTATTAAATTTTAATGTTTTTTTATTAAACTCGCCACCTACACAGTGATTTGGTGGGGGAAATATGGAGTATTGTCGTGGCATTTGGCAAGTTAGATGTCATTTCAACATCAACGGCTCTGCAACCTTGCCCGTAGAGTGATCTGTCACCTACTTGCTCACAAACAACCAAATTAATGAGAAGCGCATAGGTTGCATTACTGCCTAGATCAAACTCTGCTTCTTATTCGTGAGCAATGGTAAGCCCCTCCCGCCCAGGTCAAACTCTACTTCTTGTTCATGAGCAACGCTAAGCCTCTCCGATTGGACCCAAGCGTGGAGCCAAGGTGTGTATTTTTTCTTCTTTTTCCGCTTGGCTGTGACTGCTCCACGTTACCCATGTCTTTTTTAGATTCTTTTGGTTTCTATCATTTTGTTTGGCCGGACCAATTTCTTTGGTTATGTCGCTCTATCAATTTTTAATCCGTTGTTTGATTGAGTCCACATGAATCTGTTACTATTGTGTTTGTTCTTCCTATCGATACAGTTATTTGACTTCTTATCATCTCGCAGTTTTTGTTTTGCCTGCACAATATAATCACGTTCATTGAATCATTTGTAGGTTTATTTTGTGTGTTCTTACACATACAGTCATAAAACTTAGCGTGCCGATAATACCCTAAGTGTTCTGAGATTAAATCTGTGGTAACGAGTGTGAACGGGGAACATAAATACTCATAGATGCGAGGAGAATATGTGAAACATTGGCAGGAAAAAGCTGAATTCAAAGTGTTCAATAAAAGGGAAGGCGCTTTATTTTTAGATTCTCTCTTCTAAATCCTTAAAAAGTTCTTTAGTCGTCCCTCTTTGAAGTCCCTGGAAAGTTCTTTAGCCGTCCCTCTTTTAAATCATATTTTTTCTTGTCACAATGCAACAAAATCTGTAAAAATGTGTAGTCTATTTTCTGCTCCTCCCATTGCATGCACAGCAGTCAGAATAATAAGGGCCTTCAATGAACCCATCCTTGATCTGAAAATCAGAGAAAAATACTTTTACGACGGTTAAGTTCAAATCAAACAAGAACATTCTAACATTTATTCTAGTCCATCAAAACATACGAGTTAAAATCATTATTATGCTTACAAACTCATTTTTTAAAGCATTAATTATTTGATTAATAATCCATACAAGTCTTCAGCCATTAGGAAAAGCCACTTGGAAAAATTTATGATCCAGTCACAAGGCCACTCAAGCAATCTCTTTCAGTAGCACTTGTTTCATAATAACCTCAATGACCCGACTCTCCCTTCCTCACTAGTTTTTCTGTCAGATGTCTTGTTGAAACTAGGCCAGAAAGATTGCATACATTTAAATAAATAAATAGATGTTGAAGCGTGGTAAGGATTGTGAAATAGTCATAATGCTAAGCTAATTATGTCTTATAAGTGTAAGGTTTTCAGATAGATTTGAATCGTGTTTTGTTTCTGTTGAAGTGCAATCTATTATTTGCAAATAAGGATGTTACTTCAAAACTTCCATATAGTTCTATTTAAGTATTCCAAGGGCTTTCCGAAAAGGTATTATCATTGAAAATCCGACGGACGGATCTATTGCTGTTGTCACTGGAATTTGTAGTGGTGGTGCTGGTGGTTCCTTTTGGTTTTCGTTATAGTCTCGGTGGGCCGGAGACCTCTTCTTTGTAATTCTATGATTTCTGATTAAATCTTTACCCCCATTTTTCCAAAAAAAAAGAAAAAAGCGAATACATCTATAATTTTAACATCAAATAATTATAAATAAAACTAAAGTGAAAACAACAATTTTGCGTATTTATTGGCAGAGGCAGAAAGACAAATTTAGGGTGAAAGGTCGGACGGCAGAAGCCATAATCCGTATTAAATATTAATGCCTTTTTTTTAAACTCGCCACCTACACAGTGATTTGGTGGGAGAAATATGGAGTATTGTCGTGGCATTTGGCAAGTTATATGTCATTTCAACATCAACGGCTCTGCAACCTTGCCCGTAGAGTGATCTGTCACCTACTTGCTCACAGGCAACCAAATTAATGAGAGGCGCATAGGTTGCATTACCGCCCAGATCAAACTCTGCTTCTTGTTCGTAAGCAATGCTAAGCCCCTCCCGCCCAGGTCAAACTCTGCTTCTTGTTCATGAGCAACGCTAAGCCTCTCCGATTGGACCCAAGCGTGGAGCCAAGGTGAGTATTTTTTCTTCTTTTTCCGCTTGGCTGTGACTGCTCCACGTTACCCATGTCTTTTTCAGATTCTTTTGGTTTCTATCATTTTTTTTGGCCGGACCGATTTCTTTGGTTATGTCGCTCTATCAATTTTTAATCCATTGTTTGATTGAGTCCACATGAATCTGTTACTATTGTGTTTGTTCTTCCTATCTATACAGTTATTTGACATCTTATGATCTCGCAGTTTTTGTTTTCCCTGCACAATATAATCACGTTGATTGAATCATTTGTAGGTTTATTTTGTGTGTTCTTACACATACAGTCATAAAACTTAGCATGTCGGTAATACCCTAAGTCCTCTGAGATTAAATCTGTGATAACGAGTGTGAACGGGGAACATAAATACTCATAGATGCGAGGTGAATATGTGAAACATTGGCGAGAAAAAGCTGAATTCAAAGTGTTCAATAAAACGGAAGGCGCTTTATTTTTAGATTCTCTCTTTTAAATCTTTGAAAAGTTCTTTAGTTGTCCCTCTTTGAAGTCCCTGGAAAGTTCTTTAGCCGTCCCTCTTTTAAATCATGTTTTTTCTTATCACAATGCAACAAAATCTGTAAAAATGTGTAGTCTATTTTCTGCTCCTCCCATTGCATGCACAACAGTCAGAATAATAAGGGCCTTCAATGAACCCATCTTTGATCTGAAAATCAGAGAAAAATTCTTTTACGACGGTTAAGATCAAATCAAACAAGAACATTCTAACATTTATTTTAGTCCATCAAAACATACGAGCTAAAATCATTATTATGCTTACAAACTCATTTTTTAAAGCATTAATTATTTGATTAATAATCCATACAAGTCTTCAGCCACTAGGAAAAACCACTTGGAAAAATTTATGATCCAATCACAAGGCCACTCAAGCAATCTCTTTCAATAGCACTTCTTTCATAATAACTTCAATGACCCGACTCTCCCGTCCGCACTAGTTTTTCTGTCAGATGTCTCGTTGAAACTAGGCTAGAAAGATTGCAGACATTTAAATAAATAAATAAATGTTGAAACATGGTAAGGATTGTGAAATAGTCATAATGTTAAGCTAATTATAAGTGTAAGGTTTTCAGATAGATTTGAATCGTGTTTTATTTCTGTTGAAGTGCAATCTATTATTTGCATACAAAGATGTTAATTCAAAACTTCCATATAGTTCTATTTAAGTATTCCAAAGGCTTTCCGAAAAGGTATTATCATTGGAAATCCGAGGGACGGATCTCTTGCTGTGGTTACTGGAATTTGTTGTGGTGGTGCTGGTGGTTCCTTTTGGTTTTTGTTGTTGTCTCGGTGGGCCGGAGACCTCTTCTTTCTGGCCTAGTTCCAACGAGACATCTGACAGAAAAACCAGTGAAGACGGGAGAGTCGGGTCATTGAGGTTATTATGAAAGAAGTGCTACTGAAAGAGATTGCTTGAGTGGCCTTGTGACTAGATCATAAATTTTTCCAAGTGGTTTTTCCTAGTGGCTGAAGACTTGTATGGATTATTAATCAAATAATTAATGCTTTAAAAAATGAGTTTGTAAGCACAATAATGATTTTAACTCGTAAGTTTTGATAGACTAGAATAAATGTTAGAATGTTCTTGTTTGATTTGATCTTAGCTGTGACTGCTCCACGTTACCCATGTCTTTTTCAGATTCTTTTGGTTTCTATCATTTTGTTTGGTCGGACCGATTTCTTTGGTTATGTCGCTCTATCAATTTTTAATCCGTTGTTTGATTGAGTCCACATGAATCTGTTACTATTGTGTTTGTTCTTTCTATCTATACAGTTATTTGACTTCTTATGATCTCGCAGTTTTTGTTTTGCCTGCACAATATAATCACGTTGATTGAATCATTTGTAGGTTTATTTTGTGTGTTCTTACACATACAGTCATAAAACTTAGCGTACTGGTAATACCCTAAATCCTTTGAGATTAAATCTGTGATAACGAGTGTGAATGGGGAACATAAATACTCATACATGCGATGTGAATATGTGAAACATTGGCGGAAAACCGCTGAATTCAAAGTGTTCAATAAAAGGCAAGGCGCTTTATTTTTAAATTCTCTCTTTTAAATCCCTAAAAAGTTCTTTAGTCGTCCCTCTTTGAAGTCCCTAGAAAGTTTTTTAGCCGTCCCTCTTTTAAATCATGTTTTTTCTTGTCACAATGCAACAAAATCTGTAAAAATGTGTAGTCTATCTTCTGCTCCTCCCATTGCATGCATAGCAGTCAGAATAATAATGGCCTTCAATGAACCCATCCCAGATATGAAAATCAAAGAAAAATTCATACAAGTCTTCAGCCATTAATTATGAACCAATCACAAGGCCACTCAAGCAATCTCTTTCAGTAGCACTTCTTTCATAATAACCTCAATGACCCGACTCTCCCGTCCTCACTAGTTTTTCTGTAAGATGTCTCGTTGAAACTAGGCAAGAAAGATTGCATACATTTAAATAAATAAATAAATATTGAAGCATGATAAGTATTGTGAAATAGTCATAATGCTAAGCTAATTATGTCGTATAAGTGTAAAGTTTTCAGATAGATTTGAATCATGTTTTGTTTCTGTTGAAGTGCAATCTATTATTTGCTAGTAAAGATGTTTCTTCAAAACTTCCATAATGCTCAATTTAAGTGTTCCAAGGGCTTTCCGAAAAGGTATTATCATTGGAAATCCGAGGGACGGATCTATTGCTGTGGTCACTGGAATTTGTAGTGGTGGTGCTGGTGGTTCCCTTTGGTTTTTGTTGTTGTCTCGGTGGGCCGAAGACCTTTTATTTGTAATTCTATGATTTCTGATTAAATTTTTACCCCCATTTTTCCGAAAAAAAAGAAAAAAGCGAATACATCTATAATTTTAAAATCAAATAATTTTAAATAAAACTAAAGTGAAAACAACAATTTTGCGTATTTATTGGCAGAGGCAGAAAGGCAAATTTAGGGTGAAAGGTCGAACGGGAGAAGCCATACTCCATATTAAATTTTAATGCCTTTTTATTAAACTCGCCACCTACACAGTGATTTGGTGGAGGAAATAAGGAGTATTGTCATGGCATTTGGCAAGTTAGATGTCATTTCAACATCAACGGCTCTGCAACGTTGCCCGTAGAGTGATCTGTCACCTACTTGCTCACAGGCACCCAAATTAATGAGAGGCACATAGGTTGCATTACCGCCCAGGTCAAACTCTGCTTCTTGTTTGTGAGCAATGCTAAGCCCCTCCCACCCAGGTCAAACTCTGGTTCTTGTTCATGAGCGACGATAAGGCTCTCCGATTCGACCCAAGCGTGGAAACAAGGTGAGTATTTTTTGTTCTTTTTCCGCTTGGCTGTGACTGCTCCATGTTACCCATGTATTTTTCAGATTCTTTTGGTTTCTATCATTTTGTTTGGCCGGACCAATTTCTTTGGTTATGTCGCTCTATCAATTTTTATTCCGTTGTTTGATTGAGTCCACATGAATCAATTACTATTGTGTTTGTTTTTCCTATCTATACAGTTATTTGACTTCTTATGATCTCGCAGTTTTTGTTTATCCTGCACAATATAATCACATTGATTGAATCATTTGTAGGTTTATTTTGTGTGTTCTTACACATACAGTCATAAAACTTAGCGTACCGGTAATACGCTTAGTCCTCTAAGATTAAATCTGTGATAACGAGTGTGAATGGAGAACATAAATGCTCATAGATGCGAGGTGAATATGTGAAACATTGGTGGGAAAAAGATGAATTCAAAGTGTTCAATAAAAGGGAAGGCGTTTTATTTTTAGATTCTCTCTTTTAAATCCTTAAAAAGTTCTTTAGTCATCCCTCTTTGAAGTCCCTGGAAAGTTCTTTAGCCGTCCCTCTTTTAAGTCATGTTTTTTCTTGTCACAATGCAACAAAATCTGTAAAAATGTGTAGTCTATCTTCTGCTCCTCCCATTGCATGCACAGCAGTCAGAATAATAAGGGCCTTCAATGAACCCATCCCTGATATGAAAATCAGGAAAAAATTCTTTTACGACGGTTAAGATCAAATCAAACAAGAACATTCTGACATTTATTCTACTCCATCAAAACTTACGAGTTAAAATCATTATTATGCTTACAAACTCATTTTTTAAAACATTAATTATTTGATTAATAATCCATATAAGTCTTCAGCCATTATGAAAAACCACTTGGAAAAATTTATGATCCAATCACAAGGTCACTCAAGCAATCTCTTTCAGTAGTACTTTTTTCATAATAACCTCAATGACCCGACTCTCCCGTCCTCGCTAGTTTTTCTGTCAGATGTCTCGTTTAAACTAGGCCAGAAAGATTGCATACATTTAAATAAATAAATAAATATTGAAGCATGGTAAGGATTGTGAAATAGTCATAATGCTAAGCTAATTATGTCTTATAAGTGTATGGTTTTCATATAGATTTGAATCGTGTTTTGTTTCTGTTCAAGTGCAATCTATTATTTGCAAGTAAAGATGTTACTTCAAAACTTCCATATAGTTCTATTTAAGTATTCCAAGGGCTTTCCGAAAGGGTATTATCATTGGAAATCCGAGGGACTGATCTATTGCTGTGGTCACTGGAATTTGTAGTGGTGGTGCTGGTGGTTCCTTTTAGTTTTTGTTGTTGTCTTGGTGGGTCGGAGACCTCTTCTTTGTAATTCTATGATTTCTGATTAAATCTTTACCCCCTTTTTCCAAAAAAAAAGAAAAAAGCGAATACATCTGTAATTTTAAAATCAAATAATTATAAATAAAACTAAAATGAAAACAACAATTTTGCATATTTATTGGTAGAGGCAGAAATGCAAATTTAGGGTGAAAGGTCGGACGGCAGAAGCCATACTCCGTATTAAATTTTAATGCCTTTTTATTAAACTCACCACCTACACAGTGATTTGGTGGGGGAAATATGGAGTATTGTCGTGGCATTTGGCAAGTTAGATGTCATTTCAACATCAACGGCTCTGCAACCTTACCCGTAGAGTGATTTGTCACCTACTTGCTCACAAGCAACCAAATTAATGAGAGGCGCATAGGTTGCATTACCGCCCAGATCAAACTCTGCTTCTTGTTCGTGAACAATGCTAAGCCCCTCCCGCGCAGGTCAAACTCTGCTTCTTATTCATGAGCAACGCTAAGCCTCTCCGATTGGACCCAAGCGTGGAGCCAAGGTGAGCATTTTTTCTTCTTTTTCCGCTTGGCTGTGACTGCTCCACGTTACCCATGTGTTTTTCAGATTCTTTTGGTTTCTATCATTTTGTTTGGTCGGACCGATTTCTTTGGTTATGTCGCTCTATCAATTTTTAATCCGTTGTTTAATTGAGTCCACATGAATCTGTTACTATTGTGTTTGTTCTTCCTATCTATACAGTTATTTGACTTCTTATGATCTCGCAGTTTTTGGTTTTCCTGCATAATATAATCGCGTTGATTGAATCATATTTAGGTTTATTTTGTGTGTTCTTACACATACAGTCATAAAACTTAGCGTACCGGTAATACCCTAAGTCCTCTAAGATTATATTTGTGATAATGAGTATGAATGGGAAACATAAATGCTCATAGATGCAAGGTGAATATGTGAAACATTGGCGGGAAAAAGTTGAATTCAAAGTGTTCAATAAAAGGGAAGGCGCTTTATTTTTAGATTCTCTCTTTTAAATCCTTAAAAAGTTCTTTAGTCGTCCCTCTTTGAAGTCCCTCGAAAGTTCTTTAGCCGTCCCTCTTTTAAATCATGTTTTTTCTTGTCACAATGCAACAAAATCTGTAAAAATGTGTAGTCTATCTTCTACTCCTCGCATTGAATGCACAACAATCAGAATAATAATGGCCTTCAATGAACCCATCCCAGATATGAAAATCAAAGAAAAATTCTTTTACGACGGTTAAGATCAAATCAAACAAGAACATTCTAACATTTATTCTAGTCCATCAAAACTTACGAGTTAAAATCATTATTATGCTTACAAACTCATTTTTTAAAACATTAATTATTTGATTAATAATCCATACAAGTCTTCAGCCATTAGGAAAAACCACTTGGAAAAATTTATGATCCAATCACAAGGCCACTTAAGCAATCTCTTTCAGTAGCACTTCTTTCATATTAACCTCAATGACCCGACTCTCCTGTCCTCGCTAGTTTTTCTGTCAGATGTCTCGTTGAAACTAGGCCAGAAAGATTGCATACATTTAAATAAATAAATAAATGTTGAAGCATGGTAAGGATTGTGAAATAGTCATAATGTTAAGCTAATTATGTCTTATAAGTGTAAGGTTTTCAGATAGATTTGAATCGTGTTTTGTTTCTGTTGAAGTGCAATCTATTATTTGCAAGTAAAGATGTTACTTCAAAACTTTCATATAGTTCTATTTAAGTATTCCAAGGGCTTTCCGAAAAGGTATTATCATTGGAAATCCAAGGGAGGGATCTATTGCTGTAGTCACTGGAATTTGTAGTGGTGGTGCTGGTGGTTCCTTTTGGTTTTTGTTGTTGTCTCGGTGGGCCGGAGACCTCTTCTTTGTAATTCTATGATTTCTTATTAAATCTTTACCCCCATTTTTCCAAAAAAAAAGAAAAAAGGGAATACATTTATAATTTTAAAATCAAATAATTATAAATAAAACTAAAGTGAAAACAAAAATTTTGCGTATTGATTGGCAGAGGCAGAAAGGCAAATTTAGGGTGAAAGGTCGGATGGCAGAAGCCATACTCCGTATTAAATTTTAATGCCTTTTTATTAAACTCGCCACCTACACAGTGATTTGGTTGGAGAAATATGGAGTATTGTCGTGGCATTTGACAAGTTAGATGTCATTTCAACATCAACGGCTCTGCAACCTTGCCCGTAGAGTGATCTGTCACCTACTTGCTCACAGGCAACCAAATTAATGAGAGGCGCATAGGTTGCATTACCGCCCAGATCAAACTCTGCTTCTTGTTCGTGAGCAATGCTAAGCCCCTCCCGCCCAGGTCAAACTCGGCTTCTTGTTCATGAGCAACGCTAAGCCTCTCCGATTGGACCCAAGCGTGGAGCCAAGGTGAGTATATTTTCTTCTTTTTCCGCTTGGCTGTGACTGCTCCATGTTACCCATGTCTTTTTCAGATTCTTTTGTTTTCTATCATTTCTTTTGGCCGGACCGATTTCTTTGGTTATGTCACTCTATCAATTTTTAATCCGTTGTTTGATTGAGTCCACATGAATCTGTTACTATTGTGTTTGTCCTTCCTATCTATACAGTTATTTGACTTCTTATGATCTCGCAGTTTTTATTTTGCCTGCACAATATAATCATGTTGATTGAATCATTTGTAGGTTTATATTATGTGTTCTTACACATACAGTCATAAAACTTAGCGTACTGGTAATACCCTAAGTCCTCTGAGATTAAATCTGTGATAACGAGAGTGAATGGGGAACATAAATACTCATAGATGCGAGGTGAATATGTGAAACATTGGCGGAAAAAAGCTGAATTCAAAGTGTTCAATAAAAGGGAAGGCGCTTTATTTTTAGATTCTCTCTTTTAAATCCTTAAAAAGTTCTTTAGTCGTCCCTCTTTGAAGTCCCTAGAAAGTTTTTTAGTGGTCCCTCTTTTAAATCATGTTTTTTCTTGTCACAATGCAACAAAATCTGTAAAAATGTGTAGTCTATTTTCTGCTCCTCCCGATGCATGCACAACAATTAGAATAATAAGGGCCTTCGATGAACCCATCCTTGATCTGAAAATCAGAGAAAAATTCTTTTACGACGGTTAAGATCAAATCAAACAAGAACATTCTAACATTTATTCTAGTCCATCAAAACTTACGAGTTAAAATCATTATTATGCTTACAAACTCATTTTTTAAAACATTAATTATTTGATTAATAATCCATACAAGTCTTCAGCCATTAGGAAAACCCACTTGGAAAAATTTATGGTCCAATCACAAGGCCACTCAAGCAATCTCTTCCAGTAGCACTTCTTTCATAATAACCTCAATGACCCGACTCTCCCGTCCTCGCTAGTTTTTCTGTCAGATGTCTCGTTGAAACTAGGCCAGAAAGATTGCATACATTTAAATAAATAAATAAACGTTGAAGCATGGTAAGGATTGTGAAATAGTCATAATGCTAAGGTAATTATGTCTTATAAGTGTAAGGTTTTCAGATAGCTTTGAATCGTGTTTTGTTTCTGTTGAAGTGCAATGTATTATTTGCAAGTAAAGATGTTACTTCAAAACTTCCATATAGTTCTATTTAAGTATTCCAAGAGCTTTCTGAAAAGGTATTATCATTGGAAATCCTTGGGATGGATCTATTGCTGTGGTCACTGGAATTTGTAGTGGTGGTGCTGGTGGTTCCTTTTGGTTTTTGTTGTTGTCTCGGTGGGCCGGAGACCTCTTCTTTGTAATTCTATGATTTCTGATTAAATTTTTACCCCCATTTTTCCAAAAAGAAAAGAAAAAACCGAATACATTTATAATTTTAAAATCAAATAATTATAAATAAAACTAAAGTGAAAACAACAATTTTGCATATTGATTGGCAGAGGCAGAAAGGCAAATTTAGGGTGAAAGGTCGGACGGCAGAAGCCATACTGTGTATTAAATTTTAATGCCTTTTTATTAAACTCGCCACCTACACAGTGATTTGGTGGGGGAAATATGGAGTATTGTCGTGGCATTTGGCAAGTTAGATGTCATTTCAACATCAACGGCTCTGCAACCTTGCCCGTAGAGTGATCTGTCACCTACTTGCTCACAAGCAACCAAATTAATGAAAGACACATAGGTTGCATTACCGCCCAGATCAAACTCTGCTTCTTGTTCATGAGCAATACTAAACCCCTCCCGCCCAGATCAAACTCTGCTTCTTGTTCATGAGCAACGCTAAGCCTCTCCGATTGGACTCAAGCGTGGAGCCAAGGTGAGTATTTTTTCTTCTTTTTCCGCTTGGCTGTGACTATTCCACGTTACCCAAGTCTTTTTCAGATTCTTTTGGTTTCTATCATTTTGTTTGGCTGGACTGATTTCTTTGGTTATGTCGCTCTATCAATTTTTAATTCGTTGTTTGATTGAGTCCACATGAATCTGTTACTATTGTGTTTGTTCTTCCTATCTATACAGTTATTTGACTTCTTATGATCTCGCAATTTTTGTTTTGCCTGCACA
Organism: Cryptomeria japonica; assembly: GCF_030272615.1. Lineage (NCBI taxonomy): Eukaryota > Viridiplantae > Streptophyta > Pinopsida > Cupressales > Cupressaceae > Cryptomeria > Cryptomeria japonica. Next base: position 266,319,286 of record NC_081405.1, on the reverse strand, counting down.
ATATAATCACGTTGATTGAATCAATTGTAGGTTTATTTTGTGTGTTATTACACATACAGTCATAAAACTTAGCGTACCGGTAATACCCTAAGTCCTCTGAGATTAAATCTATGATAACGAGTGTGAATGAGGAACATAAATACTCATAGATGCGAGGTGAATATGTGAAACATTGGCGAGAAAAAGTTGAATTCAAAGTGTTCAATAAAAGGGAAGGCGCTTTATTTTTAGATTCTCTCTTTTAAATCTTTAAAAAGTTCTTTAGTCGTCCCTCTTTGAAGTCCCTAGAAAGTTCTTTAGCCGTCCCTCTTTTAAATCATGTTTTTTCTTGTCACAATGCAATAAAATTTGTAAAAATGTGTAGAATATTTTCTGCTCCTCCCATTGCATGCACAACAGTCAGAATAATAAGGGCCTTCAATGAACCCATCCTTGATCTGAAAATCAGAGAAAAAGTCTTTTACAACGGTTAAGATCAAATCAAACAAGAACATTCTAACATTTATTTTAGTCCATCAAAACTTACGAGTTAAAATCATTATTATGCTTACAAACTCTTTTTTTAAAACATTAATTATTTGATTAATAATCCATACAAGTCTTCAGCCATTAGGAAAAACCACTTGGACAAATTTATGATCCAATCACAAGGCCACTCAAGCAATCTCTTTCAGTAGCACTTCTTTCATAATAACCTCAATGACCGACTCTCCCGTCCTTGCTAGTTTTTCTGTCAGATGTTTCGTTGAAACTAGGCCAGAAAGATTGCATACATTTAACTAAATAAATAAATAAATGTTGAAGCATGGTAAGGATTGTGAAATAGTCATAATGTTAAGCTAATTATGTCTTATAAGTGTAAGGGTTTCAGATAGATTTAAATTATGTTTTGTTTCTGTTGAAGTGCAATCTATTATTTGCATGTAAAGATGTTACTTCAAAACTTCCATATAGTTCTATTTAAGTATTCCAAGGGCTTTCCGAAAAGGTATTATCATTGGAAAACCGAGGGACGGATCTATTGCTGTGGTCACTGGAATTTGTAGTGTTGGTGGTGGTGGTTCCTTTTGGTTTTTGTTGTTGTCTCGGCTGGCCAGAGACCTCTTCTTTGTAAATCTATGATTTCTGATTAAATCTTTGCCCCCTTTTTTTCAAAAAAAAAGAAAAAAAGCGAATACATCTATAATTTTAAAATCAAATAATTATAAATAAAACTAAAGTGAAAACAACAATTTTGTGTATTGATTGGCAGAGGCAGAAAGACAAATTTAGGGTGAAAGGTCGGACGACAGAAGCCATACTCCATATTAAATTTTAATGCCTTTTTATTAAACTCGCCACCTACACAGTGATTTGGTGGGGGAAATATGGAGTATTGTCGTGGCATTTGGCAAGTTAGATGTCATTTCAACATCAACGGCTCTGCAACCTTACCCGTAGAGTGATCTATCACCTACTTGCTCACAGGCAACCAAATTAATGAGAGGCGCATAGGTTGCATTACCGCCCATATCAAACTCTGCTTCTTGTTCGTGAGCAATGCTAAGCCCCTCCCGCCCAGGTCAAACTCTGCTTCTTGTTCATGAGCAACGCTAAGCCTCTCCGATTGGACCCAAGCATGGAGCCAAGGTGAGCATTTTTTCTTCTTTTTCCGCTTGGCTGTGACTGCTCCACGTTACCCATGTCTTTTTCAAATTCTTTTGGTTTCTATCATTTTGTTTGGCTGGACTGATTTCTTTGGTTATGTCTCTCTATCAATTTTTAATCCGTTGTTTGATTGAGTCCACATGAATCTATTACTATTGTGTTTGTTCTTCCTATCTATATAGTTATTTTACTTCTTATGATCTCGCAGTTTTTGTTTTGCCTGCACAATATAATCATGTTAATTGAATCATTTGTAGGTTTATTTTGTGTGTTTTTACACATAAAGTCATAAAACTTAGCGTACCGGTAATACCCTAAATCCTCTGAGATTAAATCTGTGATAACGAGTGTGAATGGGGAACATAAATACTCATAGATGCGAAGTGAATATGTGAAACATTGATGGGAAAAAGCTGAATTCAATGTGTTCAATAAAAGGGAAGGCGCTTTATTTTTAGATTCTCTCTTTTAAATCCTTAAAACGTTCTTTAGTCGTCCCTCTTTGAAGTCCCTAGAAAGTTTTTTAGCCGTCCCTCTTTTAAATCATGTTTTTTCTTATCACAATGCAACAAAAACTGTAAAAATGTGTAGTCTATTTTCTGCTCCTCCCATTGCATGCACAGCAGTCAGAATAATAAGGGCCTTCAATGAACCCATCCTCGATCTGAAAATCAGAGAAAAATTCTTTTACGATGGTTAAGATCAAATCAAACAAAAACATTCTAACATTTATTCTAGTCCATCAAAACTTACGAGTTAAAATCATTATTATGCTTACAAACTCATTTTTTAAAACATTAATTATTTGATTAATAATCCATACAAGTCTTCAGCCATTGGGAAAAATCACTTGAAAAAATTTATGATCCAATCACAAGGCCACACAAGCAATCTCTTTCGATAGCACTTCTTTCATAATAACCTCAATGACCCGACTCTCCCGTCCTCGCTAGTTTTTCTGTCAGATGTCTCGTTGAAACTAGGCCAGAAAGATTGCATACATTTAAATAAATAAATAAATGTTGAAGCATGGTAAGGATTGTGAAATAGTCATAATGCTAAGCTAATTATGTCTTATAAGTGTAAGGTTTTCAGATAGATTTGAATCATGTTTTGTTTCTGTTGAAGTGTAATCTATTATTTGCTAGTAAAGATGTTTCTTCAAAACTTTCATATAGCTCTATTTAAGTATTCCAAGGGCTTTCCGAAAAGGTATTATCATTGGAAATCCGAGGGACGGATCTATTGCTGTGGTGACTGGAATTTGTAGTGGTGGTGTTGGTGGTTCCCTTTGGTTTTTGTTGTTGTCTCAGTGGGCCGGAGAACCTTTCTTTGTAATTCTATGATTTCTGATTAAATTTTTACCCCATTTTTCCAAAAAAAAAGAAAAAAGCGAATACATCTATAATTTTAAAATCAAATAATTATAAATAAAACTAAAGTGAAAACAACAATTTTGCATATTTATTGGCAATGGCAGAAAGACAAATTTAGGGTGAAAGGTCGAACGGCAGAAGCCATACTCCATATTAAATTTTAATGCCTTTTTATTAAATTCGCCACCTACACAGTGATTTGGTGGGGGAAATAAGGAGTATTGTCATGGCATTTGGCAAGTTAGATGTCATTTCAACATCAACGGCTCTGCAACATTGCCCGTAGAGTGATCTGTCACCTACTTGCTCACAGGCACCCAAATTAATGAGAGGCTCATAGGTTGCAATACCGCCCAGGTCAAACTCTGCTTCTTGTTTGTGAGCAATGCTAAGCCCCTCCCACCCAGGTCAAACTCTGCTTCTTGTTCATGAGCGACGATAAGACTCTCCGATTCGACCCAAGCGTGGAACCAAGGTGAGTATTTTTTCTTCTTTTTCCGCTTGGCTGTGACTGCTCCACGTTACCCATGTCTTTTTCAGATTCTTTTGGTTTCTATTATTTTGTTTGGCTGGACCGATTTCTTTGGTTATGTCGCTCTATCAATTTTTAGTCCGTTGTTTGATTGAGTCCACATGAATCTGTTACTATTGTGTTTGTTTTTCCTATCTATACAGTTATTTGACTTCTTATGATCTCGTAGTTTTTGTTTTGCCTACACAATATAATCACATTGATTGAATCATTTGTAGGTTTATTTTGTGTGTTCTTACACATACAGTAATAAAACTTAGCGTACTGGTAATACCCTAAGTCCTCTGAGATTAAATCTGTGATAATGAGTGTGAATGGGGAACATAAATGCTCATAGATGCGAGGTGAATATGTGAAACATTGGTGGGAAAAAGATGAATTCAAAGTGTTCAATAAAAGGGAAGGCGCTTTATTTTTAGATTCTCTCTTTTAAATCCTTAAAAAGTTCTTTAGTCGTCCCTCTTTGTAGTCCCTGGAAAGTTCTTTAGTCGTCCCCCTTTTAAGTCATTTTTTTTCTTGTCACAATGCAACAAAATCTGTAAAAATGTGTAGTCTATCTTCTGTTCCTCACATTGCATGCACAACAGTCAGAATAATAAGGGCCTTCAGTGAACCTATCCCTGATATGAAAATCAAAGAAAAATTCTTTTATGATGGTTAAGATCAAATCAAACAAGAACATTCTAACATTTATTCTAGTCTATCAAAACTTACGAGTTAAAATCATTATTATGCTTACAAACTCATTTTTTAAAACATTAATTATTTGATTAATAATCCATACAAGACTTCAGCCATTAGGAAAAACCACTTGGAAAAATTTATGATCCAATCACAAGGCCACACAAGCAATCTCTTTCAGTAGCACTTCTTTCATAATAACCTCAATGACCCAACTCTCCCGTCCTCACTAGTTTTTCTGTCAAATGTCTCGTTGAAACTAGGTCAGAAAGATTGCATACATTTAAATAAATAAATAAATGTTGAAGCATGGTAAGGATTGTGAAATAGTCATAATGCTAAGCTAATTATGTCTTATAAATGTAAGGTTTTCATATAGATTTGAATCGTGTTTTGTTTCTGTTGAAGTGCAATCTATTATTTGCAAGTAAAGATGTTACTTCAAAACTTCCATATAGCTCTATTTAGGTATTCCAAGGGCTTTCCGAAAAGGTATTATCATTGGAAATCCGAGGGACGGATCTATTGCTGTGATCACTGGAATTTGTAGTGGTGGTGCTGGTGGTTCCTTTTGGTTTTTGTTGTTGTCTCGGTGGGCCGGAGACCTCTTCTTTGTAATTCTATGATTTCTGATTAAATATTTACCCCCTTTTTTCAAAAAAAAAAGAAACAAGAGAATACATCTGTAATTTTAAAATTAAATAATTATAAATTAACCTAAAGTGAAAACAAAAATTTTGCATATTTATTGGCAGAGGCAGAAAGACAAATTTAGGGTGAAAGGTCGGACAGCAGAAGCAATGCTCCGTATTAAATTTTCATGCTTTTTTATTAAACTCGCCACCTACACAGTGATTTGGTGGGGGAAATATGGAGTATTGTCGTGGCATTTGGCAAGTTAGATGTCATTTCAACATCAATGGTTCTGCAACCTTGCCCGTAGAGTGATCTGTCACCTACTTGCTCAGAAGCAACCAGATTAATGAGAGGCGCATAGATTGCATTAGCGCCCAGACCAAACTCTGCTTCTTGTTCGTGAGCAATGCTAAGCCCCTCCCGCCCAGGTCAAACTCTACTTCTTGTTCATGAGCAACGCTAAGCCTCTCCGATTGGACCCAAGCGTGGAGCCAAGGTGAGTATTTTTTCTTCTTTTTTCGCTTGGCTGTGACTGCTCCACGTTACCCATGTCTTTTTCAGATTCTTTTGGTTTCTATCATTTTGTTTGGCCGGACCGATTTTTTTGGTTATGTCGCTCTATCAATTTTTAATCCATTGTTTGATTGAGTCCACATGAATCTATTACTATTGTGTTTGTTCTTCCTATCTATATAGTTATTTGACTTCTTATGATCTCGTAGTTTTTGTTTTGCCTGCACAATATAATCACGTTGATTGAATCATTTGTAGGTTTATTTTGTGTGTTCTTACACATACAGTCATAAAACATAGCGTACCGATAATACCCTAAGTCCTCTGAGATTAAATCTGTGATAACGAGTGTGAATGGGGAACATAAATGCTCATAGATGCGAGGTGAATATGTGAAACATTGATGGGAAAAAGCTGAATTCAAAGTGTTCAATAAAAGGGAAGGGACTTTATTTTTAGATTCTCTCTTTTAAATCCTTAAAAAGTTCTTTAGTCGTCCCTCTTTGAAGTCCTTGGAATGTTCTTTAGCCGTCCCTCTTTTAAATCATTGTTTTTCTGGTCACAATGCAACAAAATCTGTGAAAATGTGTAGTCTATCTTCTCCTCCTCCCATTGCATGTACAACAGTCAGAATAATAAGGGCTTTCAATGAACGCATCCTTGATTTAAAAATCAGAGAAAAATTCTTTTACGACGATTAAGATCAAATCAAACAAGAACATTCTAACATTTATTTTAGTCCATCAAAACTTACGAGATAAAATCATTATAATGCTTACAAACTCATTTTTTAAAACATTAATTATTTGATTAATAATCCATACAAGTCTTCAGCCATTAGGAAAAACCACTTGGAAAAATTTATGATCCAATCACAAGGCCACTCAAGCAATCTCTTTCGATAGCACTTCTTTCATAATAACCTCAATGACCCGACTCTCCCGTCCTCACTAGTTTTTCTGTCAGATGTCTCATTGAAACTAAGCCAGAAAGATTGCATACATTTAAATAAATAAATAAATGTTGAAGCATGGTAAGGATTGTGAAATAGTCATAATGCTAAGCTAATTATGTCTTATAAGTGTAAGGTTTTTTTATAGATTTGAATCGTGTTTTGTTTCTGTTAAAGTGCAATCTATTATTTGCAAGTAAAGATGTTACTTCAAAACTTCCGTATCGTTCTATTTAAGTATTCCAAGGGCTTTCTGAAAAGGTATTATCATTGGAAATCCGAGGGACCGATCTATTGCTGTGGTCACTGGAATTTGTAGTGGTGGTGCTGGTGGTTGGTTTTGGTTTTTGTTGTTGTCTCGGTAGGCCGGAGACCTCTTCTTTGTAATTCTATGATTTCTGATTAAATCATTACCCCCATTTTTCCAAAAAAAAAGAAAAAAGTGAATACATCTATAATTTTAAAATCAAATAACTATAAATAAAACTAAAGTGAAAACAACAATTTTGCGTATTTATTGGCAGAGGCAGAAAGACAAATTTAGGGTGAAAGGTCGGACGGCAGAAGCCATACTCCGTATTAAATTTTAATGCCTTTTTATTAAACTCGCCACCTACACAGTGATTTGGTGGGGGAAATATGGAGTATTGTCGTGGCATTTGGCAAGTTACATGTCATTTCAGCATCAACGGCTCTGCAACCTTACCCGTAGAGTGATCTGTCACCTACTTGCTTACAGGAAACCAAATTAATGAGAGGCGCATAGGTTGCATTACTGCCCAGATCAAACTCTGCTTCTTGTTCGTGAGCAATGCTAAGCCCCTCCCGCCCAGGTCAAACTCTGCTTCTTGTTCATGAGCAACGCAAAGCCTCTCCGATTGGACCCAAGCGTGGAGCCAAGGTGAGTATTTTTTCTTCTTTTTCCGCTTGGCTGTAACTTGTCCACGTTACCCATGTCTTTTTCAGAATCTTTTGGTTTCTATCATTTTGTTTGGCCGAACCGATTTCTTTGGTTATGTCGCTCTATCAATTTTTAATACGTTGTTTGATTGAGTCCACATGAATCTGTTACTATTGTGTTTGTTCTTCCTATCTATACAGTTATTTGACTTCTTATGATCTCGCAGTTTTTGTTTTTGTTTTGCCTGCACAAGAACATTCTAACATTAATTATTTGATTAATAATCCATACAAGTCTTCAGCCATTAGGAAAAACCACTTGAAAAAATTTATGATCTAATCACAAGGCCACTCAAGCAATCTCTTTCAGTAGCACTTCTTTCATAATAACCTCAATGACCCGAACCTCCCGTCCTCACTAGTTTTTCTGTCAGATGTCTCCTTGAAACTAGGCCAGAAAGATTGCATACATTTAAATAAATAAATAAATATTGAAGCATGGTAAGGATTGTGAAATAGTCATAATGCTAAGCTAATTATGTCTTATAAGTATAAGGTTTTCAGATAGATTTGAATCGTGTTTTGTTTCTGTTGAAGTGTAATCTATTATTTGCTAGTAAAGATGTTTCTTCAAAACTTCCATATAGCTCTATTTAAGTATTACGAGGGCTTTCCGAAAAGGTATTATCATTCGAAATCCCAGGGACGGATCTATTGCTGTGGTCACTGGAATTTGTAGTGGTGGTGCTGGTGGTTCCCTTTGGTTTTTGTTGTTGTTTCGGTGGGCCGGAGAACCTTTCTTTGTAATTCTATGATTTCTGATTAAATTTTTACCCCCATTTTTCCAAAAAAAAAAGAAAAAAGCGAATACATCTATAATTTTAAAATCAAATAATTATAAATAAAACTAAAGTGAAAACAACAATTTTGCGTATTTATTGGCAATGGCAGAAAGACAAATTTAGGGTGAAAGGTCGAACGGCAGAAGCCATACTCCATATTAAATTTTAATGCCTTTTTATTAAACTCGCCACCTACACAGTGATTAGGTGGGGGAAATAAGGAGTATTGTCATGGCATTTGGCAAGTTAGATGTCATTTCAACATCAACGGCTCTGCAACATTGCCTGTAGAGTGATATGTCACCTACTTGCTCACAGGCACCCAAATTAATGAGAGGCTCATAGGTTGCATTACCGCCCAGGTCAAACTCTGCTTCTTGTTCGTGAGCAATGCTAAGCCCCTCCCGCCCAGGTCAAACTCTACTTCTTGTTCATGAGCAACGCTAAGCCTCTCTGATTGGACCCAAGCGTGGAACCAAGGTGAGTATTTTTTCTTCTTTTTCCGCTTGGCTGTGACTGCTCCACGTTACCCATGTCTTTTTCAGATTCTTTTGGTTTCTATTATTTTGTTTGGCCGGACCGATTTTTTTGGTTATGTCGCTCTATCAATTTTTAATCTGTTGTTTGATTGAGTCCATATGAATCTGTTACTATTGTGTTTGTTTTTCCTATCTATACAGTTATTTGACTTCTTATGATCTCGCAGTTTTTGTTTTGCCTGCACAATATAATCACATTGATTGAATCATTTGTAGGTTTATTTTGTGTGTTCTTACACATACAGTCATAAAACTTAGCGTACCGGTAATACCCTAAATCCTCTGAGATTAAATCTGTGATAACGAGTGTGAATGGGGAACATAAATGCTCATAGATGCGAGGTGAATATGTGAAACATTGGCGGGAAAAAGATGAATTCAAAGTGTTCAATAAAAGGGAAGGCGCTTTATTTTTAGATTCTCTCTTTTAAATCCTTAAAAAGTTTTTTAGTCGTCCCTCTTTGAAGTCCCTGGAAAGTTCTTTAGCTGTCCCTCTTTTGAATCATGTTTTTTCTTGTCACAATGCAACAAAATCTGTAAAAATGTGTAATCTATCTTCTGCTCCTCCCATTACATGCACAACGGCCAGAATAATAAGGGGCTTCAATGAACTCATCCCTGATATGAAAATCAGAGAAAAATTCTTTTACGACGGTTAAGATCAAATCAAACAAGAACATTCTAACATTTATTCTAGTCCATCAAAACTTACGAGTTAAAATCATTATTATGCTTACAAACTCATTTTTTAAAACATTAATTATTTGATTAATAATCCATACAAGACTTCAGCCATTAGGAAAAACCACTTGAAAAAATTTATGATCCAATCACAAGGCCACTCAAGCAATCTCTTTCAGTAGCACTTCTTTCATAATAACCTCAATGACCCGACTCTCCCGTCCTCACTAGTTTTTCTGTCAGATGTCTCGTTGAAACTAGGCCAGAAAGATTGCATACATTTAAATAAATAAATAAATGTTGAAGCATGGTAAGGATTGTGAAATAGTCATAATGCTAAGCTAATTATGTCTTATAAGTGTAAGGTTTTCAGATAGATTTGAATCGTGTTTTGTTTCGGTTGAAGTGCAATCTGTTATTTGCAAGTAAAGATGTTACTTCAAAACTTCCATATAGTTCTATTTAAGTATTCCAAGGGCTTTCCGAAAAGGTATTATCATTGGAAATCCAAGGGACAGATCTATTGTTGTGGTCACTTGAATTTGTAGTAGTGGTGCTGGTGGTTCCCTTTGGTTTTTGTTGTTTTCTCGGTAGGCCGGAGACTTCTTCTTTGTAATTCTATGATTTCTGATTAAATCTTTACCCCCATTTTTCCAAAAAAAAAGAAAAAAGTGAATACATTTATAATTTTAAAATCAAATAATTATAAATAAAACTAAAGTGAAAACAACAATTTTGCGTATTTATTGGCAGAGGCAGAAAGGCAAATTTAAGGTGAAAGATTGGATGGCAGAAGCCATACTTCGTATTAAATTTTAATGCCTTTTTATTAAACTCGCCACCTACACAGTGATTTGGTGGGGGAAATATGGAGTATTGTCGTGGCATTTGGCATGTTAGATGTCATTTCACCACCAAGGGCTCTGTAACCTTGCCTGTAGAGTGATCTGTCACCTACCTACTCACAGGCAACCAAATTAAAGAGAGGCGCGTAGGCTGCATTACCGCCCAGATCAAACTCTGCTTCTTGTTCGTGAGCAATGCTAAGCCCCTCCCACCGAGGTCAAACTCTGCTTCTTGTTCATGAGCAACGTTAAGCCTCTCCGATTGGACCCAAGCGCAGAGCCAAGGTGAGTATTTTTTCTTCTTTTTCCGCTTGGCCGTGACTGCTCCACGTTACCCATGTCTTTTTCAGGTTGTTTTGGTTTCTATCATTTTGTTTGGCCGAACCGATTTCTTTGGTTGTCGCTCTATCAATTTTTAATCCGTTGTTTGATTGAGTCCACATGAATCTGTTACTATTGTGTTTGTTCTTCCTATCTATACAGTTATTTGACTTCTTATGATCTCGCAGTTTTTGTTTTGCCTGCACAATATAATTACGTTGATTGAATCATTTGTAGGTTTATTTTGTGTGTTCTTACACATAGAGTCATAAAACTTAGCGTACCGGTAATACCCTAAGTCCTTTGAGATTAAATCTCTGATAACGAGTGTAAATGGGAAACATAAATGTTCATAGATGCGAGGTGAATATGTGAAACATTGACGGGAAAAAGCTGAATTCAAAGTGTTCAATAAAATCGAAGGCGCTTTATTTTTAGATTCTCTCTTTTAAATCTTTAAAAAGCTCTTTAGTCGTCCCTCTTTGAAGTCCCTGGAAAGTTCTTTAGCCGTCCCTCTTTTAAATCATGTTTTTTCTTGTCACAATGCAACAAAATCTGTAAAAATGTGTAGTCTATTTTTTGCTCCTCCCATTGCATGCACAATAGTCAGAATAATAAGGGCCTTCAATGAACCCATCCTTGATCTGAAAATCAGAAAAAAATTCTTTTACGACGGTTAAGATCAAATCAAACAAGAACATTCTAACATTTATTCTAGTCCATCAAAACTTACGAGTTAAAATCATTATTATGCTTACAAACTCATTTTTTAAAACATTAATTGTTTGATTAATAATCCATACAAGTCTTCAGCCATTAGGAAAAACCACTTGGAAAAATTTATAATCCAATCACAAGACCACTCAAGCAATCTCTTTCAGTAGATCTTCTTTTATAATAACCTCAATGACCTGACTCTCCCGTCCTCACTAGTTTTTCTGTCAGATGTCTCGTTGAAATTAGGCCAAAAGGATTACATACATTTAAATAAATAAATGTTGAAGCATGGTAAGGATTGTGAAATAGTCATAATGCTAAGCTAATTATGTCTTATAACTGTAAGGTTTTCGAATAAATTTTAATCGTGTTTTGTTACTGTTGAAGTGCAATCTATTATTTGCAAGTAAAGATGTTACTTCAAAATTTTCATATAGTTCTATTTAAGTATTGCAAGGGCTTTCTGAAAATGTATTATCATTGGAAATACGAGGGACGGATATATTGCTGTGGTCACTGGAATTTGTAGTGGTGGTGCTGGTAGTTCCTCTTAATTTGTGTTGTTGCCTCGGTGGGCCGGAGACCTCTTCTTTGTAATTCTACGATTTATGATTAAATCTTTACCCCCTTTTTTCCAAAAAAAAAGAAAAAAACGAATACATCTGTAATTGTAAAATCAAATAATTTTGAATAAAACTAAAGTGAAAACAACAATTTTGCGTATTTATTGGCAGAGGCAGAAAGACAAATTTAGGGTGAAAGGTCGGACGACAGAAGCCTTACTCTGTATTAAATTTTAATGCCTTTTTATTAAACTCACCACCTACACAGTGATTTGGTGGGGGAAATATGGAGTATTGTCGTGACATTTGGCAAGTTAGATGTCATTTCAACATCAATGGCTCTGCAACTTTGCCCGTAAAGTGATCTGTCACCTACTTGCTCACACGCAACCAAATTAATGAGAGGCGCATAGGTTACATTAACGCCCATATCAAGCTCTGCTTCTTGTTCATGAGAAATGCTAAGCCCCTCCCGCCCAAGTCAAACTCTGCTTCTTGTTCATGAGCAACGCTAAGCCTCTCCGATTGGACCCAAGCATGGAGCCAAGGTGAGTATTTTTTCTTCCTTTTCCGTTTGGCTGTGACTGCTCCATGTTACCCATGTCTTTTTCAGATTCTTTTGGTTTCTATCATTTTGTTTGGTCGGACAGATTTCTTTGGTTATGTCGCTCTATCAATTTTTAATCCGTTGTTTGATTGAGTCCACATGAATCTGTTACTATTGTGTTTGTTCTTCCTATCTATACAGTTATTTGACTTTTTATGATCTCGTAGTTTTTGTTTTGCCTGCACAATATAATCACGTTGATTGAGTCATTTGTAGGTTTATTTTGTGTGTTCTTACACATACAGTCATAAAACTTAGCGTACCGGTAATACCCTGAGTCCTCTAAGATTAAATCTGTGATAACGAGTGTGAATGGGGAACATAAATGCTCATAGATGCGAGGTGAATATGTGAAACATTGGCAGGAAAAAGCTGAATACAAAGTGTTCAATAAAAGGGAAGTCGTTTTATTTTTAGATTCTTTCTTTTAAATCCTTAAAAAGTTCTTTAGCCGTCCCTCTTTGAAGTCCCTGGAATTTGTAAAGGTATTATCATTAGAAATCTGAGGGACGGATCTATTGCTGTGGTCACTGGAATTTGTAGTGGTGGTGCTGGTGGTTCCTCTTGGTTTTTGTTGTTGTCTCGGTGGGCTGGAGACATCTTCTTTGTAATTCTATGATTTATGATTAAATCTTTACCCCTTTTTTTCCTAAAAAAAATGAAAAAAACAAATACATCAATAATTTTAAAATCAAATAATTGTAAATAAAACTAAAGTGAAAACATCAATTTTGCGTATTTATTGGCAGAGGCAGAAAGAAAAATTTAGGGTGAAACGTCGGATGGCAGAAACCATACTCTGTATTAAATTTTAATGCTTTTTTATTAAACTCGCCATCTACACAGTGATTTGGTGGGGGAAATATGGAGTATTGTCGTGGCATTTGACAAGTTAGTTGTCATTTCAGCATCAATGGCTCTGCAACATTACTCGTAGAGTGATCCGTCACCTACTTGGTCACACGCAACCAAATTAATGAGAGACGCATAGGTTACATTACCGCCCAGAGCAAAATCTGCTTCTTGTTCGTGAGCAATGCTAAGCCCCTCCCGCCCAGATCAAACTCTGCTTCTTGTTCATGAGCAATGCTAAGCCTCTCCGATTGGACCCAAGCGTGGAGCCAAGGTGAGTATTTTTTCTTCTTTTTTCGCTTGGCTGTAACTACTCCACATTACCCATGTCTTTTTCAGATTCTTTTGGTTTCTATCATTTTGTTTGGTCAGCTCGATTTCTTTGGTTATGTCGCTCTATCAATTTTTAATCCGTTGTTTGATTGAGTCCACATGAATCTGTTACTATTGTGTTTGTTCTTCCTATCTATACAGTTGTTTGACTTCTTCTGATCTCAGAGTTTTTGTTTTGCCTGCACAATATAATCATGTTGATTGAATCATTTGTTAGTTTATTTTGTGTGTTCTACACATACAGTTATAAGACTTAGCATACTAGTAATACCCTAAGTCCTCTAAGACTAAATCTGTGGTAACGAGTGTGAATGGGGAACATAAATGCTTATAGATGCGAGGTGAATATGCGAAACATTGGCGAGAAAAAGCTGAATTCAAAGTGTTCAATAAAAGGGAAGGCGCTTTATTTTTAGATTCTCTCTTTTAAATCCTTAAAAAGTTTTTTAGCCGTCCCTCTTTTAAGTCCCTGCAAAGCTCCTCCCATTGTATGCACGACAGTTTGAATAATAAGAGCCTTCAGTGAACCCATCCTTAATCTGAAAATCAGAGAAAAATTCTTTTACGACGGTTAAGATCAAATCAAATAAGAACATTCTAGCATATATTCTAGTCCATCAAAACTTACGAGTTAAAATCATTATTATACTTACAAACTCATTTTTTAAAACATTAATTATTTGATTAATAATCCATACAAGTCTTCAGCCATTAGAAAAAATTACTTGAAAAAATTTACGATCCAATCACAAGGCCACTGAATAAAAGGGAAAACACTTTATTTTTAGATTCTCTCTTTTAAATCCTTAAAAAGTTCTTTTAACGTCTCTTTTTTAAGTCCGTAGAAAGTTTTTTAGCCGTCTCTCTTTTAAATCATGTTTTTTCTTGTCACAATGCAACAAAATCTGTAAAAATGTGTAGTCTATTTTCTACTCCTCCCATTGTATGTACGACAGTTAGAATAATAATGGCCTTCAGTGAACCCATATTTGATCTGAAAATCAGAGAAAAATTATTTTACGATGGTTAAGATCAAATCAAACAAGAACATTCTAACATCTATTCTAGTCCATCAAAACTTACGAGTTAAAAGCATTATTATACTTACATACTCATTTTTGAAAACATTAATTATTTGATGAAGAATCCATACAAGTCTTCAACCATCAGGAAAAACCACTTGGAAAAATTTACGATCCAATCACAAGGCCACTCAAACAATCTCTTTCAGTAGCACTTCTTTCATAATAACCTCAATGACCCGACTCTCCCGTGCTCATTAGTTTTTCTGTCAGATGTCTCGTTGAAACTAGGCCAAAAGGATTGCATACATTTAAATAAATAAATAAATGTTGAAGCATGGTAAGGATTGTGAAATAGTCATAATGCTAAGATAATTATGTCTTATAAGTGTAAGGTTTTTTAATAAATTTGAATCGTGTTTTGTTTCTGTTGAAGTGCAATCTGTTATTTGCAAGTAAAGATGTTACTTCAAAACTTCCACATAGTTCTACTTAAGTATTGCAAGGGCTTTCCGAAAAGGTATTATCATTAGAAATCCGAGTGACGGATTTATTGCTCTAGTCACTGGAATTTGTAGTGGTGGTGCTGGTGGTTCCTTTTGGTTTTTGTTATTGTCTTGGTGGGCTGGAGACCTCTTCTTTGTAATTCTATGATTTCTAATTAAATCTTTACCCTCTTTTTTCTAAAAAAAAAAAAAAAAGCGAATACATCTATAATTTTAAAATCAAACAATTATAAATGAAACTAAAGTGAAAACAACAATTTTGCGTATTTATTGGCAGAGGCGGAAAGACAAATTTAGGGTGAAAGGTTGGACGACAGAAGCCATACTTCGTATTAAATTTTAATGCCTTTTTATTAAACTGGTCACCTACACAGTGATTTGGTGGGAGAAATATGGAGTATTGTCGTGGCATTTGGCAAGTTAGATGTCGTTTCAACATCAATGGCTCTGCAACCTTGCCCGTAGAGTAATTTGTCACCTACTTGCTCACACGCAATCAAATTAATGAGAGGCACATAGGTTACATTACTGCCCAGAATAAACTCTACTTCGTATTTGTGAGTAATGCTAAGCCCCTCACGCCCAGATCAAACTCTGCTTCTTCTTCTTGAGCAATGCTAAGCCTCTCCGATTGGACTCAAGCGTGGAGCCAAGGTGAGTATTTTTTCCTCTTTTTCCACTTGGATGTGACTGCTCCACGTTACCCGTCTTTTTCAGATTCTTTTCATTTCTATCATTTTGTTTGGCCAGCCCCGATTTCTTTGGTCATGTCATTCTATCAATTTCTAATCCATTTTTTGATTGAGTCCACATGAATCTGTTACTGTTGTGTTTGTTCTTCCTATCTATACAGTTGTTTGACTTCTTATGATCTCACAGTTTTTGTTTTGCCTGCACAATATAATCACGTTGATTGATGCATTTGTATGTTTATTTTGTGTTTTCTTACACATACAGTCATAAAACTTAGCGTACCAGTAATACCCTAAGTCCTCTAAGATTAAATCTGTGATAACAAGTGTGAATGGGGAACATAAATGCTCATAGATGCGAGGTGAATATGCAAAACATTGGCGGGAAAAAGGTGAATTCAAAGTGTTCAATAAAAGGGAAGGCACTTTATTTTTAGATTCTCTCTTTTAAATCCTTAAAAAGTTCTTTAGCCGTCCCTCTTTTAAATCCCTGGAAAGTTCTTTAGCCGTCCCTCTATTAAATCATGTTTTTTCTTGTCACAATGCAACAAAATCTGTAAAAATGTGTAGTCTATTTTCTGCTCCTCCCATTGTATGCACGACAGTTAGAATAATAAGGGCCTTCAGTGAACCGATCTTTGATCTAAAAATCAGAGAAAAATTCTTTTACGATGGTTAAGATCAAATCAAACAAGAACATTCTAACATTTATTCTAGTCCATCAAAACTTACGAGTTAAAATCATTATTATACTTACAAACTCATTGTTTAAAACATTAATTATTTGATTAATAATCCATGCAAGTCTTCAGCAATTAGGAAAAATTACTTGGAAAAATTTATGATCCAATCATAAGGCCACTCAAGCAATCTCTTTCAGTAGCACTTCTTTCATAATAACCTCAATGACCTGACTCTCGCATGCTCACTAGTTTTTCTATCAGATGTCTCGTTGAAACTAGGCCATAAGGATTGCATACATTTAAATAAATAAATAAATGTTGAAGCATGGTAAGGATTTTGAAATAGTCATAACGCTAAGCTAATTATGTCTTATAAATGTAAGGTTTTCAAATAAATTTGAATCGTGTTTTGTTTCTATTCGATTGCAATGTATTATTTGCAAGTATAGATGTTACTTCAAAACTTCCACATAGTTCTACTTAAGTGTTGTAAGGGCTTTCCGAAAAGATATTATCATTGGAAATCAGACGGACGGATCTATTGCTGTGGTCACTGGAATTTGTAGTGGTGGTGCTGGTGGTTCCTTTTGGTTTTTGTTGTTGTCTCAGAGGGCCGGAGACCTCTTCTTTGTAATTCTATGATTTCTGATTAAATCTTTACCCCCTTTTTTCCAAAAAAAAAGAAAAAAGTGAATACATCTATAATTTTAAAATCAAATAATTATAAATAAAACTAAAGTCAAAACAACAATTTTGCATATTTATTGGTAGAGGTAGAAAGACAAATTTAGGGTGAAAGGTCGGACGACAGAAGCCATACTCCGTATTAAATTTTAATGCTTTTTTATTAAACTCGCCACCTACACAGTGATTTGGTGGGGGAAATATGGAGTATTGTCGTGGCATTTGGCAAGTTAGATGTCATTTCAACATCAATGGCTCTGCAACCTTGCCTATAGAGTGATCTGTCACCTACTTCCTCACACGCAACCAAATTAATGAGAGGCACATAGGTTACATTACCGCCCAGATCAAACTCTGCTTCTTGTTCGTAAGCAATGCTAAGCCCCTTCCGCCTAGATCAAACTCTGCTTCTTGTTCATGAGCAATGCTAAGCCTCTCCGATTGGACCCAAGCGTGGAGCCAATGTGAGTATTTTTTCTTCTTTTTCCACTTCGCTGTGACTGCTCCACGTTACCCATGTCTTTTTCAGATTCTTTTGGTTTCTATCATTTTGTTTGACCAATCCGATTTCTTTGGTTATGTCACTCTATCAATTTTTAATCTGTTGTTTGATTGAGTGCACATGAATCTGTTACTATTGTGTTTGTTCTTCCTATCTATACAGTTGTTTGACTTCTTCTGATCTCGGAGTTTTTGTTTTACCTACACAATATAATCACGTTGATTGAATCATTTGTAGGTTTATTTTATGTGTTCTTACACATACAGTCATAAAACTTAGCGTACCAGTAATACCTTAAGTCCTCTAAGATTAAATCTGTGGTAACGAGTGTGAATGGGCAACATAAATGCTCATAGATGCGAGGTGAATATGCGAAACATTGACGACAAAAAACTGAATTCAAAGTGTTCAATAAAAGGGAATGCGCTTTATTTTTAGATTCTTTCTTTTAAATCCTTAAAAAGTTATTTAGCCGTCCCTCTTTTGAATCCTTCGAAAGTTCTTTTGCCGTCCCTCTTTTAAATCATGTTTTTTCTTGTCACAATGCAACAAAATCTGTAAAAATGTGTAGTCTATTTTCTGTTCCTCCCATTGCATGCATAGAAGTTAGAATAATAAGGGTCTTCAGTGAACCCATCCTTGATCTGAAAATCAGAGAAAAACTCTTTTACGACGGTTAAGATCAAATCAAACAAGAACATTCTAACATTTATTCTAGTCCATCAAAACTTACGAGTTAAAATCATTATTATACTTACAAACTCATTTTTTAAAACATTAACTATTTGATTAATAATCCATACAAGTCTTCAACCATCAGGAAAAACCACTTGGAAAAATTTACGATCCAATCACAAGGCTACTCAAGCAATCTCTTTCAGTAGCACTTCTTTCATAATAACCTCAATGACCTGACTCTCCCGTGCTCACTAATTTTTCTGTCTGATGTCTCGTTGAAACTAGGCCAGAAGGATTGCATACATTTAAATAAATAAATAAATGTTGAAGCATGGTAAGGATTGTGAAATAGTCATAATGCTAAGCTAATTATGTCTTATAAGTGTAAGGTTTTCAAATAAATTTGAATCGTGTTTTGTTTCTGTTGAAGTGCAATCTATTATTTGCAAGTCAAGATGTTACTTCAAAACTTTCATATAGCTCTACTTAAGTATTGTAAGGGCTTTCCGAAAAGGTTTTATCATTGGAAATCCGAGGGACGGATCTATTGTTGTGGTCACTGGAATTTGTAATGGTGGTGCTGGTGGTTCCTTTTGGTTTTTGTTGTTGTCTTGGTGAGTCGGAGACCTCTTCTTTGTAATTCTATGATTTCTGATTAAATCTTTACCTCTTTTTTTCTTAAAAAAAAGAAAAAAGCGAATACATCTATAATTTTAAAATCAAATAATCATAAATAAAACTAAAGTGAAAACAACAATTTTGCGTATTTATTGTCAGAGGCAGAAAGACAAATTTAGGGTGAAAGGTCGGACGACAGAAGCCATACTCCATATTAAATTTTAATGCATTTTTGTTAAACTCGCCACCTACACAGTGATTTGGTGGGAGAAATATGGAGTATTATCGTGGCATTTGGCAAGTTAGATGTCATTTCAACATCAAGGGCTCTGCAACCTTGCCCGTAGAGTGATCTGTCACCTACTTGCTCAGACATAACCAAATTAATGAGAGGCACATAGGTTACATTACCGCCCAGATCAAACTCTGCTTCTTGTTCGTGAGCAATGCTAAGCCCGTCCCGCCCAGATCAAACTCTGCTTGTTGTCCATGAGCAATGCTAACCTTCTCCGATTGGACCCAAGCGTGGAGCCAAGTTGAGTATTTTTTCTTCTTTTTCCACTTGGCTATGACTGCTCCACGTTACCCATGTCTTTTTCAGATTCTTTTGGTTTCTATCATTTTGTTTGGCCAGCCCGATTTCTTTGGTTATGTCGCTCTATCAATTTTTAATCCATTGTTTGATTGAGTCCACATGAATCCGTTACTATTGTGTTTGTTCTTTCTATCTATATAGTTGTTTGACTTCTTCTAATCTCGCAGTTTTTGTTTTGTCTGCACAATATAATCACGTTGATTGAATCATTTGTAGGTTTATTTTGTGTGTTCTTACACATATAGTCATAAAACTTAGCGTACCAGTAATACTTTAAGTCCTCTAAGATTAAATCTGTGGTAATAAGTGTGAATGGGGAACACAAATGCTTATAGATGCGAGGTGAATATGTGAAACATTGACGAGAAAAAACTGAATTCAAAGTGTTCAATAAAAGGGACGACACTTTATTTTTAGATTCTCTATTTTAAATCCTTAAAAAGGTCTTGAGCCGTCCCTCTTTTAAGTCCCTGGAAAGTTCTTTAGCCGTCCCTCTTTTAAATCATGTTTTTTCTTGTCACAATGCAACAAAATCTGTAAAAATGTGTAGTCTATTTTCTGCTCCTCCCATTGTATGCACGACAGTTGGAATAATAAGGACCTTCAGTGAACCCATCCTTGATCTGAAAATCAGAGAAATTTTTTTTTATGACGGTTAAGATCAAATCAAACAAGAACATTCTAACATCTATTCTAGTCCATCAAAACTTACGAGTTGAAATCATTATTATACTTACAAACTCATTTTTTAAAACATTAATTATTTGATTAATAATCCATACAAGTCTTCAGCCATCGGGAAAAACCACTTGAAAAAATTTACGATCCAATCACAAGGCCACTCAAGCAATCTCTTTCAGTAGCACTTCTTAAATAATAACCTCAATGACCTGACTCTCCCGTGCTCACTAGTTTTTCTATCAGATGTCTCGTTGAAACTAGGCTAGAAGGATTGCATACATTTAAATAAATTAATTAATATTGAAGCATGGTAAGGATTGTGAAATAGTCATAATGCTAAGCTAATTATATCTTATAAGTGTAAGGTTTTCAAATAAATTTGAATCATGTTTTGTTTCTATTGAAGTGCAATCTATTATTTGCAAGTAAAGATGTTACTTCAAAACTTTCATATAGCTCTACTTAAGTATTGTAAGGGTTTTCCGAAAAGGTTTTATAATTAGAAATCCGAGGAACGGATCTATTGCTGTGGTCACTGGAATTTGTAGTGGTGGTGCTGGTGGTTCTTTTTGGTTTTTGTTGTTGTCTTGGTGGGCTAGAGACCTCTTCTTTGTAATTCTATGATTTCTAATTAAATCTTTACCCCCTTTTTTCTAGAAAAAAAGAAAAAAGTGAATACATCTATAATTTTAAAATCAAATAATCATAAATAAAACTAAAGTGAGAACAACAATTTTGCATATTTATCGCCAGAGGCAGAAAGAAAAATTTAGGGTGAAAGGTCGGACGACAGAAACCATACTTCGTATTAAATTTTAATGCCTTTTTATAAAACTTGCCACCTACATAGTGATTTGGTGGGGGAAATATGGAGTATTGTTGTGGCATTTGACATGTTAGATGTCATTTCAACATCAATGGCTCTGCAACCTTGCCTATAGAGTGATTCGTCACCTACTTGCTCACACGCAACCAAATTAATGAGAGGCGCATAGGTTACATTACCACCCAGATCAAACTCTGCTTCTTATTCGTGAGCGATGCTAAGCCCCTCCCACCCAGATCAAACTCTGCTTCTTGTTCATGAGCAATGCTAAGCCTCTCCGATTGGACCCAAGCGTGGAGCCAAGTTGAGTATTTTTTCTTCTTTTTCCGCTTGGCTGTGACTGCTCCACGTTACCCATGTCTTTTTCAGATTATTTTGGTTTCTATCATTTTGTTTGGCCGGCCCGATTTCTTTGGTTATGTCGCTCTATCAATTTTTAATCCGCTGTTTGATTTAGTCCACATGAATCTGTTACTATTATGTTTGTTCTTCCTATCTATACAGTTGTTTGACTTCTTCTGATCTCGGAGTTTTTGTTTTGCCTGCATAATATAATCACGTTGATTGAATCATTTGTAGGTTTATTTTGTGTGTTCTTACACATACACTCATAAAACATAGCTCACCAGTAATACCGTAAGTCCTCTAAGATTAAATCTGTGGTAACGAGTGTCAATGGGGAACATAAATGCTCATAGATACGAGGTGAATATGCGTAACATTGATGGGAAAAAGCTGAATTCAAAGTGTTCAATAAAAGGGAATGCACTTTATTTTTAGATTCTCTATTTTAAATTCTTAAAAAGTTCTTTAACCGTCCCTCTTTTAAGTCCCTAGAAAGTTCTTTAGTCGTCCCTCTTTTAAATCATGTTTTTTCTTGTCACAATGCAACAAAATCTGTAAAAATGTGTAGTCTATTTTCTGCTCCTCCCATTGTACGCACGATTGTTAGAATAATAAGGGCCTTCAGTAAACCCATCCTTTATCTGAAAATCAGAGAAAAATTCTTTTACGATGGTTAAGATCAAATCAAACAAGAACATTCTAACATCTATTCTCGTCCATCAATACTTACGAGTTGAAATCATTATTATACTTACAAACTCATTTTTTAAAACATTAATTATTTGATTAATAATCCATACAAGTCTTCAGCCATCAGGAAAAACCACTTGGAAAAATTTACGATCCAATCACAAGGCCACTCAAGCAATCTCTTTCAGTAGCATTTCTTTCATGATAGCCTCAATGACCTGACTCTCCCATGCTCACTAGTTTTTCTGTCAGATGTCTCGTTGAAACTACGCCAGAAGGATTGCATACATTAAAATAAATAAATAAATGTTGAAGCATGGTAAGGATTGTGAAATAGTCATAATGCTAAGTTAATTATGTCTTATAAGTGTATTGTTTTCAAATAAATTTGAATCGTGTTTTGTTTTTGTTGAAGTGCAATCTATTATTTGCAAGTAAAGACGTTACTTCGAAACTTCCACATAGTTCTACTTAACTATTGTAAGGGCTTTCCGAAAAAATATTATCATTGGAAATCTGAGAGACGGATCTATTGCTGTGGTCACTGGAATTTGTAGTGGTGCTGCTGGTGGTTCCTTTTGGTTTTTGTTGTTGTCTCGGTGGGCCAGACACCTCTTCGTTGTAATTCTATGATTTCTGATTAAATCTTTACCCCCTTTTTTCCAAAAAAAAAGAAAAAAACGAATACATTTATAATTTTAAAATCAAATAATCATAAATAAAACTAAAGTGAAAACAACAATTTTGCGTATTGATTGGCAGAGGAAAAAAGACAAATCTAGGGTGAAAGGTCGGATGGTAGAAGCCATACTCCCTATTAAATTTTAATGCCTTTTTATTAAACTCACCACCTACATAGTGATTTGATGGGGGAAATATGGAGTATTGTCGTGGCATTTGGCAAGTTAGATGTCATTTCAACATCAATGGTGCTGCAACCTTGCCTGTAGAGTGATCTGTCACCTACTTGCTCACACGTAACTAAATTAATGAGAGGCGCATAGTTTACATTACCGCCCAGATCAAACTCTGCTTCTTGTTCATGAGCAATGCTAAGCCTCTCCGATTGGCGCCAAGCGTGGAGCCAAGGTGAGTATTTTTTCTTCTTTTTCCACTTGGCTATGACTGCTCCACGTTACCCATGTCGTTTTCAGATTCTTTTGGTTTCTATCATTTTGTTTGGCCGTCCCGATTTCTTTGGTCATGTCGCTCTATCAATTTTTAATCCATTGTTTGATAGAGTCCACATGAATCTGTTACTATTGTGTTTGTTCTTCCTATCTATACAGTTGTTTGACTTCTTCTGATCCCGGAGTTTTTGTTTTGCCTGCACAATATAATCACGTTGATTGAATCATTTGTAGGTTTATTTTGTGTGTTCTACACATATAGTCATAAAACTTAGCGTACCAGTAATACCCTAAGCCCTCTAAGACTAAATCTGTGGTAACGAGTTTGAATGGGGAACATAAATACTCATAGATGCGAGGTGAATATGCGAAACATTGGCGAGAAAAAGCTGAATTCAAAGTGTTCAATAAAAGGGAAGGTGCTTTATTTTTAGATTCTCTCTTTTAAATCCTTAAAAAGTTCTTTAGCCATCCCTCTTTTAAGTCCCTAGAAAGCTTTTAAGCCATCTCTCTTTTAAATCATGTTTTTTCTTGTTACAATGCAACAAAATCTGTAAAAATGTGTAGTCTATTTTCTGCTCCTCCCATTGTATGCATGACAGTTAGAATAATAAGGGCCTTCAGTAAGCCCATCCTTAATCTGAAAATCAAAAAAAAATTCTTTTACGACGGTTAAGTTCAAATCAAAAAAGAACATTCTAGCATTTATTCTATCCATCAAAACTTACGA
Organism: Cryptomeria japonica; assembly: GCF_030272615.1. NCBI lineage: Eukaryota > Viridiplantae > Streptophyta > Pinopsida > Cupressales > Cupressaceae > Cryptomeria > Cryptomeria japonica. The sequence goes on along the minus strand of NC_081405.1, from coordinate 266,295,367 downwards.
GTTAAAATCATTATTATACTTACAAACTCATTTTTTAAAACATTAATTATTTGATTAATAATCCATACAAGTCTTCAGCAATTAGGAAAAATCACTTGAAAAAATTTACGATCCAATCACAAGGCCACTCAAGAAATCTCTTTCAGTAGCACTTCTTTCATAATAACCTCAGTGACCTGACTCTCCAATGCTCACTAGTTTTTCTGTCAGATGTCTCATTGAAACTAGGCCAGAATGATTGCATACATTTAAATAAATAAATATTGAAGCATGGTAAGGATTGTGAAATAGTCATAATGCTAAGCTAATTATGTCTTATAACTGTAAGGTTTTCAAATAAATTTGAATCGTGTTTTGTTTCTGTTGAAGTGCAATCTATTATTTGCAAGTAAAGATGTTACTTCAAAACTTCCACATAGTTCTACTTAAGTATTGTAAGGGCTTTCCGAAAAGGTATTATCATTGGAAATCCGAGGAACGGATCTATTGCTCTGGTCACTGGAATTTGTAGTGGTGGTGCTGGTGGTTCCTTTTGGTTTTTGTTGTTATCTTGGTGGGTCGGAAACCTCTTCTTTGTAATTCTATGATTTCTGATTAAATCTTTACCCCCTTTTTTCCAAAAAAAAAGAAAAAAGCGAATACATCTATAATTTTAAAATCAAATAATTATAAATAAAACTAAAGTGAAAACAGTAATTTTGCGTATTTATTGGCAGAGGCAGAAAGGTAAATTTAGGGTGAAATGTCAGACGGCAAAAGCCATACTCCGTATTAAATTTTAATGCCTTTTTATTAAACTCGCCACCTACACATTGATTTGGTTGGGAAAATATGGAGTATTGTCGTGGCATTTGGCAAGTTAGATGTCATTTCAATATTAATGGCTCTGCAACCTTGCCCGTAGAGTGATCTGTCAGCTACTTGCTCACACGCAACCAAATTAATGAGAGGCGCATAGGCTACATTGCCGCCCAGATCAAACTCTGCTTCTTGTTCATGAGCAATGCCAAGCCTCTCCAAGTGGACCCAAGCGTGGAGCCAAGGTGAGTATTTTTTCTTCTTTTTCCTCTTGGTTGTGACTGCTCCACGTTACCCATGTCTTTTTCAGATTGTTTTGGTTTCTATCATTTTGTTTGGCTAGCCCGATTTCTTTGGTTATGTTGCTCTATCAATTTTTAATCGGTTGTTTGACTAAGTCCACATGAATCTGTTACTATTTTGTTTGTTCTTCCTATCTATACAGTTGTTTGACTTCTTCTGATATTGGAGTTTTTTTAGTTTGCCTGCACAATATAATCACGTTGATTGAATCATTTGTAAGTTTATTTTGTGTGTTCTTACACATACAGTCATAAAACTTAGCGTAGCAGTAATACCCTAAGTCCTCTAAGATTAAATATGTGATAACGAGTGTGAATGGAGAACATAAATGCTCATAGATGCGAGGTGAATATGTGAAACATTGGCGGGAAAAAGCTGAATTCAATGTGTTCAATAAAAGGGAAGGCGCTTTATATTTAGATTCTCTCTTTTAAATGCTTAAAAAATTCTTTAGCCTTCCCTCTTTTAAGTCCCTGGAAAGTTCTTTAGCCATCCCTCTTTTAAATCATGTTTTTTCTTGTCACAATGCAACAAAATCTGTAAAAATGTGTAGTCTATTTTCTGCTCCTCCCATTGTATGCACGACAATTAGAATAATAAGGGCCTTCAGTGAACCCATCCTTGATCTGAAAATCAGAGAAAAATTCTTTTACGATGGTTAAGATCAAATCAAACAAGAACATTTTAATATTTATTCTAGTCCATCAAAACTTACGAGTTAAAATCATTATTATACTTGCAAACTCATTTTTTAAAACATTAATTATTTGATTAATAATCCATGCAAGTCTTCAATGATTAGGAAAAATCACTTGAAAAAATTTACGATCCAATCACAAGGCCACTCAAGCAGTCTCTTTCAGTAGCACTTCTTTCATAATAACCTCAATGACCTGACTCTCCCATGCTCACTAGTTTTTTTGTCAGATGTCTCGTTGAAACTAGGCCAGAAGGATTGCTTAAATTTAAATAAATAAATAAAGAAATATTGAAGCATAGTAAGGATTGTGAATTAGTCATAATGCTAAGCTAATTATGTCTTATAAGTGTAAGGTTTTCAAATAAATTTGAATCGTCATAATGCTAAGCTAATGCTAAACCCTTCCCGCCAAGATCAAACTCTGCTTCTTGTTCATGAGGAATGCTAAACCTCTCCGGTTGGACCCAGGCATGGAGCCAAGGTGAGTATTTTTTCTTCTTTTTCCTCTTGGTTGTGACCACTCCACGTTACCCATGTCTTTTTCAGATTCTCTTGACTTCTATCATTCTGTTTGGCCGACCCAATTTCTTTGGTTATGTTGCTCTATCAATTTTTAATCTGTTGTTTGACTGAGTCCACATGAATCTGTTACTATTGTGTTTGTTCTTCCTATCTATACTGTTGTTTGACTTCTTCTGATCTCAGAGTTTTTTGTTTTGCCTGCACAATATAATCACGTTGATTGAATCATTTGTAGGTTTATTTTGTGAGTTCTTACACATACAGTCATAAAACTTAGTGTATCAGTAATACCCTAAGTCCTCTAAGATTAAATATATGATAACGAGTGTGAATGGGGAACATAAATGCTCATAGATGCGAGGTGAATATGTGAAACATTGGCAGAAAAAAGCTGAATTCAAAGTGTTCAATAAAAGGGAAGGCGCTTTATTTTTAGATTCTCTCTTTTAAATCTTTAAAAAATTCTTTAGTCGTCCCTCTTTGAAGTCCCTAGAAAGTTCTTTAGCCGTCTCTCTTTTAAATCATGTTTTTTCTTGTCACAATGCAACAAAATCTGTAAAAATGTGTAGTCTATTTTCTGCTCCTCCCATTGCATGCACAACAGTTAGAATAATAAGCGCCTTCAGTGAATCCATCCTTGATCTGAAAATCAGAAAAAAATTCTTTTACAACGGTTAAGATCAAATCAAACAAGAACATTCTAACATTTATTCTAGTCCATCAAAACTTACGAGTTAAAATCATTATTATACTTACAAACTCATTTTTTAAAATATTAATTATTTGATTAATAATCCATACAAGTCTTCAGCCATTAGGAAAAACCACTTGAAAAAATTTACGATCCAATCACAAGGCCACTCAAGCAATCTCTTTCACTAGCACTTATTTCATAATAACCTCAATGACCTGACTCTCCCATGCTCACCAGTTTTTCTGTCAGATGTATCGTTGAAACTACACTAGAAGGATTGCATACATTTAAATAAATAAATAAATGTTGAAGAATGGTAAGGATTGTGAAATAGTCATAATGCTAAGCTAATTATGTCTTATAAGTGTAAGGTTTTCAAATAAGTTTGAATCGTGTTTTGTTTCTATTGAAGTGCAATCTATTATTTGCAAGTAAAGATGTTACTTCAAAACTTTCATATAGTTCTACTTAATTATTGTAAGGGCTTTCCGAAAAGGTTTTATCATTAGAAATCCGACGGACGGATCTATTGTTGTGGTCATTGGAATTTGTAGTGGTGGTGCTGGTGGTTCCTTTTGGTTTTTGTTGTTGTCTTGGTTGGCTAGAGACCTCTTCTCTGTAATTCTATGATTTTCTGATTAAATCTTTACCCCCTTTTTTCAAAAAAAAAAGAAAAAAGCGAATACATCTATAATTTTAAAGTCAAATAATTATAAATAAAACTAAAGTGAGAATAGTAATTTTGCGTATTAATTGGTAGAGGCAGAAAGGTAAATTTAGGGTGAAAGGTCGGACGGCAGAAGCCATACACCGTATTAAATTTTAATGCCTTTTAATTAAACTCGCCACCTACAGAGTGATTTCGTGGGAGAAATATGGATTATTATCATGGCATTTGGCAAGTTCGATGTCATTTCAACATCAATAGCTCTGCAACCTTGCCCGTAGAGTGATCTGTCACCTACTTGCTCACAAGCAACCAAATTAATGGGAGGCGCATAGGCTACATTGCCGCCCAGATCAAACTTTGCTTGTTGTCCATGAGCAATGCTAAGCCCCTCCCGCCAAGATCAAACTCTGCTTCTTGTTCATGAGCAATGCTAAGCCTCTCCGGTTGGACCCAGGCGTGGAGCCAAGGTGAGTATTTTTTCTTATTTTTCCTCTTGGTTGTGACTGCTCCACGTTACCCATGTCTTTTTTAGATTCTTTTGGTTTCTATCATTTTGCTTGGGTGGCCTGATTTCTTTGGTTATGTTGCTCTATCAATTTTTAATCTGATGTTTGACTAAGTCAGCATGAATCTGTTACTATTGTGTTTGTTCTTCCTATCTATACAGTTGTTTGACTTCTTCTACTCTCGGAGTTTTTGTTTTGCCTGCACAATATAACCATGTTGATTGAATCATTTGTAGGTTTATTTTTTGTGTTCTTACAGATACAGTTATAAAACTTAGCGTACCAGTAATACCCTAAGTCCTCTGAGATTAAATCTGTGATAACGGGTGTGAATGGGGAACATAAATGCTCATAGATGCGAGCTGAATATGCGAAACACTGGCGAGAAAAAGCTGAATTCAAAGTGTTCAATAAAAGGGAAGGTGCTTTATTTTTAGATTCTCTCTTTTAAATCCTTAAAAATTTCTTTACCCATCCCTCTTTTAAGTCCCTGGAAATTTCTTTAGCCGTCCCTTTTTTAAATCATGTTTTTTCTTGTCACAATGCAACAAAATCTATAAAAATGTTTAGTCTATTTTCTGCTCCTCCCATTACATGCACAACAGTTAGAATAATAAGGGCCTTCAGTGAACCAATCTTTGATCTGAAAATCAGAGAAAAATTCTTTTATGACCGTTAAGATCAAATCAAACAAGATCATTCTAACATTTATTCTAGTCCACCAAAACTTACGAGTTAAAATCATTATTATACTTACAAACTTATTTTTTAAAACATTAATTATTTGATTAATAATCCATACAAGTCTTCAGCAAGTAGAAAAAACCAGTTGGAAAAATTTACGACCCAATCACAAGGCCACTCAAGCAATCTCTTTTAGTAGCACTTCTTTCCTAATAACCTCAATGACCTGACTCTCCCATGCTCACTAGTTTTTCTGTCAGATGTCTCGTTGAAACTAGGCCAGAAGGATTGCATACATTTAAATAAATAAATAAATGTTGAAGTATGATAAGGATTGTGAAATAGTCATAATGCTAAGCTAATTATGTCTTATAAGTGTAAGGTTTTCAAAGAAATTTGAATCATGTTTTGTTTCTGTTGAAGTGCAATCTATTATTTGCAAGTAAAGATGTTACTTCAAAACTTCCACATAGTTTTAGTTAAGTATTGTAAGGACTTTTCGAAAAGGTATTATCATTGGAAATCCGATGGACGGATCTATCGCTGTGGTCACTGGAATTTGTAGTGGTGGTGTTGGTGGTTCCTTTTGGTTTTTGTTGTGGTCTTGGTGGGCCGAAGACCTCTTCTTTGTAATTCTATGATTTCTGATTAAATCTTTACCCCCTTCTTTCCAAAAAAAAAAGAAAAAAACGAATACATCTATAATTTTAAAATCAAATACTTATAAATAAAACTAAAGTGGAAATAGTAATTTTGTGTATTCATTGGCAGATGCAGAAAGGTAAATTTAGGGTGAAAGGTCGGACGACACAAGCCATACTCCGTATTAAATTTTAATGCCTTTTTATTAAACTTGCCACCTACACAATGATTTGGTGTGGGAAATATGGAGTATTGTCATGGCATTTGGTAAGTTAGATGTCATTTAAACATCAATGGCTCTACAACCTTGCCCGTAGAGTGATCTGTCACCTACTTGCTCACACGCAACCAAATTAATGAGAGGCACATAGGTTACATTACCACCCAGATCAAACTCTGCTGCTTCTTCTTCATGAGCACTACTAAGCCCCTCCCGCCCAGATCAAACTCTGTTTCTTGTTCATGAGCAATGCTAAGCCTCTCTGATTGGACCCAAGCATGGAGCCATGGTGAGTATTTTTTCTTCTTTTCCTTCTGGTTTGTGACTGCTCCACATTACCCATGTCTTTTTCAGATTCTTTTGGTTTCTATCATTTTATTTGGCAGGCCCGATTTCTTTGGTTATGTTTCTCTATCAATTTTTAATCTGTTGTTTGATTGAATCCACATGAATCTGTTACTATTGTGTTTGTTCTTCCTATCTATACAGTTGTTTGACTTCTTTTGATCTCAGAGTTTTTGTTTTTCCTACACAATATAATCACGTTGGTTGAATCATTTGTAGGTTTATTTTGTGTGTTCTTACATGTACAATAATAAAACTTAGCATATCAGTAATACCTTAAGTCCTCTAAGATTAAATATGTGATAACGAGTGTGAATGGAGAACATAAATGGTCATAGATGCGAGGTGAATATGTGAAACATTGGCGGGAAAAAGCTGAATTCAAAGTATTCAATAAAAGGGAAGGCACTTTATTTTTAGATTCTCTCTTTTAAATCCTTCAAAAGTTCTTTAGCCGTCCCTCTTTTAAGTCCTTGGAAAGTTCTTTAGCCGTCCTTCTTTTAAATCATGTTTTTTCTTGTCACAATGCATCAAAATCTGTAAAAATGTGTAGTCTATTTTCTGCTCCTCCCATTGCATGCACAACAGTTAG